>NW_026777490.1:0-339445 GCF_028023285.1 Balaenoptera ricei
TGTGGCATTGTGATGACAGTGGTCATAGAGCATTGTGATGAAAAGGATCATGGAGCAATGTGACTACAGGGGCCATGGAGCATTGTGAATACATAGGCCATGGAGCATTGTGATGACAGGGGTCAAGGAGCATTGTGATGACATGGGCATGGGGCATAATGATGACAAGAGTTCTGGAGCATTGTGATGTTAGGGCTATGGAGCATTGTGATTACAGGGGACCAGGAGCATTGTGATTACATGGGCAGTGAATATTGTGATGACAGGGGTCATGGAGCACCGTGACGACAAGTGTCATCGAACATTATGATGACAGGGATCATGGAGCATTGTGATGACAAGTGCCATGGCGAATAGTGATGACAGGTGTCATGGGGCATTGTGATGACAATGGTCATCTAGAATTGTGATGAAAGGTAACATGGAGCACTGTGATAACAGGGGCCATGGAGCATTGCGATGACAAAGGCCATGGAGCATTGTGAGGACAAGTGTCATGGAGCATTGTGATGAGGCGGGCATGGAGCATTATGATGACAAGAGTTCTGGATCATTGCGTTGACAAGGGGATGGAGCATTGTGATTACAGGGACCATGGAGGATAGTGACGACATCTGTCATGGAACATTGTGCTGACAGGGGCCATGGAACTTTGCGATGACAGGTATAATGGGGCATGGTGATGACAGTGGTCATAGAGCATTGGGATGAAATGGATCATGGAGCAATGTGATTACAGGGACCATGTAGCATTGCGAATGCATAGGCTATGGAGCATTGTGATGACGGGAGTCAAGGAGCATTGTGATGTAAGTGGTCATGGATCATTGTGATGACAAGTGTCCTGGACCATTGTGATGCCACGGGTCATGGAGAATTGTGATGACAAGGGCCATGGCGAATTGTGATGACATGTGTCTCGGGGCATTGTGATGACAGTGGTCATCTAGAATTGTGATGAAAGGTATCATGGAGCACTGTGATGACGGGGGCCATGGAGTATAGTGATGACAAGGCCATGGAACATTGTGATGACAAGTATCATGGAGCTTTGTGATGACACGGGCATTCATCATTATGATGACAAGAGTTCTGGAGCATTGTGATGACAAGGGCATGGAGCATTGTGATTACAGGGGTCATGGAGCATTGTGATGACAACTGTCATGGAACATTGTGATGACAGTGTTCATGGAGCATTGTGATTAAAGGGGCCATGGAGCATTTTGATGACAAGGGCAGGCGAACATTTTGATTTCATTGGTAATGGAGCATTGTGATGACATGGGCAGGGAACATTGTGATGACAGGTGTCATGGAGCATTGTGATGACAATTGTCCTGTAACGTTGTGCTGACAGGGATCATGGAACTTTGTGATGAGACGGGCATTGGAGCATTGTGATGACAGGTGTGCTGGAGCCTTCTGAGGAAAGGTGTCATGGGTCATTGTGATTACAGCCATCATGGAACATTGTGATGACAGTGGTCATGGAGCATTGTAATGACAGGGGCCATGGAGCAATGTGATGACAGGGCTCATGTGGCATTGTGATGACAGTGATCATGGAGCATTGTGATGAAAGGGGTCATGGAGCACTGTGATTACAGGGGCCATGTATAATTGTGATGACAAAGGCCATGGAGCATTGTGGTGACAGTTGTCATGGAGCATTGTGTTGAAAGGGGCATGGAGCATTGTGACGACAATGGTCATGGATTATTGTGATGACTGGTATCATGGAGCATTGTTATGAAAAAGGTCATGGGACAGTGTAATGACAAGTATCATGGAGCATGTGATGAAAGGAGTCATGGAGCATTGTGAGTAAAAGGATCATGAGGCATTTTGATGACAAGAGTCATGGAACATTGTGATGACAGGGATAATGGAGCATTGTGATGACAAGTGCTATGGAGCATTGTGATGACTGGGGTCATGGGGCATGGTGATGACAGTGGTCATGGAGCATTGTGGTGACAAAGAGCACGGAGCATTGTGATGACAGGTGTCATGGAGCATTGTGATGAAAGGGGTCATGGATCACTACGATGACATGGGTAATGGAGCATTGTGATGACATGGGCAGGGAACATTGTGATGACAGGTGTAATGGAACATTGTGATTACAGGGGACATGGAGCATTTTGATGACATGGGCAGGCAACATTGTGATGACAGTTGTCATGGAGCATTGTGATGACAATTGTCCTGTAACGTTGTGCTGTCACGGATCATGGAGCATTGTGATGAGATGGGCATTGGAGCATTCTGATGACAGGCGTAATGGAGCCTTCTGAGGAAAGGTGTCATGGGTCATTGTGATTACAGCGATCATGGAACATTGTGATGACAGTGGTCATGGAGCATTGTAATGACAGGGATCATGGAGCAATGTGATGACAGGGTTCACGTGGCATTGTGATGACAGTGGTCATGTATCATTGTGATGACAGGGGTCATGCAGCATTGTGAAGACATGGGCATGGAGCATAGTGATGACAAGTGTTCTGGAGCATTTTGATGACAAGGGCATGGATCATTGTGATGACAGGGGCCATGAAGCATTGAGATGACAAGGAAATGGAGCATTGTGATGAAAGCGGTCCTGGAGAATTGTGAGGAAACGGGTCATGGATTATTGTGATGGAAGGGTTCCTGGAGCATTCTGATGACAAGTTCCATGCAGCATTTTAATGAACGGGGTATTGGAGCATTGTACAGAAATGGTTCATGGATCATCGTGATTACACGGATCATGGAATATTGTGATGATAAGGGTTTCGGGGCATTGTGAGGACAGGGGTCATGGAGCATTGTAATAGCAGGGGTGATGGGGCATTGTGATGACAGGGGCATGGAGCATTGTGATGACAGAAGTCATAGAATATTGTGATGACAAGGGCCATGGAGCATTGTCATGAAAGGTCTTATCTGGCATGGTGATGAGAGTGGTCATGGAGCATTGTGATAAATGTTGTCCTGAAGCACTGTTATTACAGGGGCCATGTAGAATTTTGATGACAAAGGCCATGGGGCATTGTGAGGACAGGCATCATGGAGCAATTTGATGAAAGTGGTCATGGAGCATTGTGATGAAATGCGCCATGGAACATTGTGAAGACAAGTGTCCTGGAGCATTGTGATGATAAGGGCCATGGCCAAATCTGATGACAGGTGTCATGGAGCATTGTGATGACAGTGGTCATCTATCATTACGATGAAAGGTATCACGGAGCACTGTGATGACAGGGGCCATGGAGCATTGTGATGACATGGGCATGGAGCATTATGATGAGAAGTGATCTGGAGCATTGCGATGACAAGGGTATGGGGCATTGTGATAACAGGGGCCAGGGATCATTGAGATGACAAGGGCAGGGAACATTGTGATGACAGCAGTCATGGATGATTGTGATGATATCTGCCATGGAACATTGTGCTGACAGGGGCCATAGAGCATTGTAATGACAGGTGTCATGTGGCATTGTGATGACAGTGGTCATAGAGCATTGTGATGAAAAGGATCATGGAGCAATGTGACTACAGGGGCCATGGAGCATTGTGAATACATAGGCCATGGAGCATTGTGATGACAGGGGTCAAGGAGCATTGTGATGACATGGGCATGGGGCATAATGATGACAAGAGTTCTGGAGCATTGTGATGTTAAGGCTATGGAGCATTGTGATTACAGGGGACCAGGAGCATTGTGATTACATGGGCAGTGAATATTGTGATGACAGGGGTCATGGAGCACCGTGACGACAAGTGTCATCGAACATTATGATGACAGGGATCATGGAGCATTGTGATGACAAGTGCCATGGCGAATAGTGATGACAGGTGTCATGGGGCATTGTGATGACAATGGTCATCTAGAATTGTGATGAAAGGTAACATGGAGCACTGTGATAACAGGGGCCAAGGAGCATTGCGATGACAAAGGCCATGGAGCATTGTGAGGACAAGTGTCATGGAGCATTGTGATGAGGCGGGCATGGAGCATTATGATGACAAGAGTTCTGGATCATTGCGTTGACAAGGGGATGGAGCATTGTGATTACAGGGATCATGGAGGATAGTGACGACATCTGTCATGGAACATTGTGCTGACAGGGGCCATGGAACTTTGCGATGACAGGTATAATGGGGCATGGTGATGACAGTGGTCATAGAGCATTGGGATGAAATGGATCATGGAGCAATGTGATTACAGGGACCATGTAGCATTGCGAATGCATAGGCTATGGAGCATTGTGATGACGGGAGTCAAGGAGCATTGTGATGTAAGTGGTCATGGATCATTGTGATGACAAGTGTCCTGGACCATTGTGATGCCACGGGTCATGGAGCATTGTGATGACAAGGGCCATGGCGAATTGTGATGACATGTGTCTCGGGGCATTGTGATGACAGTGGTCATCTAGAATTGTGATGAAAGGTATGATGGAGCACTGTGATGACGGGGGCCATGGAGTATAGTGATGACAAGGCCATGGAACATTGTGATGACAAGTATCATGGAGCTTTGTGATGACACGGGCATTCATCATTATGATGACAAGAGTTCTGGAGCATTGTGATGACAAGGGCATGGAGCATTGTGATTACAGGGGTCATGGAGCATTGTGATGACAACTGTCATGGAACATTGTGATGACAGTGTTCATGGAGCATTGTGATTAAAGGGGCCATGGAGCATTTTGATGACAAGGGCAGGCGAACATTTTGATTTCATTGGTAATGGAGCATTGTGATGACATGGGCAGGGAACATTGTGATGACAGGTGTCATGGAGCATTGTGATGACAATTGTCCTGTAACGTTGTGCTGACAGGGATCATGGAACTTTGTGATGAGACGGGCATTGGAGCATTGTGATGACAGGTGTGCTGGAGCCTTCTGAGGAAAGGTGTCATGGGTCATTGTGATTACAGCCATCATGGAACATTGTGATGACAGTGGTCATGGAGCATTGTAATGACAGGGGCCATGGAGCAATGTGATGACAGGGCTCATGTGGCATTGTGATGACAGTGATCATGGAGCATTGTGATGAAAGGGGTCATGGAGCACTGTGATTACAGGGGCCATGTATAATTGTGATGACAAAGGCCATGGAGCATTGTGGTGACAGTTGTCATGGAGCAGTGTGTTGAAAGGGGCATGGAGCATTGTGACGACAATGGTCATGGATTATTGTGATGACTGGTATCATGGAGCATTGTTATGAAAAAGGTCATGGGACAGTGTAATGACAAGTATCATGGAGCATGTGATGAAAGGAGTCATGGAGCATTGTGAGTAAAAGGATCATGAGGCATTTTGATGACAAGAGTCATGGAACATTGTGATGACAGGGATAATGGAGCATTGTGATGACAAGTGCTATGGAGCATTGTGATGACTGGGGTCATGGGGCATGGTGATGACAGTGGTCATGGAGCATTGTGGTGACAAAGAGCACGGAGCATTGTGATGACAGGTGTCATGGAGCATTGTGATGAAAGGGGTCATGGATCACTACGATGACATGGGTAATGGAGCATTGTGATGACATGGGCAGGGAACATTGTGATGACAGGTGTAATGGAACATTGTGATTACAGGGGACATGGAGCATTTTGATGACATGGGCAGGCAACATTGTGATGACAGTTGTCATGGAGCATTGTGATGACAATTGTCCTGTAACGTTGTGCTGTCACGGATCATGGAGCATTGTGATGAGATGGGCATTGGAGCATTCTGATGACAGGCGTAATGGAGCCTTCTGAGGAAAGGTGTCATGGGTCATTGTGATTACAGCGATCATGGAACATTGTGATGACAGTGGTCATGGAGCATTGTAATGACAGGGATCATGGAGCAATGTGATGACAGGGTTCATGTGGCATTGTGATGACAGTGGTCATGTATCATTGTGATGACAGGGGTCATGCAGCATTGTGATGACATGGGCATGGAGCATAGTGATGACAAGTGTTCTGGAGCATTTTGATGACAAGGGCATGGATCATTGTGATGACAGGGGCCATGAAGCATTGAGATGACAAGGAAATGGAGCATTGTGATGAAAGCGGTCCTGGAGAATTGTGAGGAAACGGGTCATGGATTATTGTGATGGAAGGGTTCCTGGAGCATTCTGATGACAAGTTCCATGCAGCATTTTAATGAACGGGGTATTGGAGCATTGTACAGAAATGGTTCATGGATCATCGTGATTACACGGATCATGGAATATTGTGATGATAAGGGTTTCGGGGCATTGTGAGGACAGGGGTCATGGAGCATTGTAATAGCAGGGGTGATGGGGCATTGTGATGACAGGGGCATGGAGCATTGTGATGACAGAAGTCATAGAATATTGTGATGACAAGGGCCATGGAGCATTGTCATGAAAGGTCTTATCTGGCATGGTGATGAGAGTGGTCATGGAGCATTGTGATAAATGTTGTCCTGAAGCACTGTTATTACAGGGGCCATGTAGAATTTTGATGACAAAGGCCATGGGGCATTGTGAGGACAGGCATCATGGAGCAATTTGATGAAAGTGGTCATGGAGCATTGTGATGAAATGCGCCATGGAACATTGTGAAGACAAGTGTCCTGGAGCATTGTGATGATAAGGGCCATGGCCAAATCTGATGACAGGTGTCATGGAGCATTGTGATGACAGTGGTCATCTATCATTACGATGAAAGGTATCACGGAGCACTGTGATGACAGGGGCCATGGAGCATTGTGATGACATGGGCATGGAGCATTATGATGAGAAGTGATCTGGAGCATTGCGATGACAAGGGTATGGGGCATTGTGATAACAGGGGCCAGGGATCATTGAGATGACAAGGGCAGGGAACATTGTGATGACAGCGGTCATGGATCATTGTGATGATATCTGCCATGGAACATTGTGCTGACAGGGGCCATAGAGCATTGTAATGACAGGTGTCATGTGGCATTGTGATGACAGTGGTCATAGAGCATTGTGATGAAAAGGATCATGGAGCAATGTGACTACAGGGGCCATGGAGCATTGTGAATACATAGGCCATGGAGCATTGTGATGACAGGGGTCAAGGAGCATTGTGATGACATGGGCATGGGGCATAATGATGACAAGAGTTCTGGAGCATTGTGATGTTAGGGCTATGGAGCATTGTGATTACAGGGGACCAGGAGCATTGTGATTACATGGGCAGTGAATATTGTGATGACAGGGGTCATGGAGCACCGTGACGACAAGTGTCATCGAACATTATGATGACAGGGATCATGGAGCATTGTGATGACAAGTGCCATGGCGAATAGTGATGACAGGTGTCATGGGGCATTGTGATGACAATGGTCATCTAGAATTGTGATGAAAGGTAACATGGAGCACTGTGATAACAGGGGCCATGGAGCATTGCGATGACAAAGGCCATGGAGCATTGTGA
The DNA here is from genome assembly GCF_028023285.1 of Balaenoptera ricei. NCBI lineage: Eukaryota > Metazoa > Chordata > Mammalia > Artiodactyla > Balaenopteridae > Balaenoptera > Balaenoptera ricei. Next base: position 7,446 of record NW_026777490.1, read on the forward strand.
GGACAAGTGTCATGGAGCATTGTGATGAGGCGGGCATGGAGCATTATGATGACAAGAGTTCTGGATCATTGCGTTGACAAGGGGATGGAGCATTGTGATTACAGGGACCATGGAGGATAGTGACGACATCTGTCATGGAACATTGTGCTGACAGGGGCCATGGAACTTTGCGATGACAGGTATAATGGGGCATGGTGATGACAGTGGTCATAGAGCATTGGGATGAAATGGATCATGGAGCAATGTGATTACAGGGACCATGTAGCATTGCGAATGCATAGGCTATGGAGCATTGTGATGACGGGAGTCAAGGAGCATTGTGATGTAAGTGGTCATGGATCATTGTGATGACAAGTGTCCTGGACCATTGTGATGCCACGGGTCATGGAGAATTGTGATGACAAGGGCCATGGCGAATTGTGATGACATGTGTCTCGGGGCATTGTGATGACAGTGGTCATCTAGAATTGTGATGAAAGGTATCATGGAGCACTGTGATGACGGGGGCCATGGAGTATAGTGATGACAAGGCCATGGAACATTGTGATGACAAGTATCATGGAGCTTTGTGATGACACGGGCATTCATCATTATGATGACAAGAGTTCTGGAGCATTGTGATGACAAGGGCATGGAGCATTGTGATTACAGGGGTCATGGAGCATTGTGATGACAACTGTCATGGAACATTGTGATGACAGTGTTCATGGAGCATTGTGATTAAAGGGGCCATGGAGCATTTTGATGACAAGGGCAGGCGAACATTTTGATTTCATTGGTAATGGAGCATTGTGATGACATGGGCAGGGAACATTGTGATGACAGGTGTCATGGAGCATTGTGATGACAATTGTCCTGTAACGTTGTGCTGACAGGGATCATGGAACTTTGTGATGAGACGGGCATTGGAGCATTGTGATGACAGGTGTGCTGGAGCCTTCTGAGGAAAGGTGTCATGGGTCATTGTGATTACAGCCATCATGGAACATTGTGATGACAGTGGTCATGGAGCATTGTAATGACAGGGGCCATGGAGCAATGTGATGACAGGGCTCATGTGGCATTGTGATGACAGTGATCATGGAGCATTGTGATGAAAGGGGTCATGGAGCACTGTGATTACAGGGGCCATGTATAATTGTGATGACAAAGGCCATGGAGCATTGTGGTGACAGTTGTCATGGAGCATTGTGTTGAAAGGGGCATGGAGCATTGTGACGACAATGGTCATGGATTATTGTGATGACTGGTATCATGGAGCATTGTTATGAAAAAGGTCATGGGACAGTGTAATGACAAGTATCATGGAGCATGTGATGAAAGGAGTCATGGAGCATTGTGAGTAAAAGGATCATGAGGCATTTTGATGACAAGAGTCATGGAACATTGTGATGACAGGGATAATGGAGCATTGTGATGACAAGTGCTATGGAGCATTGTGATGACTGGGGTCATGGGGCATGGTGATGACAGTGGTCATGGAGCATTGTGGTGACAAAGAGCACGGAGCATTGTGATGACAGGTGTCATGGAGCATTGTGATGAAAGGGGTCATGGATCACTACGATGACATGGGTAATGGAGCATTGTGATGACATGGGCAGGGAACATTGTGATGACAGGTGTAATGGAACATTGTGATTACAGGGGACATGGAGCATTTTGATGACATGGGCAGGCAACATTGTGATGACAGTTGTCATGGAGCATTGTGATGACAATTGTCCTGTAACGTTGTGCTGTCACGGATCATGGAGCATTGTGATGAGATGGGCATTGGAGCATTCTGATGACAGGCGTAATGGAGCCTTCTGAGGAAAGGTGTCATGGGTCATTGTGATTACAGCGATCATGGAACATTGTGATGACAGTGGTCATGGAGCATTGTAATGACAGGGATCATGGAGCAATGTGATGACAGGGTTCACGTGGCATTGTGATGACAGTGGTCATGTATCATTGTGATGACAGGGGTCATGCAGCATTGTGAAGACATGGGCATGGAGCATAGTGATGACAAGTGTTCTGGAGCATTTTGATGACAAGGGCATGGATCATTGTGATGACAGGGGCCATGAAGCATTGAGATGACAAGGAAATGGAGCATTGTGATGAAAGCGGTCCTGGAGAATTGTGAGGAAACGGGTCATGGATTATTGTGATGGAAGGGTTCCTGGAGCATTCTGATGACAAGTTCCATGCAGCATTTTAATGAACGGGGTATTGGAGCATTGTACAGAAATGGTTCATGGATCATCGTGATTACACGGATCATGGAATATTGTGATGATAAGGGTTTCGGGGCATTGTGAGGACAGGGGTCATGGAGCATTGTAATAGCAGGGGTGATGGGGCATTGTGATGACAGGGGCATGGAGCATTGTGATGACAGAAGTCATAGAATATTGTGATGACAAGGGCCATGGAGCATTGTCATGAAAGGTCTTATCTGGCATGGTGATGAGAGTGGTCATGGAGCATTGTGATAAATGTTGTCCTGAAGCACTGTTATTACAGGGGCCATGTAGAATTTTGATGACAAAGGCCATGGAGCATTGTGAGGACAGGCATCATGGAGCAATTTGATGAAAGTGGTCATGGAGCATTGTGATGAAATGCGCCATGGAACATTGTGAAGACAAGTGTCTTGGAGCATTGTGATGATAAGGGCCATGGCCAAATCTGATGACAGGTGTCATGGAGCATTGTGATGACAGTGGTCATCTATCATTACGATGAAAGGTATCACGGAGCACTGTGATGACAGGGGCCATGGAGCATTGTGATGACATGGGCATGGAGCATTATGATGAGAAGTGATCTGGAGCATTGCGATGACAAGGGTATGGGGCATTGTGATAACAGGGGCCAGGGATCATTGAGATGACAAGGGCAGGGAACATTGTGATGACAGCGGTCATGGATCATTGTGATGATATCTGCCATGGAACATTGTGCTGACAGGGGCCATAGAGCATTGTAATGACAGGTGTCATGTGGCATTGTGATGACAGTGGTCATAGAGCATTGTGATGAAAAGGATCATGGAGCAATGTGACTACAGGGGCCATGGAGCATTGTGAATACATAGGCCATGGAGCATTGTGATGACAGGGGTCAAGGAGCATTGTGATGACATGGGCATGGGGCATAATGATGACAAGAGTTCTGGAGCATTGTGATGTTAAGGCTATGGAGCATTGTGATTACAGGGGACCAGGAGCATTGTGATTACATGGGCAGTGAATATTGTGATGACAGGGGTCATGGAGCACCGTGACGACAAGTGTCATCGAACATTATGATGACAGGGATCATGGAGCATTGTGATGACAAGTGCCATGGCGAATAGTGATGACAGGTGTCATGGGGCATTGTGATGACAATGGTCATCTAGAATTGTGATGAAAGGTAACATGGAGCACTGTGATAACAGGGGCCATGGAGCATTGCGATGACAAAGGCCATGGAGCATTGTGAGGACAAGTGTCATGGAGCATTGTGATGAGGCGGGCATGGAGCATTATGATGACAAGAGTTCTGGATCATTGCGTTGACAAGGGGATGGAGCATTGTGATTACAGGGACCATGGAGGATAGTGACGACATCTGTCATGGAACAGTGGGCTGACAGGGGCCATGGAACTTTGCGATGACAGGTATAATGGGGCATGGTGATGACAGTGGTCATAGAGCATTGGGATGAAATGGATCATGGAGCAATGTGATTACAGGGACCATGTAGCATTGCGAATGCATAGGCTATGGAGCATTGTGATGACGGGAGTCAAGGAGCATTGTGATGTAAGTGGTCATGGATCATTGTGATGACAAGTGTCCTGGACCATTGTGATGCCACGGGTCATGGAGCATTGTGATGACAAGGGCCATGGCGAATTGTGATGACATGTGTCTCGGGGCATTGTGATGACAGTGGTCATCTAGAATTGTGATGAAAGGTATCATGGAGCACTGTGATGACGGGGGCCATGGAGTATAGTGATGACAAGGCCATGGAACATTGTGATGACAAGTATCATGGAGCTTTGTGATGACACGGGCATTCATCATTATGATGACAAGAATTCTGGAGCATTGTGATGACAAGGGCATGGAGCATTGTGATTACAGGGGTCATGGAGCATTGTGATGACAACTGTCATGGAACATTGTGAGGACAGTGTTCATGGAGCATTGTGATTAAAGGGGCCATGGAGCATTTTGATGACAAGGGCAGGCGAACATTTTGATTTCATTGGTAATGGAGCATTGTGATGACATGGGCAGGGAACATTGTGATGACAGGTGTCATGGAGCATTGTGATGACAATTGTCCTGTAACGTTGTGCTGACAGGGATCATGGAACTTTGTGATGAGACGGGCATTGGAGCATTGTGATGACAGGTGTGCTGGAGCCTTCTGAGGAAAGGTGTCATGGGTCATTGTGATTACAGCCATCATGGAACATTGTGATGACAGTGGTCATGGAGCATTGTAATGACAGGGGCCATGGAGCAATGTGATGACAGGGCTCATGTGGCATTGTGATGACAGTGATCATGGAGCATTGTGATGAAAGGGGTCATGGAGCACTGTGATTACAGGGGCCATGTATAATTGTGATGACAAAGGCCATGGAGCATTGTGGTGACAGTTGTCATGGAGCAGTGTGTTGAAAGGGGCATGGAGCATTGTGACGACAATGGTCATGGATTATTGTGATGACTGGTATCATGGAGCATTGTTATGAAAAAGGTCATGGGACAGTGTAATGACAAGTATCATGGAGCATGTGATGAAAGGAGTCATGGAGCATTGTGAGTAAAAGGATCATGAGGCATTTTGATGACAAGAGTCATGGAACATTGTGATGACAGGGATAATGGAGCATTGTGATGACAAGTGCTATGGAGCATTGTGATGACTGGGGTCATGGGGCATGGTGATGACAGTGGTCATGGAGCATTGTGGTGACAAAGAGCACGGAGCATTGTGGTGACAGGTGTCATGGAGCATTGTGCTGAAAGGGGTCATGGATCACTACGATGACATGGGTAATGGAGCATTGTGATGACATGGGCAGGGAACATTGTGATGACAGGTGTAATGGAACATTGTGATTACAGGGGACATGGAGCATTTTGATGACATGGGCAGGCAACATTGTGATGACAGTTGTCATGGAGCATTGTGATGACAATTGTCCTGTAATGTTGTGCTGTCACGGATCATGGAGCATTGTGATGAGATGGGCATTGGAGCATTCTGATGACAGGCGTAATGGAGCCTTCTGAGGAAAGGTGTCATGGGTCATTGTGATTACAGCGATCATGGACCATTGTGATGACAGTGGTCATGGAGCATTGTAATGACAGGGATCATGGAGCAATGTGATGACAGGGCTCATGTGGCATTGTGATGACAGTGGTCATGTATCATTGTGATGACAGGGGTCATGCAGCATTGTGATGACATGGGCATGGAGCATAGTGATGACAAGTGTTCTGGAGCATTTTGATGACAAGGGCATGGATCATTGTGATGACAGGGGCCATGAAGCATTGAGATGACAAGGAAATGGAGCATTGTGATGAAAGCGGTCCTGGAGAATTGTGAGGAAACGGGTCATGGATTATTGTGATGGAAGGGTTCCTGGAGCATTCTGATGACAAGTACCATGCAGCATTTTAATGAACGGGGTATTGGAGCATTGTACAGAAATGGTTCATGGATCATCGTGATTACACGGATCATGGAATATTGTGATGATAAGGGTTTCGGGGCATTGTGAGGACAGGGGTCATGGAGCATTGTAATAGCAGGGGTGATGGGGCATTGTGATGACAGGGGCATGGAGCATTGTGATGACAGAAGTCATAGAATATTGTGATGACAAGGGCCATGGAGCATTGTCATGAAAGGTCTTATCTGGCATGGTGATGAGAGTGGTCATGGAGCATTGTGATAAATGTTGTCCTGAAGCACTGTTATTACAGGGGCCATGTAGAATTTTGATGACAAAGGCCATGGAGCATTGTGAGGACAGGCATCATGGAGCAATTTGATGAAAGTGGTCATGGAGCATTGTGATGAAATGCGCCATGGAACATTGTGAAGACAAGTGTCCTGGAGCATTGTGATGACAAGGGCCATGGCCAAATCTGATGACAGGTGTCATGGAGCATTGTGATGACAGTGGTCATCTATCATTATGATGAAAGGTATCACGGAGCACTGTGATGACAGGGGCCATGGAGCATTGTGATGACATGGGCATGGAGCATTAGGATGAGAAGTGATCTGGAGCATTGCGATGACAAGGGTATGGGGCATTGTGATAACAGGGGCCAGGGATCATTGAGATGACAAGGGCAGGGAACATTGTGATGACAGCGGTCATGGATGATTGTGATGATATCTGCCATGGAACATTGTGCTGACAGGGGCCATAGAGCATTGTAATGACAGGTGTCATGTGGCATTGTGATGACAGTGGTCATAGAGCATTGTGATGAAAAGGATCATGGAGCAATGTGACTACAGGGGCCATGGAGCATTGTGAATACATAGGCCATGGAGCATTGTGATGACAGGGGTCAAGGAGCATTGTGATGACATGGGCATGGGGCATAATGATGACAAGAGTTCTGGAGCATTGTGATGTTAAGGCTATGGAGCATTGTGATTACAGGGGACCAGGAGCATTGTGATTACATGGGCAGTGAATATTGTGATGACAGGGGTCATGGAGCACCGTGACGACAAGTGTCATCGAACATTATGATGACAGGGATCATGGAGCATTGTGATGACAAGTGCCATGGCGAATAGTGATGACAGGTGTCATGGGGCATTGTGATGACAATGGTCATCTAGAATTGTGATGAAAGGTAACATGGAGCACTGTGATAACAGGGGCCAAGGAGCATTGCGATGACAAAGGCCATGGAGCATTGTGAGGACAAGTGTCATGGAGCATTGTGATGAGGCGGGCATGGAGCATTATGATGACAAGAGTTCTGGATCATTGCGTTGACAAGGGGATGGAGCATTGTGATTACAGGGACCATGGAGGATAGTGACGACATCTGTCATGGAACAGTGGGCTGACAGGGGCCATGGAACTTTGCGATGACAGGTATAATGGGGCATGGTGATGACAGTGGTCATAGAGCATTGGGATGAAATGGATCATGGAGCAATGTGATTACAGGGACCATGTAGCATTGCGAATGCATAGGCTATGGAGCATTGTGATGACGGGAGTCAAGGAGCATTGTGATGTAAGTGGTCATGGATCATTGTGATGACAAGTGTCCTGGACCATTGTGATGCCACGGGTCATGGAGCATTGTGATGACAAGGGCCATGGCGAATTGTGATGACATGTGTCTCGGGGCATTGTGATGACAGTGGTCATCTAGAATTGTGATGAAAGGTATCATGGAGCACTGTGATGACGGGGGCCATGGAGTATAGTGATGACAAGGCCATGGAACATTGTGATGACAAGTATCATGGAGCTTTGTGATGACACGGGCATTCATCATTATGATGACAAGAGTTCTGGAGCATTGTGATGACAAGGGCATGGAGCATTGTGATTACAGGGGTCATGGAGCATTGTGATGACAACTGTCATGGAACATTGTGATGACAGTGTTCATGGAGCATTGTGATTAAAGGGGCCATGGAGCATTTTGATGACAAGGGCAGGCGAACATTTTGATTTCATTGGTAATGGAGCATTGTGATGACATGGGCAGGGAACATTGTGATGACAGGTGTCATGGAGCATTGTGATGACAATTGTCCTGTAACGTTGTGCTGACAGGGATCATGGAACTTTGTGATGAGACGGGCATTGGAGCATTGTGATGACAGGTGTGCTGGAGCCTTCTGAGGAAAGGTGTCATGGGTCATTGTGATTACAGCCATCATGGAACATTGTGATGACAGTGGTCATGGAGCATTGTAATGACAGGGGCCATGGAGCAATGTGATGACAGGGCTCATGTGGCATTGTGATGACAGTGATCATGGAGCATTGTGATGAAAGGGGTCATGGAGCACTGTGATTACAGGGGCCATGTATAATTGTGATGACAAAGGCCATGGAGCATTGTGGTGACAGTTGTCATGGAGCAGTGTGTTGAAAGGGGCATGGAGCATTGTGACGACAATGGTCATGGATTATTGTGATGACTGGTATCATGGAGCATTGTTATGAAAAAGGTCATGGGACAGTGTAATGACAAGTATCATGGAGCATGTGATGAAAGGAGTCATGGAGCATTGTGAGTAAAAGGATCATGAGGCATTTTGATGACAAGAGTCATGGAACATTGTGATGACAGGGATAATGGAGCATTGTGATGACAAGTGCTATGGAACATTGTGATGACTGGGGTCATGGGGCATGGTGATGACAGTGGTCATGGAGCATTGTGGTGACAAAGAGCACGGAGCATTGTGATGACAGGTGTCATGGAGCATTGTGATGAAAGGGGTCATGGATCACTACGATGACATGGGTAATGGAGCATTGTGATGACATGGGCAGGGAACATTGTGATGACAGGTGTAATGGAACATTGTGATTACAGGGGACATGGAGCATTTTGATGACGTGGGCAGGCAACATTGTGATGACAGTTGTCATGGAGCATTGTGATGACAATTGTCCTGTAACGTTGTGCTGTCACGGATCATGGAGCATTGTGATGAGATGGGCATTGGAGCATTCTGATGACAGGCGTAATGGAGCCTTCTGAGGAAAGGTGTCATGGGTCATTGTGATTACAGCGATCATGGAACATTGTGATGACAGTGGTCATGGAGCATTGTAATGACAGGGATCATGGAGCAATGTGATGACAGGGTTCATGTGGCATTGTGATGACAGTGGTCATGTATCATTGTGATGACAGGGGTCATGCAGCATTGTGATGACATGGGCATGGAGCATAGTGATGACAAGTGTTCTGGAGCATTTTGATGACAAGGGCATGGATCATTGTGATGACAGGGGCCATGAAGCATTGAGATGACAAGGAAATGGAGCATTGTGATGAAAGCGGTCCTGGAGAATTGTGAGGAAACGGGTCATGGATTATTGTGATGGAAGGGTTCCTGGAGCATTCTGATGACAAGTTCCATGCAGCATTTTAATGAACGGGGTATTGGAGCATTGTACAGAAATGGTTCATGGATCATCGTGATTACACGGATCATGGAATATTGTGATGATAAGGGTTTCGGGGCATTGTGAGGACAGGGGTCATGGAGCATTGTAATAGCAGGGGTGATGGGGCATTGTGATGACAGGGGCATGGAGCATTGTGATGACAGAAGTCATAGAATATTGTGATGACAAGGGCCATGGAGCATTGTCATGAAAGGTCTTATCTGGCATGGTGATGAGAGTGGTCATGGAGCATTGTGATAAATGTTGTCCTGAAGCACTGTTATTACAGGGGCCATGTAGAATTTTGATGACAAAGGCCATGGAGCATTGTGAGGACAGGCATCATGGAGCAATTTGATGAAAGTGGTCATGGAGCATTGTGATGAAATGCGCCATGGAACATTGTGAAGACAAGTGTCCTGGAGCATTGTGATGACAAGGGCCATGGCCAAATCTGATGACAGGTGTCATGGAGCATTGTGATGACAGTGGTCATCTATCATTACGATGAAAGGTATCACGGAGCACTGTGATGACAGGGGCCATGGAGCATTGTGATGACATGGGCATGGAGCATTATGATGAGAAGTGATCTGGAGCATTGCGATGACAAGGGTATGGGGCATTGTGATAACAGGGGCCAGGGATCATTGAGATGACAAGGGCAGGGAACATTGTGATGACAGCGGTCATGGATCATTGTGATGATATCTGCCATGGAACATTGTGCTGACAGGGGCCATAGAGCATTGTAATGACAGGTGTCATGTGGCATTGTGATGACAGTGGTCATAGAGCATTGTGATGAAAAGGATCATGGAGCAATGTGACTACAGGGGCCATGGAGCATTGTGAATACATAGGCCATGGAGCATTGTGATGACAGGGGTCAAGGAGCATTGTGATGACATGGGCATGGGGCATAATGATGACAAGAGTTCTGGAGCATTGTGATGTTAAGGCTATGGAGCATTGTGATTACAGGGGACCAGGAGCATTGTGATTACATGGGCAGTGAATATTGTGATGACAGTGGTCATGGAGCACCGTGACGACAAGTGTCATCGAACATTATGATGACAGGGATCATGGAGCATTGTGATGACAAGTGCCATGGCGAATAGTGATGACAGGTGTCATGGGGCATTGTGATGACAATGGTCATCTAGAATTGTGATGAAAGGTAACATGGAGCACTGTGATAACAGGGGCCATGGAGCATTGCGATGACAAAGGCCATGGAGCATTGTGAGGACAAGTGTCATGGAGCATTGTGATGAGGCGGGCATGGAGCATTATGATGACAAGAGTTCTGGATCATTGCGTTGACAAGGGGATGGAGCATTGTGATTACAGGGACCATGGAGGATAGTGACGACATCTGTCATGGAACATTGTGCTGACAGGGGCCATGGAACTTTGCGATGACAGGTATAATGGGGCATGGTGATGACAGTGGTCATAGAGCATTGGGATGAAATGGATCATGGAGCAATGTGATTACAGGGACCATGTAGCATTGCGAATGCATAGGCTATGGAGCATTGTGATGACGGGAGTCAAGGAGCATTGTGATGTAAGTGGTCATGGATCATTGTGATGACAAGTGTCCTGGACCATTGTGATGCCACGGGTCATGGAGCATTGTGATGACAAGGGCCATGGCGAATTGTGATGACATGTGTCTCGGGGCATTGTGATGACAGTGGTCATCTAGAATTGTGATGAAAGGTATGATGGAGCACTGTGATGACGGGGGCCATGGAGTATAGTGATGACAAGGCCATGGAACATTGTGATGACAAGTATCATGGAGCTTTGTGATGACACGGGCATTCATCATTATGATGACAAGAGTTCTGGAGCATTGTGATGACAAGGGCATGGAGCATTGTGATTACAGGGGTCATGGAGCATTGTGATGACAACTGTCATGGAACATTGTGATGACAGTGTTCATGGAGCATTGTGATTAAAGGGGCCATGGAGCATTTTGATGACAAGGGCAGGCGAACATTTTGATTTCATTGGTAATGGAGCATTGTGATGACATGGGCAGGGAACATTGTGATGACAGGTGTCATGGAGCATTGTGATGACAATTGTCCTGTAACGTTGTGCTGACAGGGATCATGGAACTTTGTGATGAGACGGGCATTGGAGCATTGTGATGACAGGTGTGCTGGAGCCTTCTGAGGAAAGGTGTCATGGGTCATTGTGATTACAGCCATCATGGAACATTGTGATGACAGTGGTCATGGAGCATTGTAATGACAGGGGCCATGGAGCAATGTGATGACAGGGCTCATGTGGCATTGTGATGACAGTGATCATGGAGCATTGTGATGAAAGGGGTCATGGAGCACTGTGATTACAGGGGCCATGTATAATTGTGATGACAAAGGCCATGGAGCATTGTGGTGACAGTTGTCATGGAGCAGTGTGTTGAAAGGGGCATGGAGCATTGTGACGACAATGGTCATGGATTATTGTGATGACTGGTATCATGGAGCATTGTTATGAAAAAGGTCATGGGACAGTGTAATGACAAGTATCATGGAGCATGTGATGAAAGGAGTCATGGAGCATTGTGAGTAAAAGGATCATGAGGCATTTTGATGACAAGAGTCATGGAACATTGTGATGACAGGGATAATGGAGCATTGTGATGACAAGTGCTATGGAGCATTGTGATGACTGGGGTCATGGGGCATGGTGATGACAGTGGTCATGGAGCATTGTGGTGACAAAGAGCACGGAGCATTGTGGTGACAGGTGTCATGGAGCATTGTGCTGAAAGGGGTCATGGATCACTACGATGACATGGGTAATGGAGCATTGTGATGACATGGGCAGGGAACATTGTGATGACAGGTGTAATGGAACATTGTGATTACAGGGGACATGGAGCATTTTGATGACATGGGCAGGCAACATTGTGATGACAGTTGTCATGGAGCATTGTGATGACAATTGTCCTGTAATGTTGTGCTGTCACGGATCATGGAGCATTGTGATGAGATGGGCATTGGAGCATTCTGATGACAGGCGTAATGGAGCCTTCTGAGGAAAGGTGTCATGGGTCATTGTGATTACAGCGATCATGGACCATTGTGATGACAGTGGTCATGGAGCATTGTAATGACAGGGATCATGGAGCAATGTGATGACAGGGCTCATGTGGCATTGTGATGACAGTGGTCATGTATCATTGTGATGACAGGGGTCATGCAGCATTGTGATGACATGGGCATGGAGCATAGTGATGACAAGAGTTCTGGAGCATTTTGATGACAAGGGCATGGATCATTGTGATGACAGGGGCCATGAAGCATTGAGATGACAAGGAAATGGAGCATTGTGATGAAAGCGGTCCTGGAGAATTGTGAGGAAACGGGTCATGGATTATTGTGATGGAAGGGTTCCTGGAGCATTCTGATGACAAGTACCATGCAGCATTTTAATGAACGGGGTATTGGAGCATTGTACAGAAATGGTTCATGGATCATCGTGATTACACGGATCATGGAATATTGTGATGATAAGGGTTTCGGGGCATTGTGAGGACAGGGGTCATGGAGCATTGTAATAGCAGGGGTGATGGGGCATTGTGATGACAGGGGCATGGAGCATTGTGATGACAGAAGTCATAGAATATTGTGATGACAAGGGCCATGGAGCATTGTCATGAAAGGTCTTATCTGGCATGGTGATGAGAGTGGTCATGGAGCATTGTGATAAATGTTGTCCTGAAGCACTGTTATTACAGGGGCCATGTAGAATTTTGATGACAAAGGCCATGGAGCATTGTGAGGACAGGCATCATGGAGCAATTTGATGAAAGTGGTCATGGAGCATTGTGATGAAATGCGCCATGGAACATTGTGAAGACAAGTGTCCTGGAGCATTGTGATGACAAGGGCCATGGCCAAATCTGATGACAGGTGTCATGGAGCATTGTGATGACAGTGGTCATCTATCATTACGATGAAAGGTATCACGGAGCACTGTGATGACAGGGGCCAAGGAGCATTGTGATGACATGGGCATGGAGCATTAGGATGAGAAGTGATCTGGAGCATTGCGATGACAAGGGTATGGGGCATTGTGATAACAGGGGCCAGGGATCATTGAGATGACAAGGGCAGGGAACATTGTGATGACAGCGGTCATGGATCATTGTGATGATATCTGCCATGGAACATTGTGCTGACAGGGGCCATAGAGCATTGTAATGACAGGTGTCATGTGGCATTGTGATGACAGTGGTCATAGAGCATTGTGATGAAAAGGATCATGGAGCAATGTGACTACAGGGGCCATGGAGCATTGTGAATACATAGGCCATGGAGCATTGTGATGACAGGGGTCAAGGAGCATTGTGATGACATGGGCATGGGGCATAATGATGACAAGAGTTCTGGAGCATTGTGATGTTAAGGCTATGGAGCATTGTGATTACAGGGGACCAGGAGCATTGTGATTACATGGGCAGTGAATATTGTGATGACAGGGGTCATGGAGCACCGTGACGACAAGTGTCATCGAACATTATGATGACAGGGATCATGGAGCATTGTGATGACAAGTGCCATGGCGAATAGTGATGACAGGTGTCATGGGGCATTGTGATGACAATGGTCATCTAGAATTGTGATGAAAGGTAACATGGAGCACTGTGATAACAGGGGCCAAGGAGCATTGCGATGACAAAGGCCATGGAGCATTGTGAGGACAAGTGTCATGGAGCATTGTGATGAGGCGGGCATGGAGCATTATGATGACAAGAGTTCTGGAGCATTGCGTTGACAAGGGGATGGAGCATTGTGATTACAGGGACCATGGAGGATAGTGACGACATCTGTCATGGAACATTGTGCTGACAGGGGCCATGGAACTTTGTGATGACAGGTATAATGGGGCATGGTGATGACAGTGGTCATAGAGCATTGGGATGAAATGGATCATGGAGCAATGTGATTACAGGGACCATGTAGCATTGCGAATGCATAGGCTATGGAGCATTGTGATGACGGGAGTCAAGGAGCATTGTGATGTAAGTGGTCATGGATCATTGTGATGACAAGTGTCCTGGACCATTGTGATGCCACGGGTCATGGAGCATTGTGATGACAAGGGCCATGGCGAATTGTGATGACATGTGTCTTGGGGCATTGTGATGACAGTGGTCATCTAGAATTGTGATGAAAGGTATCATGGAGCACTGTGATGACGGGGGCCATGGAGTATAGTGATGACAAGGCCATGGAACATTGTGATGACAAGTATCATGGAGCTTTGTGATGACACGGGCATTCATCATTATGATGACAAGAGTTCTGGAGCATTGTGATGACAAGGGCATGGAGCATTGTGATTACAGGGGTCATGGAGCATTGTGATGACAACTGTCATGGAACATTGTGATGACAGTGTTCATGGAGCATTGTGATTAAAGGGGCCATGGAGCATTTTGATGACAAGGGCAGGCGAACATTTTGATTTCATTGGTAATGGAGCATTGTGATGACATGGGCAGGGAACATTGTGATGACAGGTGTCATGGAGCATTGTGATGACAATTGTCCTGTAACGTTGTGCTGACAGGGATCATGGAACTTTGTGATGAGACGGGCATTGGAGCATTGTGATGACAGGTGTGCTGGAGCCTTCTGAGGAAAGGTGTCATGGGTCATTGTGATTACAGCCATCATGGAACATTGTGATGACAGTGGTCATGGAGCATTGTAATGACAGGGGCCATGGAGCAATGTGATGACAGGGCTCATGTGGCATTGTGATGACAGTGATCATGGAGCATTGTGATGAAAGGGGTCATGGAGCACTGTGATTACAGGGGCCATGTATAATTGTGATGACAAAGGCCATGGAGCATTGTGGTGACAGTTGTCATGGAGCAGTGTGTTGAAAGGGGCATGGAGCATTGTGACGACAATGGTCATGGATTATTGTGATGACTGGTATCATGGAGCATTGTTATGAAAAAGGTCATGGGACAGTGTAATGACAAGTATCATGGAGCATGTGATGAAAGGAGTCATGGAGCATTGTGAGTAAAAGGATCATGAGGCATTTTGATGACAAGAGTCATGGAACATTGTGATGACAGGGATAATGGAGCATTGTGATGACAAGTGCTATGGAGCATTGTGATGACAGGGGTCATGGGGCATGGTGATGACAGTGGTCATGGAGCATTGTGGTGACAAAGAGCACGGAGCATTGTGGTGACAGGTGTCATGGAGCATTGTGCTGAAAGGGGTCATGGATCACTACGATGACATGGGTAATGGAGCATTGTGATGACATGGGCAGGGAACATTGTGATGACAGGTGTAATGGAACATTGTGATTACAGGGGACATGGAGCATTTTGATGACATGGGCAGGCAACATTGTGATGACAGTTGTCATGGAGCATTGTGATGACAATTGTCCTGTAATGTTGTGCTGTCACGGATCATGGAGCATTGTGATGAGATGGGCATTCGAGCATTCTGATGACAGGCGTAATGGAGCCTTCTGAGGAAAGGTGTCATGGGTCATTGTGATTACAGCGATCATGGACCATTGTGATGACAGTGGTCATGGAGCATTGTAATGACAGGGATCATGGAGCAATGTGATGACAGGGCTCATGTGGCATTGTGATGACAGTGGTCATGTATCATTGTGATGACAGGGGTCATGCAGCATTGTGATGACATGGGCATGGAGCATAGTGATGACAAGAGTTCTGGAGCATTTTGATGACAAGGGCATGGATCATTGTGATGACAGGGGCCATGAAGCATTGAGATGACAAGGAAATGGAGCATTGTGATGAAAGCGGTCCTGGAGAATTGTGAGGAAACGGGTCATGGATTATTGTGATGGAAGGGTTCCTGGAGCATTCTGATGACAAGTACCATGCAGCATTTTAATGAACGGGGTATTGGAGCATTGTACAGAAATGGTTCATGGATCATCGTGATTACACGGATCATGGAATATTGTGATGATAAGGGTTTCGGGGCATTGTGAGGACAGGGGTCATGGAGCATTGTAATAGCAGGGGTGATGGGGCATTGTGATGACAGGGGCATGGAGCATTGTGATGACAGAAGTCATAGAATATTGTGATGACAAGGGCCATGGAGCATTGTCATGAAAGGTCTTATCTGGCATGGTGATGAGAGTGGTCATGGAGCATTGTGATAAATGTTGTCCTGAAGCACTGTTATTACAGGGGCCATGTAGAATTTTGATGACAAAGGCCATGGAGCATTGTGAGGACAGGCATCATGGAGCAATTTGATGAAAGTGGTCATGGAGCATTGTGATGAAATGCGCCATGGAACATTGTGAAGACAAGTGTCCTGGAGCATTGTGATGACAAGGGCCATGGCCAAATCTGATGACAGGTGTCATGGAGCATTGTGATGACAGTGGTCATCTATCATTACGATGAAAGGTATCACGGAGCACTGTGATGACAGGGGCCATGGAGCATTGTGATGACATGGGCATGGAGCATTAGGATGAGAAGTGATCTGGAGCATTGCGATGACAAGGGTATGGGGCATTGTGATAACAGGGGCCAGGGATGATTGAGATGACAAGGGCAGGGAACATTGTGATGACAGCGGTCATGGATCATTGTGATGATATCTGCCATGGAACATTGTGCTGACAGGGTCCATAGAGCATTGTAATGACAGGTGTCATGTGGCATTGTGATGACAGTGGTCATAGAGCATTGTGATGAAAAGGATCATGGAGCAATGTGACTACAGGGGCCATGGAGCATTGTGAATACATAGGCCATGGAGCATTGTGATGACAGGGGTCAAGGAGCATTGTGATGACATGGGCATGGGGCATAATGATGACAAGAGTTCTGGAGCATTGTGATGTTAAGGCTATGGAGCATTGTGATTACAGGGGACCAGGAGCATTGTGATTACATGGGCAGTGAATATTGTGATGACAGGGGTCATGGAGCACCGTGACGACAAGTGTCATCGAACATTATGATGACAGGGATCATGGAGCATTGTGATGACAAGTGCCATGGCGAATAGTGATGACAGGTGTCATGGGGCATTGTGATGACAATGGTCATCTAGAATTGTGATGAAAGGTAACATGGAGCACTGTGATAACAGGGGCCAAGGAGCATTGCGATGACAAAGGCCATGGAGCATTGTGAGGACAAGTGTCATGGAGCATTGTGATGAGGCGGGCATGGAGCATTATGATGACAAGAGTTCTGGAGCATTGCGTTGACAAGGGGATGGAGCATTGTGATTACAGGGACCATGGAGGATAGTGACGACATCTGTCATGGAACATTGTGCTGACAGGGGCCATGGAACTTTGTGATGACAGGTATAATGGGGCATGGTGATGACAGTGGTCATAGAGCATTGGGATGAAATGGATCATGGAGCAATGTGATTACAGGGACCATGTAGCATTGCGAATGCATAGGCTATGGAGCATTGTGATGACGGGAGTCAAGGAGCATTGTGATGTAAGTGGTCATGGATCATTGTGATGACAAGTGTCCTGGACCATTGTGATGCCACGGGTCATGGAGCATTGTGATGACAAGGGCCATGGCGAATTGTGATGACATGTGTCTTGGGGCATTGTGATGACAGTGGTCATCTAGAATTGTGATGAAAGGTATCATGGAGCACTGTGATGACGGGGGCCATGGAGTATAGTGATGACAAGGCCATGGAACATTGTGATGACAAGTATCATGGAGCTTTGTGATGACACGGGCATTCATCATTATGATGACAAGAGTTCTGGAGCATTGTGATGACAAGGGCATGGAGCATTGTGATTACAGGGGTCATGGAGCATTGTGATGACAACTGTCATGGAACATTGTGATGACAGTGTTCATGGAGCATTGTGATTAAAGGGGCCATGGAGCATTTTGATGACAAGGGCAGGCGAACATTTTGATTTCATTGGTAATGGAGCATTGTGATGACATGGGCAGGGAACATTGTGATGACAGGTGTCATGGAGCATTGTGATGACAATTGTCCTGTAACGTTGTGCTGACAGGGATCATGGAACTTTGTGATGAGACGGGCATTGGAGCATTGTGATGACAGGTGTGCTGGAGCCTTCTGAGGAAAGGTGTCATGGGTCATTGTGATTACAGCCATCATGGAACATTGTGATGACAGTGGTCATGGAGCATTGTAATGACAGGGGCCATGGAGCAATGTGATGACAGGGCTCATGTGGCATTGTGATGACAGTGATCATGGAGCATTGTGATGAAAGGGGTCATGGAGCACTGTGATTACAGGGGCCATGTATAATTGTGATGACAAAGGCCATGGAGCATTGTGGTGACAGTTGTCATGGAGCAGTGTGTTGAAAGGGGCATGGAGCATTGTGACGACAATGGTCATGGATTATTGTGATGACTGGTATCATGGAGCATTGTTATGAAAAAGGTCATGGGACAGTGTAATGACAAGTATCATGGAGCATGTGATGAAAGGAGTCATGGAGCATTGTGAGTAAAAGGATCATGAGGCATTTTGATGACAAGAGTCATGGAACATTGTGATGACAGGGATAATGGAGCATTGTGATGACAAGTGCTATGGAGCATTGTGATGACTGGGGTCATGGGGCATGGTGATGACAGTGGTCATGGAGCATTGTGATGAAAGGGGTCATGGGTCACTACGATGACATGGGTAATGGAGCATTGTGATGACATGGGCAGGGAACATTGTGATGACAGGTGTAATGGAACATTGTGATTACAGGGGACATGGAGCATTTTGATGACATGGGCAGGCAACATTGTGATGACAGTTGTCATGGAGCATTGTGATGACAATTGTCCTGTAACGTTGTGCTGTCACGGATCATGGAGCATTGTGATGAGATGGGCATTGGAGCATTCTGATGACAGGCGTAATGGAGCCTTCTGAGGAAAGGTGTCATGGGTCATTGTGATTACAGCGATCATGGAACATTGTGATGACAGTGGTCATGGAGCATTGTAATGACAGGGATCATGGAGCAATGTGATGACAGGGCTCATGTGGCATTGTGATGACAGTGGTCATGTATCATTGTGATGACAGGGGTCATGCAGCATTGTGATGACATGGGCATGGAGCATAGTGATGACAAGAGTTCTGGAGCATTTTGATGACAAGGGCATGGATCATTGTGATGACAGGGGCCATGAAGCATTGAGATGACAAGGAAATGGAGCATTGTGATGAAAGCGGTCCTGGAGAATTGTGAGGAAACGGGTCATGGATTATTGTGATGGAAGGGTTCCTGGAGCATTCTGATGACAAGTACCATGCAGCATTTTAATGAACGGGGTATTGGAGCATTGTACAGAAATGGTTCATGGATCATCGTGATTACACGGATCATGGAATATTGTGATGATAAGGGTTTCGGGGCATTGTGAGGACAGGGGTCATGGAGCATTGTAATAGCAGGGGTGATGGGGCATTGTGATGACAGGGGCATGGAGCATTGTGATGACAGAAGTCATAGAATATTGTGATGACAAGGGCCATGGAGCATTGTCATGAAAGGTCTTATCTGGCATGGTGATGAGAGTGGTCATGGAGCATTGTGATAAATGTTGTCCTGAAGCACTGTTATTACAGGGGCCATGTAGAATTTTGATGACAAAGGCCATGGAGCATTGTGAGGACAGGCATCATGGAGCAATTTGATGAAAGTGGTCATGGAGCATTGTGATGAAATGCGCCATGGAACATTGTGAAGACAAGTGTCCTGGAGCATTGTGATGACAAGGGCCATGGCCAAATCTGATGACAGGTGTCATGGAGCATTGTGATGACAGTGGTCATCTATCATTACGATGAAAGGTATCACGGAGCACTGTGATGACAGGGGCCATGGAGCATTGTGATGACATGGGCATGGAGCATTAGGATGAGAAGTGATCTGGAGCATTGCGATGACAAGGGTATGGGGCATTGTGATAACAGGGGCCAGGGATGATTGAGATGACAAGGGCAGGGAACATTGTGATGACAGCGGTCATGGATCATTGTGATGATATCTGCCATGGAACATTGTGCTGACAGGGGCCATAGAGCATTGTAATGACAGGTGTCATGTGGCATTGTGATGACAGTGGTCATAGAGCATTGTGATGAAAAGGATCATGGAGCAATGTGACTACAGGGGCCATGGAGCATTGTGAATACATAGGCCATGGAGCATTGTGATGACAGGGGTCAAGGAGCATTGTGATGACATGGGCATGGGGCATAATGATGACAAGAGTTCTGGAGCACTGTGATGTTAAGGCTATGGAGCATTGTGATTACAGGGGACCAGGAGCATTGTGATTACATGGGCAGTGAATATTGTGATGACAGGGGTCATGGAGCACCGTGACGACAAGTGTCATCGAACATTATGATGACAGGGATCATGGAGCATTGTGATGACAAGTGCCATGGCGAATAGTGATGACAGGTGTCATGGGGCATTGTGATGACAATGGTCATCTAGAATTGTGATGAAAGGTAACATGGAGCACTGTGATAACAGGGGCCAAGGAGCATTGCGATGACAAAGGCCATGGAGCATTGTGAGGACAAGTGTCATGGAGCATTGTGATGAGGCGGGCATGGAGCATTATGATGACAAGAGTTCTGGAGCATTGCGTTGACAAGGGGATGGAGCATTGTGATTACAGGGACCATGGAGGATAGTGACGACATCTGTCATGGAACATTGTGCTGACAGGGGCCATGGAACTTTGTGATGACAGGTATAATGGGGCATGGTGATGACAGTGGTCATAGAGCATTGGGATGAAATGGATCATGGAGCAATGTGATTACAGGGACCATGTAGCATTGCGAATGCATAGGCTATGGAGCATTGTGATGACGGGAGTCAAGGAGCATTGTGATGTAAGTGGTCATGGATCATTGTGATGACAAGTGTCCTGGACCATTGTGATGCCACGGGTCATGGAGCATTGTGATGACAAGGGCCATGGCGAATTGTGATGACATGTGTCTTGGGGCATTGTGATGACAGTGGTCATCTAGAATTGTGATGAAAGGTATCATGGAGCACTGTGATGACGGGGGCCATGGAGTATAGTGATGACAAGGCCATGGAACATTGTGATGACAAGTATCATGGAGCTTTGTGATGACACGGGCATTCATCATTATGATGACAAGAGTTCTGGAGCATTGTGATGACAAGGGCATGGAGCATTGTGATTACAGGGGTCATGGAGCATTGTGATGACAACTGTCATGGAACATTGTGATGACAGTGTTCATGGAGCATTGTGATTAAAGGGGCCATGGAGCATTTTGATGACAAGGGCAGGCGAACATTTTGATTTCATTGGTAATGGAGCATTGTGATGACATGGGCAGGGAACATTGTGATGACAGGTGTCATGGAGCATTGTGATGACAATTGTCCTGTAACGTTGTGCTGACAGGGATCATGGAACTTTGTGATGAGACGGGCATTGGAGCATTGTGATGACAGGTGTGCTGGAGCCTTCTGAGGAAAGGTGTCATGGGTCATTGTGATTACAGCCATCATGGAACATTGTGATGACAGTGGTCATGGAGCATTGTAATGACAGGGGCCATGGAGCAATGTGATGACAGGGCTCATGTGGCATTGTGATGACAGTGATCATGGAGCATTGTGATGAAAGGGGTCATGGAGCACTGTGATTACAGGGGCCATGTATAATTGTGATGACAAAGGCCATGGAGCATTGTGGTGACAGTTGTCATGGAGCATTGTGTTGAAAGGGGCATGGAGCATTGTGACGACAATGGTCATGGATTATTGTGATGACTGGTATCATGGAGCATTGTTATGAAAAAGGTCATGGGACAGTGTAATGACAAGTATCATGGAGCATGTGATGAAAGGAGTCATGGAGCATTGTGAGTAAAAGGATCATGAGGCATTTTGATGACAAGAGTCATGGAACATTGTGATGACAGGGATAATGGAGCATTGTGATGACAAGTGCTATGGAGCATTGTGATGACTGGGGTCATGGGGCATGGTGATGACAGTGGTCATGGAGCATTGTGGTGACAAAGAGCACGGAGCATTGTGATGACAGGTGTCATGGAGCATTGTGATGAAAGGGGTCATGGGTCACTACGATGACATGGGTAATGGAGCATTGTGATGACATGGGCAGGGAACATTGTGATGACAGGTGTAATGGAACATTGTGATTACAGGGGACATGGAGCATTTTGATGACATGGGCAGGCAACATTGTGATGACAGTTGTCATGGAGCATTGTGATGACAATTGTCCTGTAACGTTGTGCTGTCACGGATCATGGAGCATTGTGATGAGATGGGCATTGGAGCATTCTGATGACAGGCGTAATGGAGCCTTCTGAGGAAAGGTGTCATGGGTCATTGTGATTACAGCGATCATGGAACATTGTGATGACAGTGGTCATGGAGCATTGTAATGACAGGGATCATGGAGCAATGTGATGACAGGGTTCATGTGGCATTGTGATGACAGTGGTCATGTATCATTGTGATGACAGGGGTCATGCAGCATTGTGATGACATGGGCATGGAGCATAGTGATGACAAGTGTTCTGGAGCATTTTGATGACAAGGGCATGGATCATTGTGATGACAGGGGCCATGAAGCATTGAGATGACAAGGAAATGGAGCATTGTGATGAAAGCGGTCCTGGAGAATTGTGAGGAAACGGGTCATGGATTATTGTGATGGAAGGGTTCCTGGAGCATTCTGATGACAAGTTCCATGCAGCATTTTAATGAACGGGGTATTGGAGCATTGTACAGAAATGGTTCATGGATCATCGTGATTACACGGATCATGGAATATTGTGATGATAAGGGTTTCGGGGCATTGTGAGGACAGGGGTCATGGAGCATTGTAATAGCAGGGGTGATGGGGCATTGTGATGACAGGGGCATGGAGCATTGTGATGACAGAAGTCATAGAATATTGTGATGACAAGGGCCATGGAGCATTGTCATGAAAGGTCTTATCTGGCATGGTGATGAGAGTGGTCATGGAGCATTGTGATAAATGTTGTCCTGAAGCACTGTTATTACAGGGGCCATGTAGAATTTTGATGACAAAGGCCATGGAGCATTGTGAGGACAGGCATCATGGAGCAATTTGATGAAAGTGGTCATGGAGCATTGTGATGAAATGCGCCATGGAACATTGTGAAGACAAGTGTCCTGGAGCATTGTGATGACAAGGGCCATGGCCAAATCTGATGACAGGTGTCATGGAGCATTGTGATGACAGTGGTCATCTATCATTACGATGAAAGGTATCACGGAGCACTGTGATGACAGGGGCCATGGAGCATTGTGATGACATGGGCATGGAGCATTAGGATGAGAAGTGATCTGGAGCATTGCGATGACAAGGGTATGGGGCATTGTGATAACAGGGGCCAGGGATGATTGAGATGACAAGGGCAGGGAACATTGTGATGACAGCGGTCATGGATCATTGTGATGATATCTGCCATGGAACATTGTGCTGACAGGGGCCATAGAGCATTGTAATGACAGGTGTCATGTGGCATTGTGATGACAGTGGTCATAGAGCATTGTGATGAAAAGGATCATGGAGCAATGTGACTACAGGGGCCATGGAGCATTGTGAATACATAGGCCATGGAGCATTGTGATGACAGGGGTCAAGGAGCATTGTGATGACATGGGCATGGGGCATAATGATGACAAGAGTTCTGGAGCATTGTGATGTTAAGGCTATGGAGCATTGTGATTACAGGGGACCAGGAGCATTGTGATTACATGGGCAGTGAATATTGTGATGACAGGGGTCATGGAGCACCGTGACGACAAGTGTCATCGAACATTATGATGACAGGGATCATGGAGCATTGTGATGACAAGTGCCATGGCGAATAGTGATGACAGGTGTCATGGGGCATTGTGATGACAATGGTCATCTAGAATTGTGATGAAAGGTAACATGGAGCACTGTGATAACAGGGGCCATGGAGCATTGCGATGACAAAGGCCATGGAGCATTGTGAGGACAAGTGTCATGGAGCATTGTGATGAGGCGGGCATGGAGCATTATGATGACAAGAGTTCTGGATCATTGCGTTGACAAGGGGATGGAGCATTGTGATTACAGGGACCATGGAGGATAGTGACGACATCTGTCATGGAACATTGTGCTGACAGGGGCCATGGAACTTTGCGATGACAGGTATAATGGGGCATGGTGATGACAGTGGTCATAGAGCATTGGGATGAAATGGATCATGGAGCAATGTGATTACAGGGACCATGTAGCATTGCGAATGCATAGGCTATGGAGCATTGTGATGACGGGAGTCAAGGAGCATTGTGATGTAAGTGGTCATGGATCATTGTGATGACAAGTGTCCTGGACCATTGTGATGCCACGGGTCATGGAGCATTGTGATGACAAGGGCCATGGCGAATTGTGATGACATGTGTCTCGGGGCATTGTGATGACAGTGGTCATCTAGAATTGTGATGAAAGGTATCATGGAGCACTGTGATGACGGGGGCCATGGAGTATAGTGATGACAAGGCCATGGAACATTGTGATGACAAGTATCATGGAGCTTTGTGATGACACGGGCATTCATCATTATGATGACAAGAGTTCTGGAGCATTGTGATGACAAGGGCATGGAGCATTGTGATTACAGGGGTCATGGAGCATTGTGATGACAACTGTCATGGAACATTGTGATGACAGTGTTCATGGAGCATTGTGATTAAAGGGGCCATGGAGCATTTTGATGACAAGGGCAGGCGAACATTTTGATTTCATTGGTAATGGAGCATTGTGATGACATGGGCAGGGAACATTGTGATGACAGGTGTCATGGAGCATTGTGATGACAATTGTCCTGTAACGTTGTGCTGACAGGGATCATGGAACTTTGTGATGAGACGGGCATTGGAGCATTGTGATGACAGGTGTGCTGGAGCCTTCTGAGGAAAGGTGTCATGGGTCATTGTGATTACAGCCATCATGGAACATTGTGATGACAGTGGTCATGGAGCATTGTAATGACAGGGGCCATGGAGCAATGTGATGACAGGGCTCATGTGGCATTGTGATGACAGTGATCATGGAGCATTGTGATGAAAGGGGTCATGGAGCACTGTGATTACAGGGGCCATGTATAATTGTGATGACAAAGGCCATGGAGCATTGTGGTGACAGTTGTCATGGAGCATTGTGTTGAAAGGGGCATGGAGCATTGTGACGACAATGGTCATGGATTATTGTGATGACTGGTATCATGGAGCATTGTTATGAAAAAGGTCATGGGACAGTGTAATGACAAGTATCATGGAGCATGTGATGAAAGGAGTCATGGAGCATTGTGAGTAAAAGGATCATGAGGCATTTTGATGACAAGAGTCATGGAACATTGTGATGACAGGGATAATGGAGCATTGTGATGACAAGTGCTATGGAGCATTGTGATGACTGGGGTCATGGGGCATGGTGATGACCGTGGTCATGGAGCATTGTGGTGACAAAGAGCACGGAGCATTGTGATGACAGGTGTCATGGAGCATTGTGATGAAAGGGGTCATGGATCACTACGATGACATGGGTAATGGAGCATTGTGATGACATGGGCAGGGAACATTGTGATGACAGGTGTAATGGAACATTGTGATTACAGGGGACATGGAGCATTTTGATGACGTGGGCAGGCAACATTGTGATGACAGTTGTCATGGAGCATTGTGATGACAATTGTCCTGTAACGTTGTGCTGTCACGGATCATGGAGCATTGTGATGAGATGGGCATTGGAGCATTCTGATGACAGGCGTAATGGAGCCTTCTGAGGAAAGGTGTCATGGGTCATTGTGATTACAGCGATCATGGAACATTGTGATGACAGTGGTCATGGAGCATTGTAATGACAGGGATCATGGAGCAATGTGATGACAGGGTTCATGTGGCATTGTGATGACAGTGGTCATGTATCATTGTGATGACAGGGGTCATGCAGCATTGTGATGACATGGGCATGGAGCATAGTGATGACAAGTGTTCTGGAGCATTTTGATGACAAGGGCATGGATCATTGTGATGACAGGGGCCATGAAGCATTGAGATGACAAGGAAATGGAGCATTGTGATGAAAGCGGTCCTGGAGAATTGTGAGGAAACGGGTCATGGATTATTGTGATGGAAGGGTTCCTGGAGCATTCTGATGACAAGTTCCATGCAGCATTTTAATGAACGGGGTATTGGAGCATTGTACAGAAATGGTTCATGGATCATCGTGATTACACGGATCATGGAATATTGTGATGATAAGGGTTTCGGGGCATTGTGAGGACAGGGGTCATGGAGCATTGTAATAGCAGGGGTGATGGGGCATTGTGATGACAGGGGCATGGAGCATTGTGATGACAGAAGTCATAGAATATTGTGATGACAAGGGCCATGGAGCATTGTCATGAAAGGTCTTATCTGGCATGGTGATGAGAGTGGTCATGGAGCATTGTGATAAATGTTGTCCTGAAGCACTGTTATTACAGGGGCCATGTAGAATTTTGATGACAAAGGCCATGGAGCATTGTGAGGACAGGCATCATGGAGCAATTTGATGAAAGTGGTCATGGAGCATTGTGATGAAATGCGCCATGGAACATTGTGAAGACAAGTGTCCTGGAGCATTGTGATGATAAGGGCCATGGCCAAATCTGATGACAGGTGTCATGGAGCATTGTGATGACAGTGGTCATCTATCATTACGATGAAAGGTATCACGGAGCACTGTGATGACAGGGGCCATGGAGCATTGTGATGACATGGGCATGGAGCATTATGATGAGAAGTGATCTGGAGCATTGCGATGACAAGGGTATGGGGCATTGTGATAACAGGGGCCAGGGATCATTGAGATGACAAGGGCAGGGAACATTGTGATGACAGCGGTCATGGATCATTGTGATGATATCTGCCATGGAACATTGTGCTGACAGGGGCCATAGAGCATTGTACTGACAGGTGTCATGTGGCATTGTGATGACAGTGGTCATAGAGCATTGTGATGAAAAGGATCATGGAGCAATGTGACTACAGGGGCCATGGAGCATTGTGAATACATAGGCCATGGAGCATTGTGATGACAGGGGTCAAGGAGCATTGTGATGACATGGGCATGGGGCATAATGATGACAAGAGTTCTGGAGCATTGTGATGTTAAGGCTATGGAGCATTGTGATTACAGGGGACCAGGAGCATTGTGATTACATGGGCAGTGAATATTGTGATGACAGGGGTCATGGAGCACCGTGACGACAAGTGTCATCGAACATTATGATGACAGGGATCATGGAGCATTGTGATGACAAGTGCCATGGCGAATAGTGATGACAGGTGTCATGGGGCATTGTGATGACAATGGTCATCTAGAATTGTGATGAAAGGTAACATGGAGCACTGTGATAACAGGGGCCATGGAGCATTGCGATGACAAAGGCCATGGAGCATTGTGAGGACAAGTGTCATGGAGCATTGTGATGAGGCGGGCATGGAGCATTATGATGACAAGAGTTCTGGATCATTGCGTTGACAAGGGGATGGAGCATTGTGATTACAGGGACCATGGAGGATAGTGACGACATCTGTCATGGAACATTGTGCTGACAGGGGCCATGGAACTTTGCGATGACAGGTATAATGGGGCATGGTGATGACAGTGGTCATAGAGCATTGGGATGAAATGGATCATGGAGCAATGTGATTACAGGGACCATGTAGCATTGCGAATGCATAGGCTATGGAGCATTGTGATGACGGGAGTCAAGGAGCATTGTGATGTAAGTGGTCATGGATCATTGTGATGACAAGTGTCCTGGACCATTGTGATGCCACGGGTCATGGAGCATTGTGATGACAAGGGCCATGGCGAATTGTGATGACATGTGTCTCGGGGCATTGTGATGACAGTGGTCATCTAGAATTGTGATGAAAGGTATCATGGAGCACTGTGATGACGGGGGCCATGGAGTATAGTGATGACAAGGCCATGGAACATTGTGATGACAAGTATCATGGAGCTTTGTGATGACACGGGCATTCATCATTATGATGACAAGAGTTCTGGAGCATTGTGATGACAAGGGCATGGAGCATTGTGATTACAGGGGTCATGGAGCATTGTGATGACAACTGTCATGGAACATTGTGATGACAGTGTTCATGGAGCATTGTGATTAAAGGGGCCATGGAGCATTTTGATGACAAGGGCAGGCGAACATTTTGATTTCATTGGTAATGGAGCATTGTGATGACATGGGCAGGGAACATTGTGATGACAGGTGTCATGGAGCATTGTGATGACAATTGTCCTGTAACGTTGTGCTGACAGGGATCATGGAACTTTGTGATGAGACGGGCATTGGAGCATTGTGATGACAGGTGTGCTGGAGCCTTCTGAGGAAAGGTGTCATGGGTCATTGTGATTACAGCCATCATGGAACATTGTGATGACAGTGGTCATGGAGCATTGTAATGACAGGGGCCATGGAGCAATGTGATGACAGGGCTCATGTGGCATTGTGATGACAGTGATCATGGAGCATTGTGATGAAAGGGGTCATGGAGCACTGTGATTACAGGGGCCATGTATAATTGTGATGACAAAGGCCATGGAGCATTGTGGTGACAGTTGTCATGGAGCATTGTGTTGAAAGGGGCATGGAGCATTGTGATGACAATGGTCATGGATTATTGTGATGACTGGTATCATGGAGCATTGTTATGAAAAAGGTCATGGGACAGTGTAATGACAAGTATCATGGAGCATGTGATGAAAGGAGTCATGGAGCATTGTGAGTAAAAGGATCATGAGGCATTTTGATGACAAGAGTCATGGAACATTGTGATGACAGGGATAATGGAGCATTGTGATGACAAGTGCTATGGAGCATTGTGATGACTGGGGTCATGGGGCATGGTGATGACAGTGGTCATGGAGCATTGTGGTGACAAAGAGCACGGAGCATTGTGGTGACAGGTGTCATGGAGCATTGTGCTGAAAGGGGTCATGGATCACTACGATGACATGGGTAATGGAGCATTGTGATGACATGGGCAGGGAACATTGTGATGACAGGTGTAATGGAACATTGTGATTACAGGGGACATGGAGCATTTTGATGACATGGGCAGGCAACATTGTGATGACAGTTGTCATGGAGCATTGTGATGACAATTGTCCTGTAATGTTGTGCTGTCACGGATCATGGAGCATTGTGATGAGATGGGCATTGGAGCATTCTGATGACAGGCGTAATGGAGCCTTCTGAGGAAAGGTGTCATGGGTCATTGTGATTACAGCGATCATGGACCATTGTGATGACAGTGGTCATGGAGCATTGTAATGACAGGGATCATGGAGCAATGTGATGACAGGGCTCATGTGGCATTGTGATGACAGTGGTCATGTATCATTGTGATGACAGGGGTCATGCAGCATTGTGATGACATGGGCATGGAGCATAGTGATGACAAGAGTTCTGGAGCATTTTGATGACAAGGGCATGGATCATTGTGATGACAGGGGCCATGAAGCATTGAGATGACAAGGAAATGGAGCATTGTGATGAAAGCGGTCCTGGAGAATTGTGAGGAAACGGGTCATGGATTATTGTGATGGAAGGGTTCCTGGAGCATTCTGATGACAAGTACCATGCAGCATTTTAATGAACGGGGTATTGGAGCATTGTACAGAAATGGTTCATGGATCATCGTGATTACACGGATCATGGAATATTGTGATGATAAGGGTTTCGGGGCATTGTGAGGACAGGGGGCATGGAGCATTGTAATAGCAGGGGTGATGGGGCATTGTGATGACAGGGGCATGGAGCATTGTGATGACAGAAGTCATAGAATATTGTGATGACAAGGGCCATGGAGCATTGTCATGAAAGGTCTTATCTGGCATGGTGATGAGAGTGGTCATGGAGCATTGTGATAAATGTTGTCCTGAAGCACTGTTATTACAGGGGCCATGTAGAATTTTGATGACAAAGGCCATGGAGCATTGTGAGGACAGGCATCATGGAGCAATTTGATGAAAGTGGTCATGGAGCATTGTGATGAAATGCGCCATGGAACATTGTGAAGACAAGTGTCCTGGAGCATTGTGATGACAAGGGCCATGGCCAAATCTGATGACAGGTGTCATGGAGCATTGTGATGACAGTGGTCATCTATCATTACGATGAAAGGTATCACGGAGCACTGTGATGACAGGGGCCATGGAGCATTGTGATGACATGGGCATGGAGCATTAGGATGAGAAGTGATCTGGAGCATTGCGATGACAAGGGTATGGGGCATTGTGATAACAGGGGCCAGGGATGATTGAGATGACAAGGGCAGGGAACATTGTGATGACAGCGGTCATGGATCATTGTGATGATATCTGCCATGGAACATTGTGCTGACAGGGGCCATAGAGCATTGTAATGACAGGTGTCATGTGGCATTGTGATGACAGTGGTCATAGAGCATTGTGATGAAAAGGATCATGGAGCAATGTGACTACAGGGGCCATGGAGCATTGTGAATACATAGGCCATGGAGCATTGTGATGACAGGGGTCAAGGAGCATTGTGATGACATGGGCATGGGGCATAATGATGACAAGAGTTCTGGAGCATTGTGATGTTAAGGCTATGGAGCATTGTGATTACAGGGGACCAGGAGCATTGTGATTACATGGGCAGTGAATATTGTGATGACAGGGGTCATGGAGCACCGTGACGACAAGTGTCATCGAACATTATGATGACAGGGATCATGGAGCATTGTGATGACAAGTGCCATGGCGAATAGTGATGACAGGTGTCATGGGGCATTGTGATGACAATGGTCATCTAGAATTGTGATGAAAGGTAACATGGAGCACTGTGATAACAGGGGCCAAGGAGCATTGCGATGACAAAGGCCATGGAGCATTGTGAGGACAAGTGTCATGGAGCATTGTGATGAGGCGGGCATGGAGCATTATGATGACAAGAGTTCTGGAGCATTGCGTTGACAAGGGGATGGAGCATTGTGATTACAGGGACCATGGAGGATAGTGACGACATCTGTCATGGAACATTGTGCTGACAGGGGCCATGGAACTTTGTGATGACAGGTATAATGGGGCATGGTGATGACAGTGGTCATAGAGCATTGGGATGAAATGGATCATGGAGCAATGTGATTACAGGGACCATGTAGCATTGCGAATGCATAGGCTATGGAGCATTGTGATGACGGGAGTCAAGGAGCATTGTGATGTAAGTGGTCATGGATCATTGTGATGACAAGTGTCCTGGACCATTGTGATGCCACGGGTCATGGAGCATTGTGATGACAAGGGCCATGGCGAATTGTGATGACATGTGTCTTGGGGCATTGTGATGACAGTGGTCATCTAGAATTGTGATGAAAGGTATCATGGAGCACTGTGATGACGGGGGCCATGGAGTATAGTGATGACAAGGCCATGGAACATTGTGATGACAAGTATCATGGAGCTTTGTGATGACACGGGCATTCATCATTATGATGACAAGAGTTCTGGAGCATTGTGATGACAAGGGCATGGAGCATTGTGATTACAGGGGTCATGGAGCATTGTGATGACAACTGTCATGGAACATTGTGATGACAGTGTTCATGGAGCATTGTGATTAAAGGGGCCATGGAGCATTTTGATGACAAGGGCAGGCGAACATTTTGATTTCATTGGTAATGGAGCATTGTGATGACATGGGCAGGGAACATTGTGATGACAGGTGTCATGGAGCATTGTGATGACAATTGTCCTGTAACGTTGTGGTGACAGGGATCATGGAACTTTGTGATGAGACGGGCATTGGAGCATTGTGATGACAGGTGTGCTGGAGCCTTCTGAGGAAAGGTGTCATGGGTCATTGTGATTACAGCCATCATGGAACATTGTGATGACAGTGGTCATGGATCATTGTAATGACAGGGGCCATGGAGCAATGTGATGACAGGGCTCATGTGGCATTGTGATGACAGTGATCATGGAGCATTGTGATGAAAGGGGTCATGGAGCACTGTGATTACAGGGGCCATGTATAATTGTGATGACAAAGGCCATGGAGCATTGTGGTGACAGTTGTCATGGAGCATTGTGTTGAAAGGGGCATGGAGCATTGTGACGACAATGGTCATGGATTATTGTGATGACTGGTATCATGGAGCATTGTTATGAAAAAGGTCATGGGACAGTGTAATGACAAGTATCATGGAGCATGTGATGAAAGGAGTCATGGAGCATTGTGAGTAAAAGGATCATGAGGCATTTTGATGACAAGAGTCATGGAACATTGTGATGACAGGGATAATGGAGCATTGTGATGACAAGTGCTATGGAGCATTGTGATGACTGGGGTCATGGGGCATGGTGATGACAGTGGTCATGGAGCATTGTGGTGACAAAGAGCACGGAGCATTGTGATGACAGGTGTCATGGAGCATTGTGATGAAAGGGGTCATGGATCACTACGATGACATGGGTAATGGAGCATTGTGATGACATGGGCAGGGAACATTGTGATGACAGGTGTAATGGAACATTGTGATTACAGGGGACATGGAGCATTTTGATGACATGGGCAGGCAACATTGTGATGACAGTTGTCATGGAGCATTGTGATGACAATTGTCCTGTAACGTTGTGCTGTCACGGATCATGGAGCATTGTGATGAGATGGGCATTGGAGCATTCTGATGACAGGCGTAATGGAGCCTTCTGAGGAAAGGTGTCATGGGTCATTGTGATTACAGCGATCATGGAACATTGTGATGACAGTGGTCATGGAGCATTGTAATGACAGGGATCATGGAGCAATGTGATGACAGGGTTCATGTGGCATTGTGATGACAGTGGTCATGTATCATTGTGATGACAGGGGTCATGCAGCATTGTGATGACATGGGCATGGAGCATAGTGATGACAAGTGTTCTGGAGCATTTTGATGACAAGGGCATGGATCATTGTGATGACAGGGGCCATGAAGCATTGAGATGACAAGGAAATGGAGCATTGTGATGAAAGCGGTCCTGGAGAATTGTGAGGAAACGGGTCATGGATTATTGTGATGGAAGGGTTCCTGGAGCATTCTGATGACAAGTTCCATGCAGCATTTTAATGAACGGGGTATTGGAGCATTGTACAGAAATGGTTCATGGATCATCGTGATTACACGGATCATGGAATATTGTGATGATAAGGGTTTCGGGGCATTGTGAGGACAGGGGTCATGGAGCATTGTAATAGCAGGGGTGATGGGGCATTGTGATGACAGGGGCATGGAGCATTGTGATGACAGAAGTCATAGAATATTGTGATGACAAGGGCCATGGAGCATTGTCATGAAAGGTCTTATCTGGCATGGTGATGAGAGTGGTCATGGAGCATTGTGATAAATGTTGTCCTGAAGCACTGTTATTACAGGGGCCATGTAGAATTTTGATGACAAAGGCCATGGGGCATTGTGAGGACAGGCATCATGGAGCAATTTGATGAAAGTGGTCATGGAGCATTGTGATGAAATGCGCCATGGAACATTGTGAAGACAAGTGTCCTGGAGCATTGTGATGATAAGGGCCATGGCCAAATCTGATGACAGGTGTCATGGAGCATTGTGATGACAGTGGTCATCTATCATTACGATGAAAGGTATCACGGAGCACTGTGATGACAGGGGCCATGGAGCATTGTGATGACATGGGCATGGAGCATTATGATGAGAAGTGATCTGGAGCATTGCGATGACAAGGGTATGGGGCATTGTGATAACAGGGGCCAGGGATCATTGAGATGACAAGGGCAGGGAACATTGTGATGACAGCGGTCATGGATCATTGTGATGATATCTGCCATGGAACATTGTGCTGACAGGGGCCATAGAGCATTGTAATGACAGGTGTCATGTGGCATTGTGATGACAGTGGTCATAGAGCATTGTGATGAAAAGGATCATGGAGCAATGTGACTACAGGGGCCATGGAGCATTGTGAATACATAGGCCATGGAGCATTGTGATGACAGGGGTCAAGGAGCATTGTGATGACATGGGCATGGGGCATAATGATGACAAGAGTTCTGGAGCATTGTGATGTTAAGGCTATGGAGCATTGTGATTACAGGGGACCAGGAGCATTGTGATTACATGGGCAGTGAATATTGTGATGACAGGGGTCATGGAGCACCGTGACGACAAGTGTCATCGAACATTATGATGACAGGGATCATGGAGCATTGTGATGACAAGTGCCATGGCGAATAGTGATGACAGGTGTCATGGGGCATTGTGATGACAATGGTCATCTAGAATTGTGATGAAAGGTAACATGGAGCACTGTGATAACAGGGGCCATGGAGCATTGCGATGACAAAGGCCATGGAGCATTGTGAGGACAAGTGTCATGGAGCATTGTGATGAGGCGGGCATGGAGCATTATGATGACAAGAGTTCTGGATCATTGCGTTGACAAGGGGATGGAGCATTGTGATTACAGGGACCATGGAGGATAGTGACGACATCTG
Organism: Balaenoptera ricei; assembly: GCF_028023285.1. Classification (NCBI taxonomy): domain Eukaryota; kingdom Metazoa; phylum Chordata; class Mammalia; order Artiodactyla; family Balaenopteridae; genus Balaenoptera; species Balaenoptera ricei. Next base: position 42,328 of record NW_026777490.1, read on the forward strand.
TCATGGAACATTGTGCTGACAGGGGCCATGGAACTTTGCGATGACAGGTATAATGGGGCATGGTGATGACAGTGGTCATAGAGCATTGGGATGAAATGGATCATGGAGCAATGTGATTACAGGGACCATGTAGCATTGCGAATGCATAGGCTATGGAGCATTGTGATGACGGGAGTCAAGGAGCATTGTGATGTAAGTGGTCATGGATCATTGTGATGACAAGTGTCCTGGACCATTGTGATGCCACGGGTCATGGAGCATTGTGATGACAAGGGCCATGGCGAATTGTGATGACATGTGTCTCGGGGCATTGTGATGACAGTGGTCATCTAGAATTGTGATGAAAGGTATCATGGAGCACTGTGATGACGGGGGCCATGGAGTATAGTGATGACAAGGCCATGGAACATTGTGATGACAAGTATCATGGAGCTTTGTGATGACACGGGCATTCATCATTATGATGACAAGAGTTCTGGAGCATTGTGATGACAAGGGCATGGAGCATTGTGATTACAGGGGTCATGGAGCATTGTGATGACAACTGTCATGGAACATTGTGATGACAGTGTTCATGGAGCATTGTGATTAAAGGGGCCATGGAGCATTTTGATGACAAGGGCAGGCGAACATTTTGATTTCATTGGTAATGGAGCATTGTGATGACATGGGCAGGGAACATTGTGATGACAGGTGTCATGGAGCATTGTGATGACAATTGTCCTGTAACGTTGTGCTGACAGGGATCATGGAACTTTGTGATGAGACGGGCATTGGAGCATTGTGATGACAGGTGTGCTGGAGCCTTCTGAGGAAAGGTGTCATGGGTCATTGTGATTACAGCCATCATGGAACATTGTGATGACAGTGGTCATGGAGCATTGTAATGACAGGGGCCATGGAGCAATGTGATGACAGGGCTCATGTGGCATTGTGATGACAGTGATCATGGAGCATTGTGATGAAAGGGGTCATGGAGCACTGTGATTACAGGGGCCATGTATAATTGTGATGACAAAGGCCATGGAGCATTGTGGTGACAGTTGTCATGGAGCATTGTGTTGAAAGGGGCATGGAGCATTGTGACGACAATGGTCATGGATTATTGTGATGACTGGTATCATGGAGCATTGTTATGAAAAAGGTCATGGGACAGTGTAATGACAAGTATCATGGAGCATGTGATGAAAGGAGTCATGGAGCATTGTGAGTAAAAGGATCATGAGGCATTTTGATGACAAGAGTCATGGAACATTGTGATGACAGGGATAATGGAGCATTGTGATGACAAGTGCTATGGAGCATTGTGATGACTGGGGTCATGGGGCATGGTGATGACAGTGGTCATGGAGCATTGTGGTGACAAAGAGCACGGAGCATTGTGATGACAGGTGTCATGGAGCATTGTGATGAAAGGGGTCATGGATCACTACGATGACATGGGTAATGGAGCATTGTGATGACATGGGCAGGGAACATTGTGATGACAGGTGTAATGGAACATTGTGATTACAGGGGACATGGAGCATTTTGATGACATGGGCAGGCAACATTGTGATGACAGTTGTCATGGAGCATTGTGATGACAATTGTCCTGTAACGTTGTGCTGTCACGGATCATGGAGCATTGTGATGAGATGGGCATTGGAGCATTCTGATGACAGGCGTAATGGAGCCTTCTGAGGAAAGGTGTCATGGGTCATTGTGATTACAGCGATCATGGACCATTGTGATGACAGTGGTCATGGAGCATTGTAATGACAGGGATCATGGAGCAATGTGATGACAGGGTTCATGTGGCATTGTGATGACAGTGGTCATGTATCATTGTGATGACAGGGGTCATGCAGCATTGTGATGACATGGGCATGGAGCATAGTGATGACAAGTGTTCTGGAGCATTTTGATGACAAGGGCATGGATCATTGTGATGACAGGGGCCATGAAGCATTGAGATGACAAGGAAATGGAGCATTGTGATGAAAGCGGTCCTGGAGAATTGTGAGGAAACGGGTCATGGATTATTGTGATGGAAGGGTTCCTGGAGCATTCTGATGACAAGTTCCATGCAGCATTTTAATGAACGGGGTATTGGAGCATTGTACAGAAATGGTTCATGGATCATCGTGATTACACGGATCATGGAATATTGTGATGATAAGGGTTTCGGGGCATTGTGAGGACAGGGGTCATGGAGCATTGTAATAGCAGGGGTGATGGGGCATTGTGATGACAGGGGCATGGAGCATTGTGATGACAGAAGTCATAGAATATTGTGATGACAAGGGCCATGGAGCATTGTCATGAAAGGTCTTATCTGGCATGGTGATGAGAGTGGTCATGGAGCATTGTGATAAATGTTGTCCTGAAGCACTGTTATTACAGGGGCCATGTAGAATTTTGATGACAAAGGCCATGGGGCATTGTGAGGACAGGCATCATGGAGCAATTTGATGAAAGTGGTCATGGAGCATTGTGATGAAATGCGCCATGGAACATTGTGAAGACAAGTGTCCTGGAGCATTGTGATGATAAGGGCCATGGCCAAATCTGATGACAGGTGTCATGGAGCATTGTGATGACAGTGGTCATCTATCATTACGATGAAAGGTATCACGGAGCACTGTGATGACAGGGGCCATGGAGCATTGTGATGACATGGGCATGGAGCATTATGATGAGAAGTGATCTGGAGCATTGCGATGACAAGGGTATGGGGCATTGTGATAACAGGGGCCAGGGATGATTGAGATGACAAGGGCAGGGAACATTGTGATGACAGCGGTCATGGATCATTGTGATGATATCTGCCATGGAACATTGTGCTGACAGGGGCCATAGAGCATTGTAATGACAGGTGTCATGTGGCATTGTGATGACAGTGGTCATAGAGCATTGTGATGAAAAGGATCATGGAGCAATGTGACTACAGGGGCCATGGAGCATTGTGAATACATAGGCCATGGAGCATTGTGATGACAGGGGTCAAGGAGCATTGTGATGACATGGGCATGGGGCATAATGATGACAAGAGTTCTGGAGCATTGTGATGTTAAGGCTATGGAGCATTGTGATTACAGGGGACCAGGAGCATTGTGATTACATGGGCAGTGAATATTGTGATGACAGGGGTCATGGAGCACCGTGACGACAAGTGTCATCGAACATTATGATGACAGGGATCATGGAGCATTGTGATGACAAGTGCCATGGCGAATAGTGATGACAGGTGTCATGGGGCATTGTGATGACAATGGTCATCTAGAATTGTGATGAAAGGTAACATGGAGCACTGTGATAACAGGGGCCATGGAGCATTGCGATGACAAAGGCCATGGAGCATTGTGAGGACAAGTGTCATGGAGCATTGTGATGAGGCGGGCATGGAGCATTATGATGACAAGAGTTCTGGAGCATTGCGTTGACAAGGGGATGGAGCATTGTGATTACAGGGACCATGGAGGATAGTGACGACATCTGTCATGGAACATTGTGCTGACAGGGGCCATGGAACTTTGCGATGACAGGTATAATGGGGCATGGTGATGACAGTGGTCATAGAGCATTGGGATGAAATGGATCATGGAGCAATGTGATTACAGGGACCATGTAGCATTGCGAATGCATAGGCTATGGAGCATTGTGATGACGGGAGTCAAGGAGCATTGTGATGTAAGTGGTCATGGATCATTGTGATGACAAGTGTCCTGGACCATTGTGATGCCACGGGTCATGGAGCATTGTGATGACAAGGGCCATGGCGAATTGTGATGACATGTGTCTCGGGGCATTGTGATGACAGTGGTCATCTAGAATTGTGATGAAAGGTATCATGGAGCACTGTGATGACGGGGGCCATGGAGTATAGTGATGACAAGGCCATGGAACATTGTGATGACAAGTATCATGGAGCTTTGTGATGACACGGGCATTCATCATTATGATGACAAGAGTTCTGGAGCATTGTGATGACAAGGGCATGGAGCATTGTGATTACAGGGGTCATGGAGCATTGTGATGACAACTGTCATGGAACATTGTGATGACAGTGTTCATGGAGCATTGTGATTAAAGGGGCCATGGAGCATTTTGATGACAAGGGCAGGCGAACATTTTGATTTCATTGGTAATGGAGCATTGTGATGACATGGGCAGGGAACATTGTGATGACAGGTGTCATGGAGCATTGTGATGACAATTGTCCTGTAACGTTGTGCTGACAGGGATCATGGAACTTTGTGATGAGACGGGCATTGGAGCATTGTGATGACAGGTGTGCTGGAGCCTTCTGAGGAAAGGTGTCATGGGTCATTGTGATTACAGCCATCATGGAACATTGTGATGACAGTGGTCATGGAGCATTGTAATGACAGGGGCCATGGAGCAATGTGATGACAGGGCTCATGTGGCATTGTGATGACAGTGATCATGGAGCATTGTGATGAAAGGGGTCATGGAGCACTGTGATTACAGGGGCCATGTATAATTGTGATGACAAAGGCCATGGAGCATTGTGGTGACAGTTGTCATGGAGCATTGTGTTGAAAGGGGCATGGAGCATTGTGACGACAATGGTCATGGATTATTGTGATGACTGGTATCATGGAGCATTGTTATGAAAAAGGTCATGGGACAGTGTAATGACAAGTATCATGGAGCATGTGATGAAAGGAGTCATGGAGCATTGTGAGTAAAAGGATCATGAGGCATTTTGATGACAAGAGTCATGGAACATTGTGATGACAGGGATAATGGAGCATTGTGATGACAAGTGCTATGGAGCATTGTGATGACTGGGGTCATGGGGCATGGTGATGACCGTGGTCATGGAGCATTGTGGTGACAAAGAGCACGGAGCATTGTGATGACAGGTGTCATGGAGCATTGTGATGAAAGGGGTCATGGATCACTACGATGACATGGGTAATGGAGCATTGTGATGACATGGGCAGGGAACATTGTGATGACAGGTGTAATGGAACATTGTGATTACAGGGGACATGGAGCATTTTGATGACGTGGGCAGGCAACATTGTGATGACAGTTGTCATGGAGCATTGTGATGACAATTGTCCTGTAACGTTGTGCTGTCACGGATCATGGAGCATTGTGATGAGATGGGCATTGGAGCATTCTGATGACAGGCGTAATGGAGCCTTCTGAGGAAAGGTGTCATGGGTCATTGTGATTACAGCGATCATGGAACATTGTGATGACAGTGGTCATGGAGCATTGTAATGACAGGGATCATGGAGCAATGTGATGACAGGGTTCATGTGGCATTGTGATGACAGTGGTCATGTATCATTGTGATGACAGGGGTCATGCAGCATTGTGATGACATGGGCATGGAGCATAGTGATGACAAGTGTTCTGGAGCATTTTGATGACAAGGGCATGGATCATTGTGATGACAGGGGCCATGAAGCATTGAGATGACAAGGAAATGGAGCATTGTGATGAAAGCGGTCCTGGAGAATTGTGAGGAAACGGGTCATGGATTATTGTGATGGAAGGGTTCCTGGAGCATTCTGATGACAAGTTCCATGCAGCATTTTAATGAACGGGGTATTGGAGCATTGTACAGAAATGGTTCATGGATCATCGTGATTACACGGATCATGGAATATTGTGATGATAAGGGTTTCGGGGCATTGTGAGGACAGGGGTCATGGAGCATTGTAATAGCAGGGGTGATGGGGCATTGTGATGACAGGGGCATGGAGCATTGTGATGACAGAAGTCATAGAATATTGTGATGACAAGGGCCATGGAGCATTGTCATGAAAGGTCTTATCTGGCATGGTGATGAGAGTGGTCATGGAGCATTGTGATAAATGTTGTCCTGAAGCACTGTTATTACAGGGGCCATGTAGAATTTTGATGACAAAGGCCATGGAGCATTGTGAGGACAGGCATCATGGAGCAATTTGATGAAAGTGGTCATGGAGCATTGTGATGAAATGCGCCATGGAACATTGTGAAGACAAGTGTCCTGGAGCATTGTGATGATAAGGGCCATGGCCAAATCTGATGACAGGTGTCATGGAGCATTGTGATGACAGTGGTCATCTATCATTACGATGAAAGGTATCACGGAGCACTGTGATGACAGGGGCCATGGAGCATTGTGATGACATGGGCATGGAGCATTATGATGAGAAGTGATCTGGAGCATTGCGATGACAAGGGTATGGGGCATTGTGATAACAGGGGCCAGGGATCATTGAGATGACAAGGGCAGGGAACATTGTGATGACAGCGGTCATGGATCATTGTGATGATATCTGCCATGGAACATTGTGCTGACAGGGGCCATAGAGCATTGTACTGACAGGTGTCATGTGGCATTGTGATGACAGTGGTCATAGAGCATTGTGATGAAAAGGATCATGGAGCAATGTGACTACAGGGGCCATGGAGCATTGTGAATACATAGGCCATGGAGCATTGTGATGACAGGGGTCAAGGAGCATTGTGATGACATGGGCATGGGGCATAATGATGACAAGAGTTCTGGAGCATTGTGATGTTAAGGCTATGGAGCATTGTGATTACAGGGGACCAGGAGCATTGTGATTACATGGGCAGTGAATATTGTGATGACAGGGGTCATGGAGCACCGTGACGACAAGTGTCATCGAACATTATGATGACAGGGATCATGGAGCATTGTGATGACAAGTGCCATGGCGAATAGTGATGACAGGTGTCATGGGGCATTGTGATGACAATGGTCATCTAGAATTGTGATGAAAGGTAACATGGAGCACTGTGATAACAGGGGCCATGGAGCATTGCGATGACAAAGGCCATGGAGCATTGTGAGGACAAGTGTCATGGAGCATTGTGATGAGGCGGGCATGGAGCATTATGATGACAAGAGTTCTGGATCATTGCGTTGACAAGGGGATGGAGCATTGTGATTACAGGGACCATGGAGGATAGTGACGACATCTGTCATGGAACATTGTGCTGACAGGGGCCATGGAACTTTGCGATGACAGGTATAATGGGGCATGGTGATGACAGTGGTCATAGAGCATTGGGATGAAATGGATCATGGAGCAATGTGATTACAGGGACCATGTAGCATTGCGAATGCATAGGCTATGGAGCATTGTGATGACGGGAGTCAAGGAGCATTGTGATGTAAGTGGTCATGGATCATTGTGATGACAAGTGTCCTGGACCATTGTGATGCCACGGGTCATGGAGCATTGTGATGACAAGGGCCATGGCGAATTGTGATGACATGTGTCTCGGGGCATTGTGATGACAGTGGTCATCTAGAATTGTGATGAAAGGTATCATGGAGCACTGTGATGACGGGGGCCATGGAGTATAGTGATGACAAGGCCATGGAACATTGTGATGACAAGTATCATGGAGCTTTGTGATGACACGGGCATTCATCATTATGATGACAAGAGTTCTGGAGCATTGTGATGACAAGGGCATGGAGCATTGTGATTACAGGGGTCATGGAGCATTGTGATGACAACTGTCATGGAACATTGTGATGACAGTGTTCATGGAGCATTGTGATTAAAGGGGCCATGGAGCATTTTGATGACAAGGGCAGGCGAACATTTTGATTTCATTGGTAATGGAGCATTGTGATGACATGGGCAGGGAACATTGTGATGACAGGTGTCATGGAGCATTGTGATGACAATTGTCCTGTAACGTTGTGCTGACAGGGATCATGGAACTTTGTGATGAGACGGGCATTGGAGCATTGTGATGACAGGTGTGCTGGAGCCTTCTGAGGAAAGGTGTCATGGGTCATTGTGATTACAGCCATCATGGAACATTGTGATGACAGTGGTCATGGAGCATTGTAATGACAGGGGCCATGGAGCAATGTGATGACAGGGCTCATGTGGCATTGTGATGACAGTGATCATGGAGCATTGTGATGAAAGGGGTCATGGAGCACTGTGATTACAGGGGCCATGTATAATTGTGATGACAAAGGCCATGGAGCATTGTGGTGACAGTTGTCATGGAGCATTGTGTTGAAAGGGGCATGGAGCATTGTGATGACAATGGTCATGGATTATTGTGATGACTGGTATCATGGAGCATTGTTATGAAAAAGGTCATGGGACAGTGTAATGACAAGTATCATGGAGCATGTGATGAAAGGAGTCATGGAGCATTGTGAGTAAAAGGATCATGAGGCATTTTGATGACAAGAGTCATGGAACATTGTGATGACAGGGATAATGGAGCATTGTGATGACAAGTGCTATGGAGCATTGTGATGACTGGGGTCATGGGGCATGGTGATGACAGTGGTCATGGAGCATTGTGGTGACAAAGAGCACGGAGCATTGTGGTGACAGGTGTCATGGAGCATTGTGCTGAAAGGGGTCATGGATCACTACGATGACATGGGTAATGGAGCATTGTGATGACATGGGCAGGGAACATTGTGATGACAGGTGTAATGGAACATTGTGATTACAGGGGACATGGAGCATTTTGATGACATGGGCAGGCAACATTGTGATGACAGTTGTCATGGAGCATTGTGATGACAATTGTCCTGTAATGTTGTGCTGTCACGGATCATGGAGCATTGTGATGAGATGGGCATTGGAGCATTCTGATGACAGGCGTAATGGAGCCTTCTGAGGAAAGGTGTCATGGGTCATTGTGATTACAGCGATCATGGACCATTGTGATGACAGTGGTCATGGAGCATTGTAATGACAGGGATCATGGAGCAATGTGATGACAGGGCTCATGTGGCATTGTGATGACAGTGGTCATGTATCATTGTGATGACAGGGGTCATGCAGCATTGTGATGACATGGGCATGGAGCATAGTGATGACAAGAGTTCTGGAGCATTTTGATGACAAGGGCATGGATCATTGTGATGACCGGGGCCATGAAGCATTGAGATGACAAGGAAATGGAGCATTGTGATGAAAGCGGTCCTGGAGAATTGTGAGGAAACGGGTCATGGATTATTGTGATGGAAGGGTTCCTGGAGCATTCTGATGACAAGTACCATGCAGCATTTTAATGAACGGGGTATTGGAGCATTGTACAGAAATGGTTCATGGATCATCGTGATTACACGGATCATGGAATATTGTGATGATAAGGGTTTCGGGGCATTGTGAGGACAGGGGTCATGGAGCATTGTAATAGCAGGGGTGATGGGGCATTGTGATGACAGGGGCATGGAGCATTGTGATGACAGAAGTCATAGAATATTGTGATGACAAGGGCCATGGAGCATTGTCATGAAAGGTCTTATCTGGCATGGTGATGAGAGTGGTCATGGAGCATTGTGATAAATGTTGTCCTGAAGCACTGTTATTACAGGGGCCATGTAGAATTTTGATGACAAAGGCCATGGAGCATTGTGAGGACAGGCATCATGGAGCAATTTGATGAAAGTGGTCATGGAGCATTGTGATGAAATGCGCCATGGAACATTGTGAAGACAAGTGTCCTGGAGCATTGTGATGACAAGGGCCATGGCCAAATCTGATGACAGGTGTCATGGAGCATTGTGATGACAGTGGTCATCTATCATTACGATGAAAGGTATCACGGAGCACTGTGATGACAGGGGCCATGGAGCATTGTGATGACATGGGCATGGAGCATTAGGATGAGAAGTGATCTGGAGCATTGCGATGACAAGGGTATGGGGCATTGTGATAACAGGGGCCAGGGATGATTGAGATGACAAGGGCAGGGAACATTGTGATGACAGCGGTCATGGATCATTGTGATGATATCTGCCATGGAACATTGTGCTGACAGGGGCCATAGAGCATTGTAATGACAGGTGTCATGTGGCATTGTGATGACAGTGGTCATAGAGCATTGTGATGAAAAGGATCATGGAGCAATGTGACTACAGGGGCCATGGAGCATTGTGAATACATAGGCCATGGAGCATTGTGATGACAGGGGTCAAGGAGCATTGTGATGACATGGGCATGGGGCATAATGATGACAAGAGTTCTGGAGCATTGTGATGTTAAGGCTATGGAGCATTGTGATTACAGGGGACCAGGAGCATTGTGATTACATGGGCAGTGAATATTGTGATGACAGGGGTCATGGAGCACCGTGACGACAAGTGTCATCGAACATTATGATGACAGGGATCATGGAGCATTGTGATGACAAGTGCCATGGCGAATAGTGATGACAGGTGTCATGGGGCATTGTGATGACAATGGTCATCTAGAATTGTGATGAAAGGTAACATGGAGCACTGTGATAACAGGGGCCAAGGAGCATTGCGATGACAAAGGCCATGGAGCATTGTGAGGACAAGTGTCATGGAGCATTGTGATGAGGCGGGCATGGAGCATTATGATGACAAGAGTTCTGGAGCATTGCGTTGACAAGGGGATGGAGCATTGTGATTACAGGGACCATGGAGGATAGTGACGACATCTGTCATGGAACATTGTGCTGACAGGGGCCATGGAACTTTGCGATGACAGGTATAATGGGGCATGGTGATGACAGTGGTCATAGAGCATTGGGATGAAATGGATCATGGAGCAATGTGATTACAGGGACCATGTAGCATTGCGAATGCATAGGCTATGGAGCATTGTGATGACGGGAGTCAAGGAGCATTGTGATGTAAGTGGTCATGGATCATTGTGATGACAAGTGTCCTGGACCATTGTGATGCCACGGGTCATGGAGCATTGTGATGACAAGGGCCATGGCGAATTGTGATGACATGTGTCTTGGGGCATTGTGATGACAGTGGTCATCTAGAATTGTGATGAAAGGTATCATGGAGCACTGTGATGACGGGGGCCATGGAGTATAGTGATGACAAGGCCATGGAACATTGTGATGACAAGTATCATGGAGCTTTGTGATGACACGGGCATTCATCATTATGATGACAAGAGTTCTGGAGCATTGTGATGACAAGGGCATGGAGCATTGTGATTACAGGGGTCATGGAGCATTGTGATGACAACTGTCATGGAACATTGTGATGACAGTGTTCATGGAGCATTGTGATTAAAGGGGCCATGGAGCATTTTGATGACAAGGGCAGGCGAACATTTTGATTTCATTGGTAATGGAGCATTGTGATGACATGGGCAGGGAACATTGTGATGACAGGTGTCATGGAGCATTGTGATGACAATTGTCCTGTAACGTTGTGGTGACAGGGATCATGGAACTTTGTGATGAGACGGGCATTGGAGCATTGTGATGACAGGTGTGCTGGAGCCTTCTGAGGAAAGGTGTCATGGGTCATTGTGATTACAGCCATCATGGAACATTGTGATGACAGTGGTCATGGAGCATTGTAATGACAGGGGCCATGGAGCAATGTGATGACAGGGCTCATGTGGCATTGTGATGACAGTGATCATGGAGCATTGTGATGAAAGGGGTCATGGAGCACTGTGATTACAGGGGCCATGTATAATTGTGATGACAAAGGCCATGGAGCATTGTGGTGACAGTTGTCATGGAGCATTGTGTTGAAAGGGGCATGGAGCATTGTGACGACAATGGTCATGGATTATTGTGATGACTGGTATCATGGAGCATTGTTATGAAAAAGGTCATGGGACAGTGTAATGACAAGTATCATGGAGCATGTGATGAAAGGAGTCATGGAGCATTGTGAGTAAAAGGATCATGAGGCATTTTGATGACAAGAGTCATGGAACATTGTGATGACAGGGATAATGGAGCATTGTGATGACAAGTGCTATGGAGCATTGTGATGACTGGGGTCATGGGGCATGGTGATGACAGTGGTCATGGAGCATTGTGGTGACAAAGAGCACGGAGCATTGTGATGACAGGTGTCATGGAGCATTGTGATGAAAGGGGTCATGGATCACTACGATGACATGGGTAATGGAGCATTGTGATGACATGGGCAGGGAACATTGTGATGACAGGTGTAATGGAACATTGTGATTACAGGGGACATGGAGCATTTTGATGACATGGGCAGGCAACATTGTGATGACAGTTGTCATGGAGCATTGTGATGACAATTGTCCTGTAACGTTGTGCTGTCACGGATCATGGAGCATTGTGATGAGATGGGCATTGGAGCATTCTGATGACAGGCGTAATGGAGCCTTCTGAGGAAAGGTGTCATGGGTCATTGTGATTACAGCGATCATGGAACATTGTGACGACAGTGGTCATGGAGCATTGTAATGACAGGGATCATGGAGCAATGTGATGACAGGGTTCATGTGGCATTGTGATGACAGTGGTCATGTATCATTGTGATGACAGGGGTCATGCAGCATTGTGATGACATGGGCATGGAGCATAGTGATGACAAGTGTTCTGGAGCATTTTGATGACAAGGGCATGGATCATTGTGATGACAGGGGCCATGAAGCATTGAGATGACAAGGAAATGGAGCATTGTGATGAAAGCGGTCCTGGAGAATTGTGAGGAAACGGGTCATGGATTATTGTGATGGAAGGGTTCCTGGAGCATTCTGATGACAAGTTCCATGCAGCATTTTAATGAACGGGGTATTGGAGCATTGTACAGAAATGGTTCATGGATCATCGTGATTACACGGATCATGGAATATTGTGATGATAAGGGTTTCGGGGCATTGTGAGGACAGGGGTCATGGAGCATTGTAATAGCAGGGGTGATGGGGCATTGTGATGACAGGGGCATGGAGCATTGTGATGACAGAAGTCATAGAATATTGTGATGACAAGGGCCATGGAGCATTGTCATGAAAGGTCTTATCTGGCATGGTGATGAGAGTGGTCATGGAGCATTGTGATAAATGTTGTCCTGAAGCACTGTTATTACAGGGGCCATGTAGAATTTTGATGACAAAGGCCATGGGGCATTGTGAGGACAGGCATCATGGAGCAATTTGATGAAAGTGGTCATGGAGCATTGTGATGAAATGCGCCATGGAACATTGTGAAGACAAGTGTCCTGGAGCATTGTGATGATAAGGGCCATGGCCAAATCTGATGACAGGTGTCATGGAGCATTGTGATGACAGTGGTCATCTATCATTACGATGAAAGGTATCACGGAGCACTGTGATGACAGGGACCATGGAGCATTGTGATGACATGGGCATGGAGCATTATGATGAGAAGTGATCTGGAGCATTGCGATGACAAGGGTATGGGGCATTGTGATAACAGGGGCCAGGGATCATTGAGATGACAAGGGCAGGGAACATTGTGATGACAGCGGTCATGGATCATTGTGATGATATCTGCCATGGAACATTGTGCTGACAGGGGCCATAGAGCATTGTAATGACAGGTGTCATGTGGCATTGTGATGACAGTGGTCATAGAGCATTGTGATGAAAAGGATCATGGAGCAATGTGACTACAGGGGCCATGGAGCATTGTGAATACATAGGCCATGGAGCATTGTGATGACAGGGGTCAAGGAGCATTGTGATGACATGGGCATGGGGCATAATGATGACAAGAGTTCTGGAGCATTGTGATGTTAAGGCTATGGAGCATTGTGATTACAGGGGACCAGGAGCATTGTGATTACATGGGCAGTGAATATTGTGATGACAGGGGTCATGGAGCACCGTGACGACAAGTGTCATCGAACATTATGATGACAGGGATCATGGAGCATTGTGATGACAAGTGCCATGGCGAATAGTGATGACAGGTGTCATGGGGCATTGTGATGACAATGGTCATCTAGAATTGTGATGAAAGGTAACATGGAGCACTGTGATAACAGGGGCCATGGAGCATTGCGATGACAAAGGCCATGGAGCATTGTGAGGACAAGTGTCATGGAGCATTGTGATGAGGCGGGCATGGAGCATTATGATGACAAGAGTTCTGGATCATTGCGTTGACAAGGGGATGGAGCATTGTGATTACAGGGACCATGGAGGATAGTGACGACATCTGTCATGGAACATTGTGCTGACAGGGGCCATGGAACTTTGCGATGACAGGTATAATGGGGCATGGTGATGACAGTGGTCATAGAGCATTGGGATGAAATGGATCATGGAGCAATGTGATTACAGGGACCATGTAGCATTGCGAATGCATAGGCTATGGAGCATTGTGATGACGGGAGTCAAGGAGCATTGTGATGTAAGTGGTCATGGATCATTGTGATGACAAGTGTCCTGGACCATTGTGATGCCACGGGTCATGGAGCATTGTGATGACAAGGGCCATGGCGAATTGTGATGACATGTGTCTCGGGGCATTGTGATGACAGTGGTCATCTAGAATTGTGATGAAAGGTATCATGGAGCACTGTGATGACGGGGGCCATGGAGTATAGTGATGACAAGGCCATGGAACATTGTGATGACAAGTATCATGGAGCTTTGTGATGACACGGGCATTCATCATTATGATGACAAGAGTTCTGGAGCATTGTGATGACAAGGGCATGGAGCATTGTGATTACAGGGGTCATGGAGCATTGTGATGACAACTGTCATGGAACATTGTGATGACAGTGTTCATGGAGCATTGTGATTAAAGGGGCCATGGAGCATTTTGATGACAAGGGCAGGCGAACATTTTGATTTCATTGGTAATGGAGCATTGTGATGACATGGGCAGGGAACATTGTGATGACAGGTGTCATGGAGCATTGTGATGACAATTGTCCTGTAACGTTGTGCTGACAGGGATCATGGAACTTTGTGATGAGACGGGCATTGGAGCATTGTGATGACAGGTGTGCTGGAGCCTTCTGAGGAAAGGTGTCATGGGTCATTGTGATTACAGCCATCATGGAACATTGTGATGACAGTGGTCATGGAGCATTGTAATGACAGGGGCCATGGAGCAATGTGATGACAGGGCTCATGTGGCATTGTGATGACAGTGATCATGGAGCATTGTGATGAAAGGGGTCATGGAGCACTGTGATTACAGGGGCCATGTATAATTGTGATGACAAAGGCCATGGAGCATTGTGGTGACAGTTGTCATGGAGCATTGTGTTGAAAGGGGCATGGAGCATTGTGACGACAATGGTCATGGATTATTGTGATGACTGGTATCATGGAGCATTGTTATGAAAAAGGTCATGGGACAGTGTAATGACAAGTATCATGGAGCATGTGATGAAAGGAGTCATGGAGCATTGTGAGTAAAAGGATCATGAGGCATTTTGATGACAAGAGTCATGGAACATTGTGATGACAGGGATAATGGAGCATTGTGATGACAAGTGCTATGGAGCATTGTGATGACTGGGGTCATGGGGCATGGTGATGACAGTGGTCATGGAGCATTGTGGTGACAAAGAGCACGGAGCATTGTGATGACAGGTGTCATGGAGCATTGTGATGAAAGGGGTCATGGATCACTACGATGACATGGGTAATGGAGCATTGTGATGACATGGGCAGGGAACATTGTGATGACAGGTGTAATGGAACATTGTGATTACAGGGGACATGGAGCATTTTGATGACATGGGCAGGCAACATTGTGATGACAGTTGTCATGGAGCATTGTGATGACAATTGTCCTGTAACGTTGTGCTGTCACGGATCATGGAGCATTGTGATGAGATGGGCATTGGAGCATTCTGATGACAGGCGTAATGGAGCCTTCTGAGGAAAGGTGTCATGGGTCATTGTGATTACAGCGATCATGGACCATTGTGATGACAGTGGTCATGGAGCATTGTAATGACAGGGATCATGGAGCAATGTGATGACAGGGTTCATGTGGCATTGTGATGACAGTGGTCATGTATCATTGTGATGACAGGGGTCATGCAGCATTGTGATGACATGGGCATGGAGCATAGTGATGACAAGTGTTCTGGAGCATTTTGATGACAAGGGCATGGATCATTGTGATGACAGGGGCCATGAAGCATTGAGATGACAAGGAAATGGAGCATTGTGATGAAAGCGGTCCTGGAGAATTGTGAGGAAACGGGTCATGGATTATTGTGATGGAAGGGTTCCTGGAGCATTCTGATGACAAGTTCCATGCAGCATTTTAATGAACGGGGTATTGGAGCATTGTACAGAAATGGTTCATGGATCATCGTGATTACACGGATCATGGAATATTGTGATGATAAGGGTTTCGGGGCATTGTGAGGACAGGGGTCATGGAGCATTGTAATAGCAGGGGTGATGGGGCATTGTGATGACAGGGGCATGGAGCATTGTGATGACAGAAGTCATAGAATATTGTGATGACAAGGGCCATGGAGCATTGTCATGAAAGGTCTTATCTGGCATGGTGATGAGAGTGGTCATGGAGCATTGTGATAAATGTTGTCCTGAAGCACTGTTATTACAGGGGCCATGTAGAATTTTGATGACAAAGGCCATGGAGCTTTGTGATGACAGGCATCATGGAGCAATTTGATGAAAGTGGTCATGGAGCATTGTGATGAAATGCGCCATGGAACATTGTGAAGACAAGTGTCCTGGAGCATTGTGATGATAAGGGCCATGGCCAAATCTGATGACAGGTGTCATGCAGCATTGTGATGACAGTGGTCATCTATCATTACGATGAAAGGTATCACGGAGCACTGTGATGACAGGGGCCATGGAGCATTGTGATGACATGGGCATGGAGCATTATGATGAGAAGTGATCTGGAGCATTGCGATGACAAGGGTATGGGGCATTGTGATAACAGGGGCCAGGGATGATTGAGATGACAAGGGCAGGGAACATTGTGATGACAGCGGTCATGGATCATTGTGATGATATCTGCCATGGAACATTGTGCTGACAGGGTCCATAGAGCATTGTAATGACAGGTGTCATGTGGCATTGTGATGACAGTGGTCATAGAGCATTGTGATGAAAAGGATCATGGAGCAATGTGACTACAGGGGCCATGGAGCATTGTGAATACATAGGCCATGGAGCATTGTGATGACAGGGGTCAAGGAGCATTGTGATGACATGGGCATGGGGCATAATGATGACAAGAGTTCTGGAGCATTGTGATGTTAAGGCTATGGAGCATTGTGATTACAGGGGACCAGGAGCATTGTGATTACATGGGCAGTGAATATTGTGATGACAGGGGTCATGGAGCACCGTGACGACAAGTGTCATCGAACATTATGATGACAGGGATCATGGAGCATTGTGATGACAAGTGCCATGGCGAATAGTGATGACAGGTGTCATGGGGCATTGTGATGACAATGGTCATCTAGAATTGTGATGAAAGGTAACATGGAGCACTGTGATAACAGGGGCCATGGAGCATTGCGATGACAAAGGCCATGGAGCATTGTGAGGACAAGTGTCATGGAGCATTGTGATGAGGCGGGCATGGAGCATTATGATGACAAGAGTTCTGGATCATTGCGTTGACAAGGGGATGGAGCATTGTGATTACAGGGACCATGGAGGATAGTGACGACATCTGTCATGGAACATTGTGCTGACAGGGGCCATGGAACTTTGCGATGACAGGTATAATGGGGCATGGTGATGACAGTGGTCATAGAGCATTGGGATGAAATGGATCATGGAGCAATGTGATTACAGGGACCATGTAGCATTGCGAATGCATAGGCTATGGAGCATTGTGATGACGGGAGTCAAGGAGCATTGTGATGTAAGTGGTCATGGATCATTGTGATGACAAGTGTCCTGGACCATTGTGATGCCACGGGTCATGGAGCATTGTGATGACAAGGGCCATGGCGAATTGTGATGACATGTGTCTCGGGGCATTGTGATGACAGTGGTCATCTAGAATTGTGATGAAAGGTATCATGGAGCACTGTGATGACGGGGGCCATGGAGTATAGTGATGACAAGGCCATGGAACATTGTGATGACAAGTATCATGGAGCTTTGTGATGACACGGGCATTCATCATTATGATGACAAGAGTTCTGGAGCATTGTGATGACAAGGGCATGGAGCATTGTGATTACAGGGGTCATGGAGCATTGTGATGACAACTGTCATGGAACATTGTGATGACAGTGTTCATGGAGCATTGTGATTAAAGGGGCCATGGAGCATTTTGATGACAAGGGCAGGCGAACATTTTGATTTCATTGGTAATGGAGCATTGTGATGACATGGGCAGGGAACATTGTGATGACAGGTGTCATGGAGCATTGTGATGACAATTGTCCTGTAACGTTGTGCTGACAGGGATCATGGAACTTTGTGATGAGACGGGCATTGGAGCATTGTGATGACAGGTGTGCTGGAGCCTTCTGAGGAAAGGTGTCATGGGTCATTGTGATTACAGCCATCATGGAACATTGTGATGACAGTGGTCATGGAGCATTGTAATGACAGGGGCCATGGAGCAATGTGATGACAGGGCTCATGTGGCATTGTGATGACAGTGATCATGGAGCATTGTGATGAAAGGGGTCATGGAGCACTGTGATTACAGGGGCCATGTATAATTGTGATGACAAAGGCCATGGAGCATTGTGGTGACAGTTGTCATGGAGCATTGTGTTGAAAGGGGCATGGAGCATTGTGACGACAATGGTCATGGATTATTGTGATGACTGGTATCATGGAGCATTGTTATGAAAAAGGTCATGGGACAGTGTAATGACAAGTATCATGGAGCATGTGATGAAAGGAGTCATGGAGCATTGTGAGTAAAAGGATCATGAGGCATTTTGATGACAAGAGTCATGGAACATTGTGATGACAGGGATAATGGAGCATTGTGATGACAAGTGCTATGGAGCATTGTGATGACTGGGGTCATGGGGCATGGTGATGACCGTGGTCATGGAGCATTGTGGTGACAAAGAGCACGGAGCATTGTGATGACAGGTGTCATGGAGCATTGTGATGAAAGGGGTCATGGATCACTACGATGACATGGGTAATGGAGCATTGTGATGACATGGGCAGGGAACATTGTGATGACAGGTGTAATGGAACATTGTGATTACAGGGGACATGGAGCATTTTGATGACGTGGGCAGGCAACATTGTGATGACAGTTGTCATGGAGCATTGTGATGACAATTGTCCTGTAACGTTGTGCTGTCACGGATCATGGAGCATTGTGATGAGATGGGCATTGGAGCATTCTGATGACAGGCGTAATGGAGCCTTCTGAGGAAAGGTGTCATGGGTCATTGTGATTACAGCGATCATGGAACATTGTGATGACAGTGGTCATGGAGCATTGTAATGACAGGGATCATGGAGCAATGTGATGACAGGGTTCATGTGGCATTGTGATGACAGTGGTCATGTATCATTGTGATGACAGGGGTCATGCAGCATTGTGATGACATGGGCATGGAGCATAGTGATGACAAGTGTTCTGGAGCATTTTGATGACAAGGGCATGGATCATTGTGATGACAGGGGCCATGAAGCATTGAGATGACAAGGAAATGGAGCATTGTGATGAAAGCGGTCCTGGAGAATTGTGAGGAAACGGGTCATGGATTATTGTGATGGAAGGGTTCCTGGAGCATTCTGATGACAAGTTCCATGCAGCATTTTAATGAACGGGGTATTGGAGCATTGTACAGAAATGGTTCATGGATCATCGTGATTACACGGATCATGGAATATTGTGATGATAAGGGTTTCGGGGCATTGTGAGGACAGGGGTCATGGAGCATTGTAATAGCAGGGGTGATGGGGCATTGTGATGACAGGGGCATGGAGCATTGTGATGACAGAAGTCATAGAATATTGTGATGACAAGGGCCATGGAGCATTGTCATGAAAGGTCTTATCTGGCATGGTGATGAGAGTGGTCATGGAGCATTGTGATAAATGTTGTCCTGAAGCACTGTTATTACAGGGGCCATGTAGAATTTTGATGACAAAGGCCATGGAGCATTGTGAGGACAGGCATCATGGAGCAATTTGATGAAAGTGGTCATGGAGCATTGTGATGAAATGCGCCATGGAACATTGTGAAGACAAGTGTCCTGGAGCATTGTGATGATAAGGGCCATGGCCAAATCTGATGACAGGTGTCATGGAGCATTGTGATGACAGTGGTCATCTATCATTACGATGAAAGGTATCACGGAGCACTGTGATGACAGGGGCCATGGAGCATTGTGATGACATGGGCATGGAGCATTATGATGAGAAGTGATCTGGAGCATTGCGATGACAAGGGTATGGGGCATTGTGATAACAGGGGCCAGGGATCATTGAGATGACAAGGGCAGGGAACATTGTGATGACAGCGGTCATGGATCATTGTGATGATATCTGCCATGGAACATTGTGCTGACAGGGGCCATAGAGCATTGTACTGACAGGTGTCATGTGGCATTGTGATGACAGTGGTCATAGAGCATTGTGATGAAAAGGATCATGGAGCAATGTGACTACAGGGGCCATGGAGCATTGTGAATACATAGGCCATGGAGCATTGTGATGACAGGGGTCAAGGAGCATTGTGATGACATGGGCATGGGGCATAATGATGACAAGAGTTCTGGAGCATTGTGATGTTAAGGCTATGGAGCATTGTGATTACAGGGGACCAGGAGCATTGTGATTACATGGGCAGTGAATATTGTGATGACAGGGGTCATGGAGCACCGTGACGACAAGTGTCATCGAACATTATGATGACAGGGATCATGGAGCATTGTGATGACAAGTGCCATGGCGAATAGTGATGACAGGTGTCATGGGGCATTGTGATGACAATGGTCATCTAGAATTGTGATGAAAGGTAACATGGAGCACTGTGATAACAGGGGCCATGGAGCATTGCGATGACAAAGGCCATGGAGCATTGTGAGGACAAGTGTCATGGAGCATTGTGATGAGGCGGGCATGGAGCATTATGATGACAAGAGTTCTGGATCATTGCGTTGACAAGGGGATGGAGCATTGTGATTACAGGGACCATGGAGGATAGTGACGACATCTGTCATGGAACATTGTGCTGACAGGGGCCATGGAACTTTGCGATGACAGGTATAATGGGGCATGGTGATGACAGTGGTCATAGAGCATTGGGATGAAATGGATCATGGAGCAATGTGATTACAGGGACCATGTAGCATTGCGAATGCATAGGCTATGGAGCATTGTGATGACGGGAGTCAAGGAGCATTGTGATGTAAGTGGTCATGGATCATTGTGATGACAAGTGTCCTGGACCATTGTGATGCCACGGGTCATGGAGCATTGTGATGACAAGGGCCATGGCGAATTGTGATGACATGTGTCTCGGGGCATTGTGATGACAGTGGTCATCTAGAATTGTGATGAAAGGTATCATGGAGCACTGTGATGACGGGGGCCATGGAGTATAGTGATGACAAGGCCATGGAACATTGTGATGACAAGTATCATGGAGCTTTGTGATGACACGGGCATTCATCATTATGATGACAAGAGTTCTGGAGCATTGTGATGACAAGGGCATGGAGCATTGTGATTACAGGGGTCATGGAGCATTGTGATGACAACTGTCATGGAACATTGTGATGACAGTGTTCATGGAGCATTGTGATTAAAGGGGCCATGGAGCATTTTGATGACAAGGGCAGGCGAACATTTTGATTTCATTGGTAATGGAGCATTGTGATGACATGGGCAGGGAACATTGTGATGACAGGTGTCATGGAGCATTGTGATGACAATTGTCCTGTAACGTTGTGCTGACAGGGATCATGGAACTTTGTGATGAGACGGGCATTGGAGCATTGTGATGACAGGTGTGCTGGAGCCTTCTGAGGAAAGGTGTCATGGGTCATTGTGATTACAGCCATCATGGAACATTGTGATGACAGTGGTCATGGAGCATTGTAATGACAGGGGCCATGGAGCAATGTGATGACAGGGCTCATGTGGCATTGTGATGACAGTGATCATGGAGCATTGTGATGAAAGGGGTCATGGAGCACTGTGATTACAGGGGCCATGTATAATTGTGATGACAAAGGCCATGGAGCATTGTGGTGACAGTTGTCATGGAGCATTGTGTTGAAAGGGGCATGGAGCATTGTGACGACAATGGTCATGGATTATTGTGATGACTGGTATCATGGAGCATTGTTATGAAAAAGGTCATGGGACAGTGTAATGACAAGTATCATGGAGCATGTGATGAAAGGAGTCATGGAGCATTGTGAGTAAAAGGATCATGAGGCATTTTGATGACAAGAGTCATGGAACATTGTGATGACAGGGATAATGGAGCATTGTGATGACAAGTGCTATGGAGCATTGTGATGACTGGGGTCATGGGGCATGGTGATGACCGTGGTCATGGAGCATTGTGGTGACAAAGAGCACGGAGCATTGTGATGACAGGTGTCATGGAGCATTGTGATGAAAGGGGTCATGGATCACTACGATGACATGGGTAATGGAGCATTGTGATGACATGGGCAGGGAACATTGTGATGACAGGTGTAATGGAACATTGTGATTACAGGGGACATGGAGCATTTTGATGACGTGGGCAGGCAACATTGTGATGACAGTTGTCATGGAGCATTGTGATGACAATTGTCCTGTAACGTTGTGCTGTCACGGATCATGGAGCATTGTGATGAGATGGGCATTGGAGCATTCTGATGACAGGCGTAATGGAGCCTTCTGAGGAAAGGTGTCATGGGTCATTGTGATTACAGCGATCATGGAACATTGTGATGACAGTGGTCATGGAGCATTGTAATGACAGGGATCATGGAGCAATGTGATGACAGGGTTCATGTGGCATTGTGATGACAGTGGTCATGTATCATTGTGATGACAGGGGTCATGCAGCATTGTGATGACATGGGCATGGAGCATAGTGATGACAAGTGTTCTGGAGCATTTTGATGACAAGGGCATGGATCACTGTGATGACAGGGGCCATGAAGCATTGAGATGACAAGGAAATGGAGCATTGTGATGAAAGCGGTCCTGGAGAATTGTGAGGAAACGGGTCATGGATTATTTTGATGGAAGGGTTCCTGGAGCATTCTGATGACAAGTTCCATGCAGCATTTTAATGAACGGGGTATTGGAGCATTGTACAGAAATGGTTCATGGATCATCGTGATTACACGGATCATGGAATATTGTGATGATAAGGGTTTCGGGGCATTGTGAGGACAGGGGTCATGGAGCATTGTAATAGCAGGGGTGATGGGGCATTGTGATGACAGGGGCATGGAGCATTGTGATGACAGAAGTCATAGAATATTGTGATGACAAGGGCCATGGAGCATTGTCATGAAAGGTCTTATCTGGCATGGTGATGAGAGTGGTCATGGAGCATTGTGATAAATGTTGTCCTGAAGCACTGTTATTACAGGGGCCATGTAGAATTTTGATGACAAAGGCCATGGAGCATTGTGAGGACAGGCATCATGGAGCAATTTGATGAAAGTGGTCATGGAGCATTGTGATGAAATGCGCCATGGAACATTGTGAAGACAAGTGTCCTGGAGCATTGTGATGATAAGGGCCATGGCCAAATCTGATGACAGGTGTCATGGAGCATTGTGATGACAGTGGTCATCTATCATTACGATGAAAGGTATCACGGAGCACTGTGATGACAGGGGCCATGGAGCATTGTGATGACATGGGCATGGAGCATTATGATGAGAAGTGATCTGGAGCATTGCGATGACAAGGGTATGGGGCATTGTGATAACAGGGGCCAGGGATCATTGAGATGACAAGGGCAGGGAACATTGTGATGACAGCGGTCATGGATCATTGTGATGATATCTGCCATGGAACATTGTGCTGACAGGGGCCATAGAGCATTGTACTGACAGGTGTCATGTGGCATTGTGATGACAGTGGTCATAGAGCATTGTGATGAAAAGGATCATGGAGCAATGTGACTACAGGGGCCATGGAGCATTGTGAATACATAGGCCATGGAGCATTGTGATGACAGGGGTCAAGGAGCATTGTGATGACATGGGCATGGGGCATAATGATGACAAGAGTTCTGGAGCATTGTGATGTTAAGGCTATGGAGCATTGTGATTACAGGGGACCAGGAGCATTGTGATTACATGGGCAGTGAATATTGTGATGACAGGGGTCATGGAGCACCGTGACGACAAGTGTCATCGAACATTATGATGACAGGGATCATGGAGCATTGTGATGACAAGTGCCATGGCGAATAGTGATGACAGGTGTCATGGGGCATTGTGATGACAATGGTCATCTAGAATTGTGATGAAAGGTAACATGGAGCACTGTGATAACAGGGGCCATGGAGCATTGCGATGACAAAGGCCATGGAGCATTGTGAGGACAAGTGTCATGGAGCATTGTGATGAGGCGGGCATGGAGCATTATGATGACAAGAGTTCTGGATCATTGCGTTGACAAGGGGATGGAGCATTGTGATTACAGGGACCATGGAGGATAGTGACGACATCTGTCATGGAACATTGTGCTGACAGGGGCCATGGAACTTTGCGATGACAGGTATAATGGGGCATGGTGATGACAGTGGTCATAGAGCATTGGGATGAAATGGATCATGGAGCAATGTGATTACAGGGACCATGTAGCATTGCGAATGCATAGGCTATGGAGCATTGTGATGACGGGAGTCAAGGAGCATTGTGATGTAAGTGGTCATGGATCATTGTGATGACAAGTGTCCTGGACCATTGTGATGCCACGGGTCATGGAGCATTGTGATGACAAGGGCCATGGCGAATTGTGATGACATGTGTCTCGGGGCATTGTGATGACAGTGGTCATCTAGAATTGTGATGAAAGGTATCATGGAGCACTGTGATGACGGGGGCCATGGAGTATAGTGATGACAAGGCCATGGAACATTGTGATGACAAGTATCATGGAGCTTTGTGATGACACGGGCATTCATCATTATGATGACAAGAGTTCTGGAGCATTGTGATGACAAGGGCATGGAGCATTGTGATTACAGGGGTCATGGAGCATTGTGATGACAACTGTCATGGAACATTGTGATGACAGTGTTCATGGAGCATTGTGATTAAAGGGGCCATGGAGCATTTTGATGACAAGGGCAGGCGAACATTTTGATTTCATTGGTAATGGAGCATTGTGATGACATGGGCAGGGAACATTGTGATGACAGGTGTCATGGAGCATTGTGATGACAATTGTCCTGTAACGTTGTGCTGACAGGGATCATGGAACTTTGTGATGAGACGGGCATTGGAGCATTGTGATGACAGGTGTGCTGGAGCCTTCTGAGGAAAGGTGTCATGGGTCATTGTGATTACAGCCATCATGGAACATTGTGATGACAGTGGTCATGGAGCATTGTAATGACAGGGGCCATGGAGCAATGTGATGACAGGGCTCATGTGGCATTGTGATGACAGTGATCATGGAGCATTGTGATGAAAGGGGTCATGGAGCACTGTGATTACAGGGGCCATGTATAATTGTGATGACAAAGGCCATGGAGCATTGTGGTGACAGTTGTCATGGAGCAGTGTGTTGAAAGGGGCATGGAGCATTGTGACGACAATGGTCATGGATTATTGTGATGACTGGTATCATGGAGCATTGTTATGAAAAAGGTCATGGGACAGTGTAATGACAAGTATCATGGAGCATGTGATGAAAGGAGTCATGGAGCATTGTGAGTAAAAGGATCATGAGGCATTTTGATGACAAGAGTCATGGAACATTGTGATGACAGGGATAATGGAGCATTGTGATGACAAGTGCTATGGAGCATTGTGATGACTGGGGTCATGGGGCATGGTGATGACAGTGGTCATGGAGCATTGTGGTGACAAAGAGCACGGAGCATTGTGATGACAGGTGTCATGGAGCATTGTGATGAAAGGGGTCATGGATCACTACGATGACATGGGTAATGGAGCATTGTGATGACATGGGCAGGGAACATTGTGATGACAGGTGTAATGGAACATTGTGATTACAGGGGACATGGAGCATTTTGATGACATGGGCAGGCAACATTGTGATGACAGTTGTCATGGAGCATTGTGATGACAATTGTCCTGTAATGTTGTGCTGTCACGGATCATGGAGCATTGTGATGAGATGGGCATTGGAGCATTCTGATGACAGGCGTAATGGAGCCTTCTGAGGAAAGGTGTCATGGGTCATTGTGATTACAGCGATCATGGACCATTGTGATGACAGTGGTCATGGAGCATTGTAATGACAGGGATCATGGAGCAATGTGATGACAGGGCTCATGTGGCATTGTGATGACAGTGGTCATGTATCATTGTGATGACAGGGGTCATGCAGCATTGTGATGACATGGGCATGGAGCATAGTGATGACAAGAGTTCTGGAGCATTTTGATGACAAGGGCATGGATCATTGTGATGACCGGGGCCATGAAGCATTGAGATGACAAGGAAATGGAGCATTGTGATGAAAGCGGTCCTGGAGAATTGTGAGGAAACGGGTCATGGATTATTGTGATGGAAGGGTTCCTGGAGCATTCTGATGACAAGTACCATGCAGCATTTTAATGAACGGGGTATTGGAGCATTGTACAGAAATGGTTCATGGATCATCGTGATTACACGGATCATGGAATATTGTGATGATAAGGGTTTCGGGGCATTGTGAGGACAGGGGTCATGGAGCATTGTAATAGCAGGGGTGATGGGGCATTGTGATGACAGGGGCATGGAGCATTGTGATGACAGAAGTCATAGAATATTGTGATGACAAGGGCCATGGAGCATTGTCATGAAAGGTCTTATCTGGCATGGTGATGAGAGTGGTCATGGAGCATTGTGATAAATGTTGTCCTGAAGCACTGTTATTACAGGGGCCATGTAGAATTTTGATGACAAAGGCCATGGAGCATTGTGAGGACAGGCATCATGGAGCAATTTGATGAAAGTGGTCATGGAGCATTGTGATGAAATGCGCCATGGAACATTGTGAAGACAAGTGTCCTGGAGCATTGTGATGACAAGGGCCATGGCCAAATCTGATGACAGGTGTCATGGAGCATTGTGATGACAGTGGTCATCTATCATTACGATGAAAGGTATCACGGAGCACTGTGATGACAGGGGCCATGGAGCATTGTGATGACATGGGCATGGAGCATTAGGATGAGAAGTGATCTGGAGCATTGCGATGACAAGGGTATGGGGCATTGTGATAACAGGGGCCAGGGATGATTGAGATGACAAGGGCAGGGAACATTGTGATGACAGCGGTCATGGATCATTGTGATGATATCTGCCATGGAACATTGTGCTGACAGGGGCCATAGAGCATTGTAATGACAGGTGTCATGTGGCATTGTGATGACAGTGGTCATAGAGCATTGTGATGAAAAGGATCATGGAGCAATGTGACTACAGGGGCCATGGAGCATTGTGAATACATAGGCCATGGAGCATTGTGATGACAGGGGTCAAGGAGCATTGTGATGACATGGGCATGGGGCATAATGATGACAAGAGTTCTGGAGCATTGTGATGTTAAGGCTATGGAGCATTGTGATTACAGGGGACCAGGAGCATTGTGATTACATGGGCAGTGAATATTGTGATGACAGGGGTCATGGAGCACCGTGACGACAAGTGTCATCGAACATTATGATGACAGGGATCATGGAGCATTGTGATGACAAGTGCCATGGCGAATAGTGATGACAGGTGTCATGGGGCATTGTGATGACAATGGTCATCTAGAATTGTGATGAAAGGTAACATGGAGCACTGTGATAACAGGGGCCAAGGAGCATTGCGATGACAAAGGCCATGGAGCATTGTGAGGACAAGTGTCATGGAGCATTGTGATGAGGCGGGCATGGAGCATTATGATGACAAGAGTTCTGGAGCATTGCGTTGACAAGGGGATGGAGCATTGTGATTACAGGGACCATGGAGGATAGTGACGACATCTGTCATGGAACATTGTGCTGACAGGGGCCATGGAACTTTGCGATGACAGGTATAATGGGGCATGGTGATGACAGTGGTCATAGAGCATTGGGATGAAATGGATCATGGAGCAATGTGATTACAGGGACCATGTAGCATTGCGAATGCATAGGCTATGGAGCATTGTGATGACGGGAGTCAAGGAGCATTGTGATGTAAGTGGTCATGGATCATTGTGATGACAAGTGTCCTGGACCATTGTGATGCCACGGGTCATGGAGCATTGTGATGACAAGGGCCATGGCGAATTGTGATGACATGTGTCTTGGGGCATTGTGATGACAGTGGTCATCTAGAATTGTGATGAAAGGTATCATGGAGCACTGTGATGACGGGGGCCATGGAGTATAGTGATGACAAGGCCATGGAACATTGTGATGACAAGTATCATGGAGCTTTGTGATGACACGGGCATTCATCATTATGATGACAAGAGTTCTGGAGCATTGTGATGACAAGGGCATGGAGCATTGTGATTACAGGGGTCATGGAGCATTGTGATGACAACTGTCATGGAACATTGTGATGACAGTGTTCATGGAGCATTGTGATTAAAGGGGCCATGGAGCATTTTGATGACAAGGGCAGGCGAACATTTTGATTTCATTGGTAATGGAGCATTGTGATGACATGGGCAGGGAACATTGTGATGACAGGTGTCATGGAGCATTGTGATGACAATTGTCCTGTAACGTTGTGCTGACAGGGATCATGGAACTTTGTGATGAGACGGGCATTGGAGCATTGTGATGACAGGTGTGCTGGAGCCTTCTGAGGAAAGGTGTCATGGGTCATTGTGATTACAGCCATCATGGAACATTGTGATGACAGTGGTCATGGAGCATTGTAATGACAGGGGCCATGGAGCAATGTGATGACAGGGCTCATGTGGCATTGTGATGACAGTGATCATGGAGCATTGTGATGAAAGGGGTCATGGAGCACTGTGATTACAGGGGCCATGTATAATTGTGATGACAAAGGCCATGGAGCATTGTGGTGACAGTTGTCATGGAGCATTGTGTTGAAAGGGGCATGGAGCATTGTGACGACAATGGTCATGGATTATTGTGATGACTGGTATCATGGAGCATTGTTATGAAAAAGGTCATGGGACAGTGTAATGACAAGTATCATGGAGCATGTGATGAAAGGAGTCATGGAGCATTGTGAGTAAAAGGATCATGAGGCATTTTGATGACAAGAGTCATGGAACATTGTGATGACAGGGATAATGGAGCATTGTGATGACAAGTGCTATGGAGCATTGTGATGACTGGGGTCATGGGGCATGGTGATGACAGTGGTCATGGAGCATTGTGGTGACAAAGAGCACGGAGCATTGTGATGACAGGTGTCATGGAGCATTGTGATGAAAGGGGTCATGGATCACTACGATGACATGGGTAATGGAGCATTGTGATGACATGGGCAGGGAACATTGTGATGACAGGTGTAATGGAACATTGTGATTACAGGGGACATGGAGCATTTTGATGACATGGGCAGGCAACATTGTGATGACAGTTGTCATGGAGCATTGTGATGACAATTGTCCTGTAACGTTGTGCTGTCACGGATCATGGAGCATTGTGATGAGATGGGCATTGGAGCATTCTGATGACAGGCGTAATGGAGCCTTCTGAGGAAAGGTGTCATGGGTCATTGTGATTACAGCGATCATGGACCATTGTGATGACAGTGGTCATGGAGCATTGTTATGACAGGGATCATGGAGCAATGTGATGACAGGGCTCATGTGGCATTGTGATGACAGTGGTCATGTATCATTGTGATGACAGGGGTCATGCAGCATTGTGATGACATGGGCATGGAGCATAGTGATGACAAGAGTTCTGGAGCATTTTGATGACAAGGGCATGGATCATTGTGATGACCGGGGCCATGAAGCATTGAGATGACAAGGAAATGGAGCATTGTGATGAAAGCGGTCCTGGAGAATTGTGAGGAAACGGGTCATGGATTATTGTGATGGAAGGGTTCCTGGAGCATTCTGATGACAAGTACCATGCAGCATTTTAATGAACGGGGTATTGGAGCATTGTACAGAAATGGTTCATGGATCATCGTGATTACACGGATCATGGAATATTGTGATGATAAGGGTTTCGGGGCATTGTGAGGACAGGGGTCATGGAGCATTGTAATAGCAGGGGTGATGGGGCATTGTGATGACAGGGGCATGGAGCATTGTGATGACAGAAGTCATAGAATATT
This sequence comes from Balaenoptera ricei, assembly GCF_028023285.1. Lineage (NCBI taxonomy): Eukaryota > Metazoa > Chordata > Mammalia > Artiodactyla > Balaenopteridae > Balaenoptera > Balaenoptera ricei. The sequence goes on from NW_026777490.1 coordinate 72,443, forward strand.
GTGATGACAAGGGCCATGGAGCATTGTCATGAAAGGTCTTATCTGGCATGGTGATGAGAGTGGTCATGGAGCATTGTGATAAATGTTGTCCTGAAGCACTGTTATTACAGGGGCCATGTAGAATTTTGATGACAAAGGCCATGGAGCATTGTGAGGACAGGCATCATGGAGCAATTTGATGAAAGTGGTCATGGAGCATTGTGATGAAATGCGCCATGGAACATTGTGAAGACAAGTGTCCTGGAGCATTGTGATGACAAGGGCCATGGCCAAATCTGATGACAGGTGTCATGGAGCATTGTGATGACAGTGGTCATCTATCATTACGATGAAAGGTATCACGGAGCACTGTGATGACAGGGGCCATGGAGCATTGTGATGACATGGGCATGGAGCATTAGGATGAGAAGTGATCTGGAGCATTGCGATGACAAGGGTATGGGGCATTGTGATAACAGGGGCCAGGGATGATTGAGATGACAAGGGCAGGGAACATTGTGATGACAGCGGTCATGGATCATTGTGATGATATCTGCCATGGACCATTGTGCTGACAGGGGCCATAGAGCATTGTAATGACAGGTGTCATGTGGCATTGTGATGACAGTGGTCATAGAGCATTGTGATGAAAAGGATCATGGAGCAATGTGACTACAGGGGCCATGGAGCATTGTGAATACATAGGCCATGGAGCATTGTGATGACAGGGGTCAAGGAGCATTGTGATGACATGGGCATGGGGCATAATGATGACAAGAGTTCTGGAGCATTGTGATGTTAAGGCTATGGAGCATTGTGATTACAGGGGACCAGGAGCATTGTGATTACATGGGCAGTGAATATTGTGATGACAGGGGTCATGGAGCACCGTGACGACAAGTGTCATCGAACATTATGATGACAGGGATCATGGAGCATTGTGATGACAAGTGCCATGGCGAATAGTGATGACAGGTGTCATGGGGCATTGTGATGACAATGGTCATCTAGAATTGTGATGAAAGGTAACATGGAGCACTGTGATAACAGGGGCCAAGGAGCATTGCGATGACAAAGGCCATGGAGCATTGTGAGGACAAGTGTCATGGAGCATTGTGATGAGGCGGGCATGGAGCATTATGATGACAAGAGTTCTGGAGCATTGCGTTGACAAGGGGATGGAGCATTGTGATTACAGGGACCATGGAGGATAGTGACGACATCTGTCATGGAACATTGTGCTGACAGGGGCCATGGAACTTTGCGATGACAGGTATAATGGGGCATGGTGATGACAGTGGTCATAGAGCATTGGGATGAAATGGATCATGGAGCAATGTGATTACAGGGACCATGTAGCATTGCGAATGCATAGGCTATGGAGCATTGTGATGACGGGAGTCAAGGAGCATTGTGATGTAAGTGGTCATGGATCATTGTGATGACAAGTGTCCTGGACCATTGTGATGCCACGGGTCATGGAGCATTGTGATGACAAGGGCCATGGCGAATTGTGATGACATGTGTCTTGGGGCATTGTGATGACAGTGGTCATCTAGAATTGTGATGAAAGGTATCATGGAGCACTGTGATGACGGGGGCCATGGAGTATAGTGATGACAAGGCCATGGAACATTGTGATGACAAGTATCATGGAGCTTTGTGATGACACGGGCATTCATCATTATGATGACAAGAGTTCTGGAGCATTGTGATGACAAGGGCATGGAGCATTGTGATTACAGGGGTCATGGAGCATTGTGATGACAACTGTCATGGAACATTGTGATGACAGTGTTCATGGAGCATTGTGATTAAAGGGGCCATGGAGCATTTTGATGACAAGGGCAGGCGAACATTTTGATTTCATTGGTAATGGAGCATTGTGATGACATGGGCAGGGAACATTGTGATGACAGGTGTCATGGAGCATTGTGATGACAATTGTCCTGTAACGTTGTGCTGACAGGGATCATGGAACTTTGTGATGAGACGGGCATTGGAGCATTGTGATGACAGGTGTGCTGGAGCCTTCTGAGGAAAGGTGTCATGGGTCATTGTGATTACAGCCATCATGGAACATTGTGATGACAGTGGTCATGGAGCATTGTAATGACAGGGGCCATGGAGCAATGTGATGACAGGGCTCATGTGGCATTGTGATGACAGTGATCATGGAGCATTGTGATGAAAGGGGTCATGGAGCACTGTGATTACAGGGGCCATGTATAATTGTGATGACAAAGGCCATGGAGCATTGTGGTGACAGTTGTCATGGAGCATTGTGTTGAAAGGGGCATGGAGCATTGTGACGACAATGGTCATGGATTATTGTGATGACTGGTATCATGGAGCATTGTTATGAAAAAGGTCATGGGACAGTGTAATGACAAGTATCATGGAGCATGTGATGAAAGGAGTCATGGAGCATTGTGAGTAAAAGGATCATGAGGCATTTTGATGACAAGAGTCATGGAACATTGTGATGACAGGGATAATGGAGCATTGTGATGACAAGTGCTATGGAGCATTGTGATGACTGGGGTCATGGGGCATGGTGATGACAGTGGTCATGGAGCATTGTGGTGACAAAGAGCACGGAGCATTGTGATGACAGGTGTCATGGAGCATTGTGATGAAAGGGGTCATGGATCACTACGATGACATGGGTAATGGAGCATTGTGATGACATGGGCAGGGAACATTGTGATGACAGGTGTAATGGAACATTGTGATTACAGGGGACATGGAGCATTTTGATGACATGGGCAGGCAACATTGTGATGACAGTTGTCATGGAGCATTGTGATGACAATTGTCCTGTAACGTTGTGCTGTCACGGATCATGGAGCATTGTGATGAGATGGGCATTGGAGCATTCTGATGACAGGCGTAATGGAGCCTTCTGAGGAAAGGTGTCATGGGTCATTGTGATTACAGCGATCATGGACCATTGTGATGACAGTGGTCATGGAGCATTGTAATGACAGGGATCATGGAGCAATGTGATGACAGGGCTCATGTGGCATTGTGATGACAGTGGTCATGTATCATTGTGATGACAGGGGTCATGCAGCATTGTGATGACATGGGCATGGAGCATAGTGATGACAAGAGTTCTGGAGCATTTTGATGACAAGGGCATGGATCATTGTGATGACCGGGGCCATGAAGCATTGAGATGACAAGGAAATGGAGCATTGTGATGAAAGCGGTCCTGGAGAATTGTGAGGAAACGGGTCATGGATTATTGTGATGGAAGGGTTCCTGGAGCATTCTGATGACAAGTACCATGCAGCATTTTAATGAACGGGGTATTGGAGCATTGTACAGAAATGGTTCATGGATCATCGTGATTACACGGATCATGGAATATTGTGATGATAAGGGTTTCGGGGCATTGTGAGGACAGGGGTCATGGAGCATTGTAATAGCAGGGGTGATGGGGCATTGTGATGACAGGGGCATGGAGCATTGTGATGACAGAAGTCATAGAATATTGTGATGACAAGGGCCATGGAGCATTGTCATGAAAGGTCTTATCTGGCATGGTGATGAGAGTGGTCATGGAGCATTGTGATAAATGTTGTCCTGAAGCACTGTTATTACAGGGGCCATGTAGAATTTTGATGACAAAGGCCATGGAGCATTGTGAGGACAGGCATCATGGAGCAATTTGATGAAAGTGGTCATGGAGCATTGTGATGAAATGCGCCATGGAACATTGTGAAGACAAGTGTCCTGGAGCATTGTGATGACAAGGGCCATGGCCAAATCTGATGACAGGTGTCATGGAGCATTGTGATGACAGTGGTCATCTATCATTACGATGAAAGGTATCACGGAGCACTGTGATGACAGGGGCCATGGAGCATTGTGATGACATGGGCATGGAGCATTAGGATGAGAAGTGATCTGGAGCATTGCGATGACAAGGGTATGGGGCATTGTGATAACAGGGGCCAGGGATGATTGAGATGACAAGGGCAGGGAACATTGTGATGACAGCGGTCATGGATCATTGTGATGATATCTGCCATGGACCATTGTGCTGACAGGGGCCATAGAGCATTGTAATGACAGGTGTCATGTGGCATTGTGATGACAGTGGTCATAGAGCATTGTGATGAAAAGGATCATGGAGCAATGTGACTACAGGGGCCATGGAGCATTGTGAATACATAGGCCATGGAGCATTGTGATGACAGGGGTCAAGGAGCATTGTGATGACATGGGCATGGGGCATAATGATGACAAGAGTTCTGGAGCATTGTGATGTTAAGGCTATGGAGCATTGTGATTACAGGGGACCAGGAGCATTGTGATTACATGGGCAGTGAATATTGTGATGACAGGGGTCATGGAGCACCGTGACGACAAGTGTCATCGAACATTATGATGACAGGGATCATGGAGCATTGTGATGACAAGTGCCATGGCGAATAGTGATGACAGGTGTCATGGGGCATTGTGATGACAATGGTCATCTAGAATTGTGATGAAAGGTAACATGGAGCACTGTGATAACAGGGGCCAAGGAGCATTGCGATGACAAAGGCCATGGAGCATTGTGAGGACAAGTGTCATGGAGCATTGTGATGAGGCGGGCATGGAGCATTATGATGACAAGAGTTCTGGAGCATTGCGTTGACAAGGGGATGGAGCATTGTGATTACAGGGACCATGGAGGATAGTGACGACATCTGTCATGGAACATTGTGCTGACAGGGGCCATGGAACTTTGCGATGACAGGTATAATGGGGCATGGTGATGACAGTGGTCATAGAGCATTGGGATGAAATGGATCATGGAGCAATGTGATTACAGGGACCATGTAGCATTGCGAATGCATAGGCTATGGAGCATTGTGATGACGGGAGTCAAGGAGCATTGTGATGTAAGTGGTCATGGATCATTGTGATGACAAGTGTCCTGAACCATTGTGATGCCACGGGTCATGGAGCATTGTGATGACAAGGGCCATGGCGAATTGTGATGACATGTGTCTTGGGGCATTGTGATGACAGTGGTCATCTAGAATTGTGATGAAAGGTATCATGGAGCACTGTGATGACGGGGGCCATGGAGTATAGTGATGACAAGGCCATGGAACATTGTGATGACAAGTATCATGGAGCTTTGTGATGACACGGGCATTCATCATTATGATGACAAGAGTTCTGGAGCATTGTGATGACAAGGGCATGGAGCATTGTGATTACAGGGGTCATGGAGCATTGTGATGACAACTGTCATGGAACATTGTGATGACAGTGTTCATGGAGCATTGTGATTAAAGGGGCCATGGAGCATTTTGATGACAAGGGCAGGCGAACATTTTGATTTCATTGGTAATGGAGCATTGTGATGACATGGGCAGGGAACATTGTGATGACAGGTGTCATGGAGCATTGTGATGACAATTGTCCTGTAACGTTGTGCTGACAGGGATCATGGAACTTTGTGATGAGACGGGCATTGGAGCATTGTGATGACAGGTGTGCTGGAGCCTTCTGAGGAAAGGTGTCATGGGTCATTGTGATTACAGCCATCATGGAACATTGTGATGACAGTGGTCATGGAGCATTGTAATGACAGGGGCCATGGAGCAATGTGATGACAGGGCTCATGTGGCATTGTGATGACAGTGATCATGGAGCATTGTGATGAAAGGGGTCATGGAGCACTGTGATTACAGGGGCCATGTATAATTGTGATGACAAAGGCCATGGAGCATTGTGGTGACAGTTGTCATGGAGCATTGTGTTGAAAGGGGCATGGAGCATTGTGACGACAATGGTCATGGATTATTGTGATGACTGGTATCATGGAGCATTGTTATGAAAAAGGTCATGGGACAGTGTAATGACAAGTATCATGGAGCATGTGATGAAAGGAGTCATGGAGCATTGTGAGTAAAAGGATCATGAGGCATTTTGATGACAAGAGTCATGGAACATTGTGATGACAGGGATAATGGAGCATTGTGATGACAAGTGCTATGGAGCATTGTGATGACTGGGGTCATGGGGCATGGTGATGACAGTGGTCATGGAGCATTGTGGTGACAAAGAGCACGGAGCATTGTGATGACAGGTGTCATGGAGCATTGTGATGAAAGGGGTCATGGATCACTACGATGACATGGGTAATGGAGCATTGTGATGACATGGGCAGGGAACATTGTGATGACAGGTGTAATGGAACATTGTGATTACAGGGGACATGGAGCATTTTGATGACATGGGCAGGCAACATTGTGATGACAGTTGTCATGGAGCATTGTGATGACAATTGTCCTGTAACGTTGTGCTGTCACGGATCATGGAGCATTGTGATGAGATGGGCATTGGAGCATTCTGATGACAGGCGTAATGGAGCCTTCTGAGGAAAGGTGTCATGGGTCATTGTGATTACAGCGATCATGGAACATTGTGATGACAGTGGTCATGGAGCATTGTAATGACAGGGATCATGGAGCAATGTGATGACAGGGTTCATGTGGCATTGTGATGACAGTGGTCATGTATCATTGTGATGACAGGGGTCATGCAGCATTGTGATGACATGGGCATGGAGCATAGTGATGACAAGTGTTCTGGAGCATTTTGATGACAAGGGCATGGATCATTGTGATGACAGGGGCCATGAAGCATTGAGATGACAAGGAAATGGAGCATTGTGATGAAAGCGGTCCTGGAGAATTGTGAGGAAACGGGTCATGGATTATTGTGATGGAAGGGTTCCTGGAGCATTCTGATGACAAGTTCCATGCAGCATTTTAATGAACGGGGTATTGGAGCATTGTACAGAAATGGTTCATGGATCATCGTGATTACACGGATCATGGAATATTGTGATGATAAGGGTTTCGGGGCATTGTGAGGACAGGGGTCATGGAGCATTGTAATAGCAGGGGTGATGGGGCATTGTGATGACAGGGGCATGGAGCATTGTGATGACAGAAGTCATAGAATATTGTGATGACAAGGGCCATGGAGCATTGTCATGAAAGGTCTTATCTGGCATGGTGATGAGAGTGGTCATGGAGCATTGTGATAAATGTTGTCCTGAAGCACTGTTATTACAGGGGCCATGTAGAATTTTGATGACAAAGGCCATGGGGCATTGTGAGGACAGGCATCATGGAGCAATTTGATGAAAGTGGTCATGGAGCATTGTGATGAAATGCGCCATGGAACATTGTGAAGACAAGTGTCCTGGAGCATTGTGATGATAAGGGCCATGGCCAAATCTGATGACAGGTGTCATGGAGCATTGTGATGACAGTGGTCATCTATCATTACGATGAAAGGTATCACGGAGCACTGTGATGACAGGGGCCATGGAGCATTGTGATGACATGGGCATGGAGCATTATGATGAGAAGTGATCTGGAGCATTGCGATGACAAGGGTATGGGGCATTGTGATAACAGGGGCCAGGGATCATTGAGATGACAAGGGCAGGGAACATTGTGATGACAGCGGTCATGGATCATTGTGATGATATCTGCCATGGAACATTGTGCTGACAGGGGCCATAGAGCATTGTACTGACAGGTGTCATGTGGCATTGTGATGACAGTGGTCATAGAGCATTGTGATGAAAAGGATCATGGAGCAATGTGACTACAGGGGCCATGGAGCATTGTGAATACATAGGCCATGGAGCATTGTGATGACAGGGGTCAAGGAGCATTGTGATGACATGGGCATGGGGCATAATGATGACAAGAGTTCTGGAGCATTGTGATGTTAAGGCTATGGAGCATTGTGATTACAGGGGACCAGGAGCATTGTGATTACATGGGCAGTGAATATTGTGATGACAGGGGTCATGGAGCACCGTGACGACAAGTGTCATCGAACATTATGATGACAGGGATCATGGAGCATTGTGATGACAAGTGCCATGGCGAATAGTGATGACAGGTGTCATGGGGCATTGTGATGACAATGGTCATCTAGAATTGTGATGAAAGGTAACATGGAGCACTGTGATAACAGGGGCCATGGAGCATTGCGATGACAAAGGCCATGGAGCATTGTGAGGACAAGTGTCATGGAGCATTGTGATGAGGCGGGCATGGAGCATTATGATGACAAGAGTTCTGGATCATTGCGTTGACAAGGGGATGGAGCATTGTGATTACAGGGACCATGGAGGATAGTGACGACATCTGTCATGGAACATTGTGCTGACAGGGGCCATGGAACTTTGCGATGACAGGTATAATGGGGCATGGTGATGACAGTGGTCATAGAGCATTGGGATGAAATGGATCATGGAGCAATGTGATTACAGGGACCATGTAGCATTGCGAATGCATAGGCTATGGAGCATTGTGATGACGGGAGTCAAGGAGCATTGTGATGTAAGTGGTCATGGATCATTGTGATGACAAGTGTCCTGGACCATTGTGATGCCACGGGTCATGGAGCATTGTGATGACAAGGGCCATGGCGAATTGTGATGACATGTGTCTCGGGGCATTGTGATGACAGTGGTCATCTAGAATTGTGATGAAAGGTATCATGGAGCACTGTGATGACGGGGGCCATGGAGTATAGTGATGACAAGGCCATGGAACATTGTGATGACAAGTATCATGGAGCTTTGTGATGACACGGGCATTCATCATTATGATGACAAGAGTTCTGGAGCATTGTGATGACAAGGGCATGGAGCATTGTGATTACAGGGGTCATGGAGCATTGTGATGACAACTGTCATGGAACATTGTGATGACAGTGTTCATGGAGCATTGTGATTAAAGGGGCCATGGAGCATTTTGATGACAAGGGCAGGCGAACATTTTGATTTCATTGGTAATGGAGCATTGTGATGACATGGGCAGGGAACATTGTGATGACAGGTGTCATGGAGCATTGTGATGACAATTGTCCTGTAACGTTGTGGTGACAGGGATCATGGAACTTTGTGATGAGACGGGCATTGGAGCATTGTGATGACAGGTGTGCTGGAGCCTTCTGAGGAAAGGTGTCATGGGTCATTGTGATTACAGCCATCATGGAACATTGTGATGACAGTGGTCATGGAGCATTGTAATGACAGGGGCCATGGAGCAATGTGATGACAGGGCTCATGTGGCATTGTGATGACAGTGATCATGGAGCATTGTGATGAAAGGGGTCATGGAGCACTGTGATTACAGGGGCCATGTATAATTGTGATGACAAAGGCCATGGAGCATTGTGGTGACAGTTGTCATGGAGCATTGTGTTGAAAGGGGCATGGAGCATTGTGACGACAATGGTCATGGATTATTGTGATGACTGGTATCATGGAGCATTGTTATGAAAAAGGTCATGGGACAGTGTAATGACAAGTATCATGGAGCATGTGATGAAAGGAGTCATGGAGCATTGTGAGTAAAAGGATCATGAGGCATTTTGATGACAAGAGTCATGGAACATTGTGATGACAGGGATAATGGAGCATTGTGATGACAAGTGCTATGGAGCATTGTGATGACTGGGGTCATGGGGCATGGTGATGACAGTGGTCATGGAGCATTGTGGTGACAAAGAGCACGGAGCATTGTGATGACAGGTGTCATGGAGCATTGTGATGAAAGGGGTCATGGATCACTACGATGACATGGGTAATGGAGCATTGTGATGACATGGGCAGGGAACATTGTGATGACAGGTGTAATGGAACATTGTGATTACAGGGGACATGGAGCATTTTGATGACATGGGCAGGCAACATTGTGATGACAGTTGTCATGGAGCATTGTGATGACAATTGTCCTGTAACGTTGTGCTGTCACGGATCATGGAGCATTGTGATGAGATGGGCATTGGAGCATTCTGATGACAGGCGTAATGGAGCCTTCTGAGGAAAGGTGTCATGGGTCATTGTGATTACAGCGATCATGGAACATTGTGATGACAGTGGTCATGGAGCATTGTAATGACAGGGATCATGGAGCAATGTGATGACAGGGTTCATGTGGCATTGTGATGACAGTGGTCATGTATCATTGTGATGACAGGGGTCATGCAGCATTGTGATGACATGGGCATGGAGCATAGTGATGACAAGTGTTCTGGAGCATTTTGATGACAAGGGCATGGATCATTGTGATGACAGGGGCCATGAAGCATTGAGATGACAAGGAAATGGAGCATTGTGATGAAAGCGGTCCTGGAGAATTGTGAGGAAACGGGTCATGGATTATTGTGATGGAAGGGTTCCTGGAGCATTCTGATGACAAGTTCCATGCAGCATTTTAATGAACGGGGTATTGGAGCATTGTACAGAAATGGTTCATGGATCATCGTGATTACACGGATCATGGAATATTGTGATGATAAGGGTTTCGGGGCATTGTGAGGACAGGGGTCATGGAGCATTGTAATAGCAGGGGTGATGGGGCATTGTGATGACAGGGGCATGGAGCATTGTGATGACAGAAGTCATAGAATATTGTGATGACAAGGGCCATGGAGCATTGTCATGAAAGGTCTTATCTGGCATGGTGATGAGAGTGGTCATGGAGCATTGTGATAAATGTTGTCCTGAAGCACTGTTATTACAGGGGCCATGTAGAATTTTGATGACAAAGGCCATGGGGCATTGTGAGGACAGGCATCATGGAGCAATTTGATGAAAGTGGTCATGGAGCATTGTGATGAAATGCGCCATGGAACATTGTGAAGACAAGTGTCCTGGAGCATTGTGATGATAAGGGCCATGGCCAAATCTGATGACAGGTGTCATGGAGCATTGTGATGACAGTGGTCATCTATCATTACGATGAAAGGTATCACGGAGCACTGTGATGACAGGGGCCATGGAGCATTGTGATGACATGGGCATGGAGCATTATGATGAGAAGTGATCTGGAGCATTGCGATGACAAGGGTATGGGGCATTGTGATAACAGGGGCCAGGGATCATTGAGATGACAAGGGCAGGGAACATTGTGATGACAGCGGTCATGGATCATTGTGATGATATCTGCCATGGAACATTGTGCTGACAGGGGCCATAGAGCATTGTAATGACAGGTGTCATGTGGCATTGTGATGACAGTGGTCATAGAGCATTGTGATGAAAAGGATCATGGAGCAATGTGACTACAGGGGCCATGGAGCATTGTGAATACATAGGCCATGGAGCATTGTGATGACAGGGCTCAAGGAGCATTGTGATGACATGGGCATGGGGCATAATGATGACAAGAGTTCTGGAGCATTGTGATGTTAAGGCTATGGAGCATTGTGATTACAGGGGACCAGGAGCATTGTGATTACATGGGCAGTGAATATTGTGATGACAGGGGTCATGGAGCACCGTGACGACAAGTGTCATCGAACATTATGATGACAGGGATCATGGAGCATTGTGATGACAAGTGCCATGGCGAATAGTGATGACAGGTGTCATGGGGCATTGTGATGACAATGGTCATCTAGAATTGTGATGAAAGGTAACATGGAGCACTGTGATAACAGGGGCCATGGAGCATTGCGATGACAAAGGCCATGGAGCATTGTGAGGACAAGTGTCATGGAGCATTGTGATGAGGCGGGCATGGAGCATTATGATGACAAGAGTTCTGGATCATTGCGTTGACAAGGGGATGGAGCATTGTGATTACAGGGACCATGGAGGATAGTGACGACATCTGTCATGGAACATTGTGCTGACAGGGGCCATGGAACTTTGCGATGACAGGTATAATGGGGCATGGTGATGACAGTGGTCATAGAGCATTGGGATGAAATGGATCATGGAGCAATGTGATTACAGGGACCATGTAGCATTGCGAATGCATAGGCTATGGAGCATTGTGATGACGGGAGTCAAGGAGCATTGTGATGTAAGTGGTCATGGATCATTGTGATGACAAGTGTCCTGGACCATTGTGATGCCACGGGTCATGGAGCATTGTGATGACAAGGGCCATGGCGAATTGTGATGACATGTGTCTCGGGGCATTGTGATGACAGTGGTCATCTAGAATTGTGATGAAAGGTATCATGGAGCACTGTGATGACGGGGGCCATGGAGTATAGTGATGACAAGGCCATGGAACATTGTGATGACAAGTATCATGGAGCTTTGTGATGACACGGGCATTCATCATTATGATGACAAGAGTTCTGGAGCATTGTGATGACAAGGGCATGGAGCATTGTGATTACAGGGGTCATGGAGCATTGTGATGACAACTGTCATGGAACATTGTGATGACAGTGTTCATGGAGCATTGTGATTAAAGGGGCCATGGAGCATTTTGATGACAAGGGCAGGCGAACATTTTGATTTCATTGGTAATGGAGCATTGTGATGACATGGGCAGGGAACATTGTGATGACAGGTGTCATGGAGCATTGTGATGACAATTGTCCTGTAACGTTGTGGTGACAGGGATCATGGAACTTTGTGATGAGACGGGCATTGGAGCATTGTGATGACAGGTGTGCTGGAGCCTTCTGAGGAAAGGTGTCATGGGTCATTGTGATTACAGCCATCATGGAACATTGTGATGACAGTGGTCATGGAGCATTGTAATGACAGGGGCCATGGAGCAATGTGATGACAGGGCTCATGTGGCATTGTGATGACAGTGATCATGGAGCATTGTGATGAAAGGGGTCATGGAGCACTGTGATTACAGGGGCCATGTATAATTGTGATGACAAAGGCCATGGAGCATTGTGGTGACAGTTGTCATGGAGCAGTGTGTTGAAAGGGGCATGGAGCATTGTGACGACAATGGTCATGGATTATTGTGATGACTGGTATCATGGAGCATTGTTATGAAAAAGGTCATGGGACAGTGTAATGACAAGTATCATGGAGCATGTGATGAAAGGAGTCATGGAGCATTGTGAGTAAAAGGATCATGAGGCATTTTGATGACAAGAGTCATGGAACATTGTGATGACAGGGATAATGGAGCATTGTGATGACAAGTGCTATGGAGCATTGTGATGACTGGGGTCATGGGGCATGGTGATGACAGTGGTCATGGAGCATTGTGGTGACAAAGAGCACGGAGCATTGTGATGACAGGTGTCATGGAGCATTGTGATGAAAGGGGTCATGGATCACTACGATGACATGGGTAATGGAGCATTGTGATGACATGGGCAGGGAACATTGTGATGACAGGTGTAATGGAACATTGTGATTACAGGGGACATGGAGCATTTTGATGACGTGGGCAGGCAACATTGTGATGACAGTTGTCATGGAGCATTGTGATGACAATTGTCCTGTAACGTTGTGCTGTCACGGATCATGGAGCATTGTGATGAGATGGGCATTGGAGCATTCTGATGACAGGCGTAATGGAGCCTTCTGAGGAAAGGTGTCATGGGTCATTGTGATTACAGCGATCATGGAACATTGTGATGACAGTGGTCATGGAGCATTGTAATGACAGGGATCATGGAGCAATGTGATGACAGGGTTCATGTGGCATTGTGATGACAGTGGTCATGTATCATTGTGATGACAGGGGTCATGCAGCATTGTGATGACATGGGCATGGAGCATAGTGATGACAAGTGTTCTGGAGCATTTTGATGACAAGGGCATGGATCATTGTGATGACAGGGGCCATGAAGCATTGAGATGACAAGGAAATGGAGCATTGTGATGAAAGCGGTCCTGGAGAATTGTGAGGAAACGGGTCATGGATTATTGTGATGGAAGGGTTCCTGGAGCATTCTGATGACAAGTTCCATGCAGCATTTTAATGAACGGGGTATTGGAGCATTGTACAGAAATGGTTCATGGATCATCGTGATTACACGGATCATGGAATATTGTGATGATAAGGGTTTCGGGGCATTGTGAGGACAGGGGTCATGGAGCATTGTAATAGCAGGGGTGATGGGGCATTGTGATGACAGGGGCATGGAGCATTGTGATGACAGAAGTCATAGAATATTGTGATGACAAGGGCCATGGAGCATTGTCATGAAAGGTCTTATCTGGCATGGTGATGAGAGTGGTCATGGAGCATTGTGATAAATGTTGTCCTGAAGCACTGTTATTACAGGGGCCATGTAGAATTTTGATGACAAAGGCCATGGGGCATTGTGAGGACAGGCATCATGGAGCAATTTGATGAAAGTGGTCATGGAGCATTGTGATGAAATGCGCCATGGAACATTGTGAAGACAAGTGTCCTGGAGCATTGTGATGATAAGGGCCATGGCCAAATCTGATGACAGGTGTCATGGAGCATTGTGATGACAGTGGTCATCTATCATTACGATGAAAGGTATCACGGAGCACTGTGATGACAGGGACCATGGAGCATTGTGATGACATGGGCATGGAGCATTATGATGAGAAGTGATCTGGAGCATTGCGATGACAAGGGTATGGGGCATTGTGATAACAGGGGCCAGGGATCATTGAGATGACAAGGGCAGGGAACATTGTGATGACAGCGGTCATGGATCATTGTGATGATATCTGCCATGGAACATTGTGCTGACAGGGGCCATAGAGCATTGTAATGACAGGTGTCATGTGGCATTGTGATGACAGTGGTCATAGAGCATTGTGATGAAAAGGATCATGGAGCAATGTGACTACAGGGGCCATGGAGCATTGTGAATACATAGGCCATGGAGCATTGTGATGACAGGGGTCAAGGAGCATTGTGATGACATGGGCATGGGGCATAATGATGACAAGAGTTCTGGAGCATTGTGATGTTAAGGCTATGGAGCATTGTGATTACAGGGGACCAGGAGCATTGTGATTACATGGGCAGTGAATATTGTGATGACAGGGGTCATGGAGCACCGTGACGACAAGTGTCATCGAACATTATGATGACAGGGATCATGGAGCATTGTGATGACAAGTGCCATGGCGAATAGTGATGACAGGTGTCATGGGGCATTGTGATGACAATGGTCATCTAGAATTGTGATGAAAGGTAACATGGAGCACTGTGATAACAGGGGCCATGGAGCATTGCGATGACAAAGGCCATGGAGCATTGTGAGGACAAGTGTCATGGAGCATTGTGATGAGGCGGGCATGGAGCATTATGATGACAAGAGTTCTGGAGCATTGCGTTGACAAGGGGATGGAGCATTGTGATTACAGGGACCATGGAGGATAGTGACGACATCTGTCATGGAACATTGTGCTGACAGGGGCCATGGAACTTTGCGATGACAGGTATAATGGGGCATGGTGATGACAGTGGTCATAGAGCATTGGGATGAAATGGATCATGGAGCAATGTGATTACAGGGACCATGTAGCATTGCGAATGCATAGGCTATGGAGCATTGTGATGACGGGAGTCAAGGAGCATTGTGATGTAAGTGGTCATGGATCATTGTGATGACAAGTGTCCTGGACCATTGTGATGCCACGGGTCATGGAGCATTGTGATGACAAGGGCCATGGCGAATTGTGATGACATGTGTCTTGGGGCATTGTGATGACAGTGGTCATCTAGAATTGTGATGAAAGGTATCATGGAGCACTGTGATGACGGGGGCCATGGAGTATAGTGATGACAAGGCCATGGAACATTGTGATGACAAGTATCATGGAGCTTTGTGATGACACGGGCATTCATCATTATGATGACAAGAGTTCTGGAGCATTGTGATGACAAGGGCATGGAGCATTGTGATTACAGGGGTCATGGAGCATTGTGATGACAACTGTCATGGAACATTGTGATGACAGTGTTCATGGAGCATTGTGATTAAAGGGGCCATGGAGCATTTTGATGACAAGGGCAGGCGAACATTTTGATTTCATTGGTAATGGAGCATTGTGATGACATGGGCAGGGAACATTGTGATGACAGGTGTCATGGAGCATTGTGATGACAATTGTCCTGTAACGTTGTGCTGACAGGGATCATGGAACTTTGTGATGAGACGGGCATTGGAGCATTGTGATGACAGGTGTGCTGGAGCCTTCTGAGGAAAGGTGTCATGGGTCATTGTGATTACAGCCATCATGGAACATTGTGATGACAGTGGTCATGGAGCATTGTAATGACAGGGGCCATGGAGCAATGTGATGACAGGGCTCATGTGGCATTGTGATGACAGTGATCATGGAGCATTGTGATGAAAGGGGTCATGGAGCACTGTGATTACAGGGGCCATGTATAATTGTGATGACAAAGGCCATGGAGCATTGTGGTGACAGTTGTCATGGAGCAGTGTGTTGAAAGGGGCATGGAGCATTGTGACGACAATGGTCATGGATTATTGTGATGACTGGTATCATGGAGCATTGTTATGAAAAAGGTCATGGGACAGTGTAATGACAAGTATCATGGAGCATGTGATGAAAGGAGTCATGGAGCATTGTGAGTAAAAGGATCATGAGGCATTTTGATGACAAGAGTCATGGAACATTGTGATGACAGGGATAATGGAGCATTGTGATGACAAGTGCTATGGAGCATTGTGATGACTGGGGTCATGGGGCATGGTGATGACAGTGGTCATGGAGCATTGTGGTGACAAAGAGCACGGAGCATTGTGGTGACAGGTGTCATGGAGCATTGTGCTGAAAGGGGTCATGGATCACTACGATGACATGGGTAATGGAGCATTGTGATGACATGGGCAGGGAACATTGTGATGACAGGTGTAATGGAACATTGTGATTACAGGGGACATGGAGCATTTTGATGACATGGGCAGGCAACATTGTGATGACAGTTGTCATGGAGCATTGTGATGACAATTGTCCTGTAATGTTGTGCTGTCACGGATCATGGAGCATTGTGATGAGATGGGCATTGGAGCATTCTGATGACAGGCGTAATGGAGCCTTCTGAGGAAAGGTGTCATGGGTCATTGTGATTACAGCGATCATGGACCATTGTGATGACAGTGGTCATGGAGCATTGTAATGACAGGGATCATGGAGCAATGTGATGACAGGGCTCATGTGGCATTGTGATGACAGTGGTCATGTATCATTGTGATGACAGGGGTCATGCAGCATTGTGATGACATGGGCATGGAGCATAGTGATGACAAGAGTTCTGGAGCATTTTGATGACAAGGGCATGGATCATTGTGATGACAGGGGCCATGAAGCATTGAGATGACAAGGAAATGGAGCATTGTGATGAAAGCGGTCCTGGAGAATTGTGAGGAAACGGGTCATGGATTATTGTGATGGAAGGGTTCCTGGAGCATTCTGATGACAAGTTCCATGCAGCATTTTAATGAACGGGGTATTGGAGCATTGTACAGAAATGGTTCATGGATCATCGTGATTACACGGATCATGGAATATTGTGATGATAAGGGTTTCGGGGCATTGTGAGGACAGGGGTCATGGAGCATTGTAATAGCAGGGGTGATGGGGCATTGTGATGACAGGGGCATGGAGCATTGTGATGACAGAAGTCATAGAATATTGTGATGACAAGGGCCATGGAGCATTGTCATGAAAGGTCTTATCTGGCATGGTGATGAGAGTGGTCATGGAGCATTGTGATAAATGTTGTCCTGAAGCACTGTTATTACAGGGGCCATGTAGAATTTTGATGACAAAGGCCATGGAGCATTGTGAGGACAGGCATCATGGAGCAATTTGATGAAAGTGGTCATGGAGCATTGTGATGAAATGCGCCATGGAACATTGTGAAGACAAGTGTCCTGGAGCATTGTGATGACAAGGGCCATGGCCAAATCTGATGACAGGTGTCATGGAGCATTGTGATGACAGTGGTCATCTATCATTACGATGAAAGGTATCACGGAGCACTGTGATGACAGGGGCCATGGAGCATTGTGATGACATGGGCATGGAGCATTAGGATGAGAAGTGATCTGGAGCATTGCGATGACAAGGGTATGGGGCATTGTGATAACAGGGGCCAGGGATCATTGAGATGACAAGGGCAGGGAACATTGTGATGACAGCGGTCATGGATCATTGTGATGATATCTGCCATGGAACATTGTGCTGACAGGGGCCATAGAGCATTGTAATGACAGGTGTCATGTGGCATTGTGATGACAGTGGTCATAGAGCATTGTGATGAAAAGGATCATGGAGCAATGTGACTACAGGGGCCATGGAGCATTGTGAATACATAGGCCATGGAGCATTGTGATGACAGGGGTCAAGGAGCATTGTGATGACATGGGCATGGGGCATAATGATGACAAGATTTCTGGAGCATTGTGATGTTAAGGCTATGGAGCATTGTGATTACAGGGGACCAGGAGCATTGTGATTACATGGGCAGTGAATATTGTGATGACAGGGGTCATGGAGCACCGTGACGACAAGTGTCATCGAACATTATGATGACAGGGATCATGGAGCATTGTGATGACAAGTGCCATGGCGAATAGTGATGACAGGTGTCATGGGGCATTGTGATGACAATGGTCATCTAGAATTGTGATGAAAGGTAACATGGAGCACTGTGATAACAGGGGCCATGGAGCATTGCGATGACAAAGGCCATGGAGCATTGTGAGGACAAGTGTCATGGAGCATTGTGATGAGGCGGGCATGGAGCATTATGATGACAAGAGTTCTGGATCATTGTGTTGACAAGGGGATGGAGCATTGTGATTACAGGGACCATGGAGGATAGTGACGACATCTGTCATGGAACATTGTGCTGACAGGGGCCATGGAACTTTGCGATGACAGGTATAATGGGGCATGGTGATGACAGTGGTCATAGAGCATTGGGATGAAATGGATCATGGAGCAATGTGATTACAGGGACCATGTAGAATTGCGAATGCATAGGCTATGGAGCATTGTGATGACGGGAGTCAAGGAGCATTGTGATGTAAGTGGTCATGGATCATTGTGATGACAAGTGTCCTGGACCATTGTGATGCCACGGGTCATGGAGCATTGTGATGACAAGGGCCATGGCGAATTGTGATGACATGTGTCTCGGGGCATTGTGATGACAGTGGTCATCTAGAATTGTGATGAAAGGTATCATGGAGCACTGTGATGACGGGGGCCATGGAGTATAGTGATGACAAGGCCAGGGAACATTGTGATGACAAGTATCATGGAGCTTTGTGATGACACGGGCATTCATCATTATGATGACAAGAGTTCTGGAGCATTGTGATGACAAGGGCATGGAGCATTGTGATTACAGGGGTCATGGAGCATTGTGATGACAACTGTCATGGAACATTGTGATGACAGTGTTCATGGAGCATTGTGATTAAAGGGGCCATGGAGCATTTTGATGACAAGGGCAGGCGAACATTTTGATTTCATTGGTAATGGAGCATTGTGATGACATGGGCAGGGAACATTGTGATGACAGGTGTCATGGAGCATTGTGATGACAATTGTCCTGTAACGTTGTGCTGACAGGGATCATGGAACTTTGTGATGAGACGGGCATTGGAGCATTGTGATGACAGGTGTGCTGGAGCCTTCTGAGGAAAGGTGTCATGGGTCATTGTGATTACAGCCATCATGGAACATTGTGATGACAGTGGTCATGGAGCATTGTAATGACAGGGGCCATGGAGCAATGTGATGACAGGGCTCATGTGGCATTGTGATGACAGTGATCATGGAGCATTGTGATGAAAGGGGTCATGGAGCACTGTGATTACAGGGGCCATGTATAATTGTGATGACAAAGGCCATGGAGCATTGTGGTGACAGTTGTCATGGAGCAGTGTGTTGAAAGGGGCATGGAGCATTGTGACGACAATGGTCATGGATTATTGTGATGACTGGTATCATGGAGCATTGTTATGAAAAAGGTCATGGGACAGTGTAATGACAAGTATCATGGAGCATGTGATGAAAGGAGTCATGGAGCATTGTGAGTAAAAGGATCATGAGGCATTTTGATGACAAGAGTCATGGAACATTGTGATGACAGGGATAATGGAGCATTGTGATGACAAGTGCTATGGAGCATTGTGATGACTGGGGTCATGGGGCATGGTGATGACAGTGGTCATGGAGCATTGTGGTGACAAAGAGCACGGAGCATTGTGGTGACAGGTGTCATGGAGCTTTGTGCTGAAAGGGGTCATGGATCACTACGATGACATGGGTAATGGAGCATTGTGATGACATGGGCAGGGAACATTGTGATGACAGGTGTAATGGAACATTGTGATTACAGGGGACATGGAGCATTTTGATGACATGGGCAGGCAACATTGTGATGACAGTTGTCATGGAGCATTGTGATGACAATTGTCCTGTAATGTTGTGCTGTCACGGATCATGGAGCATTGTGATGAGATGGGCATTGGAGCATTCTGATGACAGGCGTAATGGAGCCTTCTGAGGAAAGGTGTCATGGGTCATTGTGATTACAGCGATCATGGACCATTGTGATGACAGTGGTCATGGAGCATTGTAATGACAGGGATCATGGAGCAATGTGATGACAGGGCTCATGTGGCATTGTGATGACAGTGGTCATGTATCATTGTGATGACAGGGGTCATGCAGCATTGTGATGACATGGGCATGGAGCATAGTGATGACAAGAGTTCTGGAGCATTTTGATGACAAGGGCATGGATCATTGTGATGACAGGGGCCATGAAGCATTGAGATGACAAGGAAATGGAGCATTGTGATGAAAGCGGTCCTGGAGAATTGTGAGGAAACGGGTCATGGATTATTGTGATGGAAGGGTTCCTGGAGCATTCTGATGACAAGTTCCATGCAGCATTTTAATGAACGGGGTATTGGAGCATTGTACAGAAATGGTTCATGGATCATCGTGATTACACGGATCATGGAATATTGTGATGATAAGGGTTTCGGGGCATTGTGAGGACAGGGGTCATGGAGCATTGTAATAGCAGGGGTGATGGGGCATTGTGATGACAGGGGCATGGAGCATTGTGATGACAGAAGTCATAGAATATTGTGATGACAAGGGCCATGGAGCATTGTCATGAAAGGTCTTATCTGGCATGGTGATGAGAGTGGTCATGGAGCATTGTGATAAATGTTGTCCTGAAGCACTGTTATTACAGGGGCCATGTAGAATTTTGATGACAAAGGCCATGGAGCATTGTGAGGACAGGCATCATGGAGCAATTTGATGAAAGTGGTCATGGAGCATTGTGATGAAATGCGCCATGGAACATTGTGAAGACAAGTGTCCTGGAGCATTGTGATGACAAGGGCCATGGCCAAATCTGATGACAGGTGTCATGGAGCATTGTGATGACAGTGGTCATCTATCATTACGATGAAAGGTATCACGGAGCACTGTGATGACAGGGGCCATGGAGCATTGTGATGACATGGGCATGGAGCATTAGGATGAGAAGTGATCTGGAGCATTGCGATGACAAGGGTATGGGGCATTGTGATAACAGGGGCCAGGGATCATTGAGATGACAAGGGCAGGGAACATTGTGATGACAGCGGTCATGGATCATTGTGATGATATCTGCCATGGAACATTGTGCTGACAGGGGCCATAGAGCATTGTAATGACAGGTGTCATGTGGCATTGTGATGACAGTGGTCATAGAGCATTGTGATGAAAAGGATCATGGAGCAATGTGACTACAGGGGCCATGGAGCATTGTGAATACATAGGCCATGGAGCATTGTGATGACAGGGGTCAAGGAGCATTGTGATGACATGGGCATGGGGCATAATGATGACAAGAGTTCTGGAGCATTGTGATGTTAAGGCTATGGAGCATTGTGATTACAGGGGACCAGGAGCATTGTGATTACATGGGCAGTGAATATTGTGATGACAGGGGTCATGGAGCACCGTGACGACAAGTGTCATCGAACATTATGATGACAGGGATCATGGAGCATTGTGATGACAAGTGCCATGGCGAATAGTGATGACAGGTGTCATGGGGCATTGTGATGACAATGGTCATCTAGAATTGTGATGAAAGGTAACATGGAGCACTGTGATAACAGGGGCTAAGGAGCATTGCGATGACAAAGGCCATGGAGCATTGTGAGGACAAGTGTCATGGAGCATTGTGATGAGGCGGGCATGGAGCATTATGATGACAAGAGTTCTGGAGCATTGCGTTGACAAGGGGATGGAGCATTGTGATTACAGGGACCATGGAGGATAGTGACGACATCTGTCATGGAACATTGTGCTGACAGGGGCCATGGAACTTTGCGATGACAGGTATAATGGGGCATGGTGATGACAGTGGTCATAGAGCATTGGGATGAAATGGATCATGGAGCAATGTGATTACAGGGACCATGTAGCATTGCGAATGCATAGGCTATGGAGCATTGTGATGACGGGAGTCAAGGAGCATTGTGATGTAAGTGGTCATGGATCATTGTGATGACAAGTGTCCTGGACCATTGTGATGCCACGGGTCATGGAGCATTGTGATGACAAGGGCCATGGCGAATTGTGATGACATGTGTCTTGGGGCATTGTGATGACAGTGGTCATCTAGAATTGTGATGAAAGGTATGATGGAGCACTGTGATGACGGGGGCCATGGAGTATAGTGATGACAAGGCCATGGAACATTGTGATGACAAGTATCATGGAGCTTTGTGATGACACGGGCATTCATCATTATGATGACAAGAGTTCTGGAGCATTGTGATGACAAGGGCATGGAGCATTGTGATTACAGGGGTCATGGAGCATTGTGATGACAACTGTCATGGAACATTGTGATGACAGTGTTCATGGAGCATTGTGATTAAAGGGGCCATGGAGCATTTTGATGACAAGGGCAGGCGAACATTTTGATTTCATTGGTAATGGAGCATTGTGATGACATGGGCAGGGAACATTGTGATGACAGGTGTCATGGAGCATTGTGATGACAATTGTCCTGTAACGTTGTGCTGACAGGGATCATGGAACTTTGTGATGAGACGGGCATTGGAGCATTGTGATGACAGGTGTGCTGGAGCCTTCTGAGGAAAGGTGTCATGGGTCATTGTGATTACAGCCATCATGGAACATTGTGATGACAGTGGTCATGGAGCATTGTAATGACAGGGGCCATGGAGCAATGTGATGACAGGGCTCATGTGGCATTGTGATGACAGTGATCATGGAGCATTGTGATGAAAGGGGTCATGGAGCACTGTGATTACAGGGGCCATGTATAATTGTGATGACAAAGGCCATGGAGCATTGTGGTGACAGTTGTCATGGAGCATTGTGTTGAAAGGGGCATGGAGCATTGTGACGACAATGGTCATGGATTATTGTGATGACTGGTATCATGGAGCATTGTTATGAAAAAGGTCATGGGACAGTGTAATGACAAGTATCATGGAGCATGTGATGAAAGGAGTCATGGAGCATTGTGAGTAAAAGGATCATGAGGCATTTTGATGACAAGAGTCATGGAACATTGTGATGACAGGGATAATGGAGCATTGTGATGACAAGTGCTATGGAGCATTGTGATGACTGGGGTCATGGGGCATGGTGATGACAGTGGTCATGGAGCATTGTGGTGACAAAGAGCACGGAGCATTGTGATGACAGGTGTCATGGAGCATTGTGATGAAAGGGGTCATGGATCACTACGATGACATGGGTAATGGAGCATTGTGATGACATGGGCAGGGAACATTGTGATGACAGGTGTAATGGAACATTGTGATTACAGGGGACATGGAGCATTTTGATGACATGGGCAGGCAACATTGTGATGACAGTTGTCATGGAGCATTGTGATGACAATTGTCCTGTAACGTTGTGCTGTCACGGATCATGGAGCATTGTGATGAGATGGGCATTGGAGCATTCTGATGACAGGCGTAATGGAGCCTTCTGAGGAAAGGTGTCATGGGTCATTGTGATTACAGCGATCATGGAACATTGTGATGACAGTGGTCATGGAGCATTGTAATGACAGGGATCATGGAGCAATGTGATGACAGGGTTCATGTGGCATTGTGATGACAGTGGTCATGTATCATTGTGATGACAGGGGTCATGCAGCATTGTGATGACATGGGCATGGAGCATAGTGATGACAAGTGTTCTGGAGCATTTTGATGACAAGGGCATGGATCATTGTGATGACAGGGGCCATGAAGCATTGAGATGACAAGGAAATGGAGCATTGTGATGAAAGCGGTCCTGGAGAATTGTGAGGAAACGGGTCATGGATTATTGTGATGGAAGGGTTCCTGGAGCATTCTGATGACAAGTTCCATGCAGCATTTTAATGAACGGGGTATTGGAGCATTGTACAGAAATGGTTCATGGATCATCGTGATTACACGGATCATGGAATATTGTGATGATAAGGGTTTCGGGGCATTGTGAGGACAGGGGTCATGGAGCATTGTAATAGCAGGGGTGATGGGGCATTGTGATGACAGGGGCATGGAGCATTGTGATGACAGAAGTCATAGAATATTGTGATGACAAGGGCCATGGAGCATTGTCATGAAAGGTCTTATCTGGCATGGTGATGAGAGTGGTCATGGAGCATTGTGATAAATGTTGTCCTGAAGCACTGTTATTACAGGGGCCATGTAGAATTTTGATGACAAAGGCCATGGGGCATTGTGAGGACAGGCATCATGGAGCAATTTGATGAAAGTGGTCATGGAGCATTGTGATGAAATGCGCCATGGAACATTGTGAAGACAAGTGTCCTGGAGCATTGTGATGATAAGGGCCATGGCCAAATCTGATGACAGGTGTCATGGAGCATTGTGATGACAGTGGTCATCTATCATTACGATGAAAGGTATCACGGAGCACTGTGATGACAGGGGCCATGGAGCATTGTGATGACATGGGCATGGAGCATTATGATGAGAAGTGATCTGGAGCATTGCGATGACAAGGGTATGGGGCATTGTGATAACAGGGGCCAGGGATGATTGAGATGACAAGGGCAGGGAACATTGTGATGACAGCGGTCATGGATCATTGTGATGATATCTGCCATGGAACATTGTGCTGACAGGGGCCATAGAGCATTGTAATGACAGGTGTCATGTGGCATTGTGATGACAGTGGTCATAGAGCATTGTGATGAAAAGGATCATGGAGCAATGTGACTACAGGGGCCATGGAGCATTGTGAATACATAGGCCATGGAGCATTGTGATGACAGGGGTCAAGGAGCATTGTGATGACATGGGCATGGGGCATAATGATGACAAGAGTTCTGGAGCATTGTGATGTTAAGGCTATGGAGCATTGTGATTACAGGGGACCAGGAGCATTGTGATTACATGGGCAGTGAATATTGTGATGACAGGGGTCATGGAGCACCGTGACGACAAGTGTCATCGAACATTATGATGACAGGGATCATGGAGCATTGTGATGACAAGTGCCATGGCGAATAGTGATGACAGGTGTCATGGGGCATTGTGATGACAATGGTCATCTAGAATTGTGATGAAAGGTAACATGGAGCACTGTGATAACAGGGGCCATGGAGCATTGCGATGACAAAGGCCATGGAGCATTGTGAGGACAAGTGTCATGGAGCATTGTGATGAGGCGGGCATGGAGCATTATGATGACAAGAGTTCTGGATCATTGCGTTGACAAGGGGATGGAGCATTGTGATTACAGGGACCATGGAGGATAGTGACGACATCTGTCATGGAACATTGTGCTGACAGGGGCCATGGAACTTTGCGATGACAGGTATAATGGGGCATGGTGATGACAGTGGTCATAGAGCATTGGGATGAAATGGATCATGGAGCAATGTGATTACAGGGACCATGTAGCATTGCGAATGCATAGGCTATGGAGCATTGTGATGACGGGAGTCAAGGAGCATTGTGATGTAAGTGGTCATGGATCATTGTGATGACAAGTGTCCTGGACCATTGTGATGCCACGGGTCATGGAGCATTGTGATGACAAGGGCCATGGCGAATTGTGATGACATGTGTCTCGGGGCATTGTGATGACAGTGGTCATCTAGAATTGTGATGAAAGGTATCATGGAGCACTGTGATGACGGGGGCCATGGAGTATAGTGATGACAAGGCCATGGAACATTGTGATGACAAGTATCATGGAGCTTTGTGATGACACGGGCATTCATCATTATGATGACAAGAGTTCTGGAGCATTGTGATGACAAGGGCATGGAGCATTGTGATTACAGGGGTCATGGAGCATTGTGATGACAACTGTCATGGAACATTGTGATGACAGTGTTCATGGAGCATTGTGATTAAAGGGGCCATGGAGCATTTTGATGACAAGGGCAGGCGAACATTTTGATTTCATTGGTAATGGAGCATTGTGATGACATGGGCAGGGAACATTGTGATGACAGGTGTCATGGAGCATTGTGATGACAATTGTCCTGTAACGTTGTGCTGACAGGGATCATGGAACTTTGTGATGAGACGGGCATTGGAGCATTGTGATGACAGGTGTGCTGGAGCCTTCTGAGGAAACGTGTCATGGGTCATTGTGATTACAGCCATCATGGAACATTGTGATGACAGTGGTCATGGAGCATTGTAATGACAGGGGCCATGGAGCAATGTGATGACAGGGCTCATGTGGCATTGTGATGACAGTGATCATGGAGCATTGTGATGAAAGGGGTCATGGAGCACTGTGATTACAGGGGCCATGTATAATTGTGATGACAAAGGCCATGGAGCATTGTGGTGACAGTTGTCATGGAGCAGTGTGTTGAAAGGGGCATGGAGCATTGTGACGACAATGGTCATGGATTATTGTGATGACTGGTATCATGGAGCATTGTTATGAAAAAGGTCATGGGACAGTGTAATGACAAGTATCATGGAGCATGTGATGAAAGGAGTCATGGAGCATTGTGAGTAAAAGGATCATGAGGCATTTTGATGACAAGAGTCATGGAACATTGTGATGACAGGGATAATGGAGCATTGTGATGACAAGTGCTATGGAGCATTGTGATGACTGGGGTCATGGGGCATGGTGATGACAGTGGTCATGGAGCATTGTGGTGACAAAGAGCACGGAGCATTGTGATGACAGGTGTCATGGAGCATTGTGATGAAAGGGGTCATGGATCACTACGATGACATGGGTAATGGAGCATTGTGATGACATGGGCAGGGAACATTCTGATGACAGGTGTAATGGAACATTGTGATTACAGGGGACATGGAGCATTTTGATGACGTGGGCAGGCAACATTGTGATGACAGTTGTCATGGAGCATTGTGATGACAATTGTCCTGTAACGTTGTGCTGTCACGGATCATGGAGCATTGTGATGAGATGGGCATTGGAGCATTCTGATGACAGGCGTAATGGAGCCTTCTGAGGAAAGGTGTCATGGGTCATTGTGATTACAGCGATCATGGAACATTGTGATGACAGTGGTCATGGAGCATTGTAATGACAGGGATCATGGAGCAATGTGATGACAGGGCTCATGTGGCATTGTGATGACAGTGGTCATGTATCATTGTGATGACAGGGGTCATGCAGCATTGTGATGACATGGGCATGGAGCATAGTGATGACAAGTGTTCTGGAGCATTTTGATGACAAGGGCATGGATCATTGTGATGACAGGGGCCATGAAGCATTGAGATGACAAGGAAATGGAGCATTGTGATGAAAGCGGTCCTGGAGAATTGTGAGGAAACGGGTCATGGATTATTGTGATGGAAGGGTTCCTGGAGCATTCTGATGACAAGTTCCATGCAGCATTTTAATGAACGGGGTATTGGAGCATTGTACAGAAATGGTTCATGGATCATCGTGATTACACGGATCATGGAATATTGTGATGATAAGGGTTTCGGGGCATTGTGAGGACAGGGCTCATGGAGCATTGTAATAGCAGGGGTGATGGGGCATTGTGATGACAGGGGCATGGAGCATTGTGATGACAGAAGTCATAGAATATTGTGATGACAAGGGCCATGGAGCATTGTCATGAAAGGTCTTATCTGGCATGGTGATGAGAGTGGTCATGGAGCATTGTGATAAATGTTGTCCTGAAGCACTGTTATTACAGGGGCCATGTAGAATTTTGATGACAAAGGCCATGGGGCATTGTGAGGACAGGCATCATGGAGCAATTTGATGAAAGTGGTCATGGAGCATTGTGATGAAATGCGCCATGGAACATTGTGAAGACAAGTGTCCTGGAGCATTGTGATGATAAGGGCCATGGCCAAATCTGATGACAGGTGTCATGGAGCATTGTGATGACAGTGGTCATCTATCATTACGATGAAAGGTATCACGGAGCACTGTGATGACAGGGGCCATGGAGCATTGTGATGACATGGGCATGGAGCATTATGATGAGAAGTGATCTGGAGCATTGCGATGACAAGGGTATGGGGCATTGTGATAACAGGGGCCAGGGATGATTGAGATGACAAGGGCAGGGAACATTGTGATGACAGCGGTCATGGATCATTGTGATGATATCTGCCATGGAACATTGTGCTGACAGGGGCCATAGAGCATTGTAATGACAGGTGTCATGTGGCATTGTGATGACAGTGGTCATAGAGCATTGTGATGAAAAGGATCATGGAGCAATGTGACTACAGGGGCCATGGAGCATTGTGAATACATAGGCCATGGAGCATTGTGATGACAGGGGTCAAGGAGCATTGTGATGACATGGGCATGGGGCATAATGATGACAAGAGTTCTGGAGCATTGTGATGTTAAGGCTATGGAGCATTGTGATTACAGGGGACCAGGAGCATTGTGATTACATGGGCAGTGAATATTGTGATGACAGGGGTCATGGAGCACCGTGACGACAAGTGTCATCGAACATTATGATGACAGGGATCATGGAGCATTGTGATGACAAGTGCCATGGCGAATAGTGATGACAGGTGTCATGGGGCATTGTGATGACAATGGTCATCTAGAATTGTGATGAAAGGTAACATGGAGCACTGTGATAACAGGGGCCAAGGAGCATTGCGATGACAAAGGCCATGGAGCATTGTGAGGACAAGTGTCATGGAGCATTGTGATGAGGCGGGCATGGAGCATTATGATGACAAGAGTTCTGGAGCATTGCGTTGACAAGGGGATGGAGCATTGTGATTACAGGGACCATGGAGGATAGTGACGACATCTGTCATGGAACATTGTGCTGACAGGGGCCATGGAACTTTGCGATGACAGGTATAATGGGGCATGGTGATGACAGTGGTCATAGAGCATTGGGATGAAATGGATCATGGAGCAATGTGATTACAGGGACCATGTAGCATTGCGAATGCATAGGCTATGGAGCATTGTGATGACGGGAGTCAAGGAGCATTGTGATGTAAGTGGTCATGGATCATTGTGATGACAAGTGTCCTGGACCATTGTGATGCCACGGGTCATGGAGCATTGTGATGACAAGGGCCATGGCGAATTGTGATGACATGTGTCTTGGGGCATTGTGATGACAGTGGTCATCTAGAATTGTGATGAAAGGTATCATGGAGCACTGTGATGACGGGGGCCATGGAGTATAGTGATGACAAGGCCATGGAACATTGTGATGACAAGTATCATGGAGCTTTGTGATGACACGGGCATTCATCATTATGATGACAAGAGTTCTGGAGCATTGTGATGACAAGGGCATGGAGCATTGTGATTACAGGGGTCATGGAGCATTGTGATGACAACTGTCATGGAACATTGTGATGACAGTGTTCATGGAGCATTGTGATTAAAGGGGCCATGGAGCATTTTGATGACAAGGGCAGGCGAACATTTTGATTTCATTGGTAATGGAGCATTGTGATGACATGGGCAGGGAACATTGTGATGACAGGTGTCATGGAGCATTGTGATGACAATTGTCCTGTAACGTTGTGGTGACAGGGATCATGGAACTTTGTGATGAGACGGGCATTGGAGCATTGTGATGACAGGTGTGCTGGAGCCTTCTGAGGAAAGGTGTCATGGGTCATTGTGATTACAGCCATCATGGAACATTGTGATGACAGTGGTCATGGAGCATTGTAATGACAGGGGCCATGGAGCAATGTGATGACAGGGCTCATGTGGCATTGTGATGACAGTGATCATGGAGCATTGTGATGAAAGGGGTCATGGAGCACTGTGATTACAGGGGCCATGTATAATTGTGATGACAAAGGCCATGGAGCATTGTGGTGACAGTTGTCATGGAGCATTGTGTTGAAAGGGGCATGGAGCATTGTGACGACAATGGTCATGGATTATTGTGATGACTGGTATCATGGAGCATTGTTATGAAAAAGGTCATGGGACAGTGTAATGACAAGTATCATGGAGCATGTGATGAAAGGAGTCATGGAGCATTGTGAGTAAAAGGATCATGAGGCATTTTGATGACAAGAGTCATGGAACATTGTGATGACAGGGATAATGGAGCATTGTGATGACAAGTGCTATGGAGCATTGTGATGACTGGGGTCATGGGGCATGGTGATGACCGTGGTCATGGAGCATTGTGGTGACAAAGAGCACGGAGCATTGTGATGACAGGTGTCATGGAGCATTGTGATGAAAGGGGTCATGGATCACTACGATGACATGGGTAATGGAGCATTGTGATGACATGGGCAGGGAACATTGTGATGACAGGTGTAATGGAACATTGTGATTACAGGGGACATGGAGCATTTTGATGACATGGGCAGGCAACATTGTGATGACAGTTGTCATGGAGCATTGTGATGACAATTGTCCTGTAACGTTGTGCTGTCACGGATCATGGAGCATTGTGATGAGATGGGCATTGGAGCATTCTGATGACAGGCGTAATGGAGCCTTCTGAGGAAAGGTGTCATGGGTCATTGTGATTACAGCGATCATGGAACATTGTGATGACAGTGGTCATGGAGCATTGTAATGACAGGGATCATGGAGCAATGTGATGACAGGGTTCATGTGGCATTGTGATGACAGTGGTCATGTATCATTGTGATGACAGGGGTCATGCAGCATTGTGATGACATGGGCATGGAGCATAGTGATGACAAGTGTTCTGGAGCATTTTGATGACAAGGGCATGGATCATTGTGATGACAGGGGCCATGAAGCATTGAGATGACAAGGAAATGGAGCATTGTGATGAAAGCGGTCCTGGAGAATTGTGAGGAAACGGGTCATGGATTATTGTGATGGAAGGGTTCCTGGAGCATTCTGATGACAAGTTCCATGCAGCATTTTAATGAACGGGGTATTGGAGCATTGTACAGAAATGGTTCATGGATCATCGTGATTACACGGATCATGGAATATTGTGATGATAAGGGTTTCGGGGCATTGTGAGGACAGGGGTCATGGAGCATTGTAATAGCAGGGGTGATGGGGCATTGTGATGACAGGGGCATGGAGCATTGTGATGACAGAAGTCATAGAATATTGTGATGACAAGGGCCATGGAGCATTGTCATGAAAGGTCTTATCTGGCATGGTGATGAGAGTGGTCATGGAGCATTGTGATAAATGTTGTCCTGAAACACTGTTATTACAGGGGCCATGTAGAATTTTGATGACAAAGGCCATGGGGCATTGTGAGGACAGGCATCATGGAGCAATTTGATGAAAGTGGTCATGGAGCATTGTGATGAAATGCGCCATGGAACATTGTGAAGACAAGTGTCCTGGAGCATTGTGATGATAAGGGCCATGGCCAAATCTGATGACAGGTGTCATGGAGCATTGTGATGACAGTGGTCATCTATCATTACGATGAAAGGTATCACGGAGCACTGTGATGACAGGGGCCATGGAGCATTGTGATGACATGGGCATGGAGCATTATGATGAGAAGTGATCTGGAGCATTGCGATGACAAGGGTATGGGGCATTGTGATAACAGGGGCCAGGGATGATTGAGATGACAAGGGCAGGGAACATTGTGATGACAGCGGTCATGGATCATTGTGATGATATCTGCCATGGAACATTGTGCTGACAGGGGCCATAGAGCATTGTAATGACAGGTGTCATGTGGCATTGTGATGACAGTGGTCATAGAGCATTGTGATGAAAAGGATCATGGAGCAATGTGACTACAGGGGCCATGGAGCATTGTGAATACATAGGCCATGGAGCATTGTGATGACAGGGGTCAAGGAGCATTGTGATGACATGGGCATGGGGCATAATGATGACAAGAGTTCTGGAGCATTGTGATGTTAAGGCTATGGAGCATTGTGATTACAGGGGACCAGGAGCATTGTGATTACATGGGCAGTGAATATTGTGATGACAGGGGTCATGGAGCACCGTGACGACAAGTGTCATCGAACATTATGATGACAGGGATCATGGAGCATTGTGATGACAAGTGCCATGGCGAATAGTGATGACAGGTGTCATGGGGCATTGTGATGACAATGGTCATCTAGAATTGTGATGAAAGGTAACATGGAGCACTGTGATAACAGGGGCCATGGAGCATTGCGATGACAAAGGCCATGGAGCATTGTGAGGACAAGTGTCATGGAGCATTGTGATGAGGCGGGCATGGAGCATTATGATGACAAGAGTTCTGGATCATTGCGTTGACAAGGGGATGGAGCATTGTGATTACAGGGACCATGGAGGATAGTGACGACATCTGTCATGGAACATTGTGCTGACAGGGGCCATGGAACTTTGCGATGACAGGTATAATGGGGCATGGTGATGACAGTGGTCATAGAGCATTGGGATGAAATGGATCATGGAGCAATGTGATTACAGGGACCATGTAGCATTGCGAATGCATAGGCTATGGAGCATTGTGATGACGGGAGTCAAGGAGCATTGTGATGTAAGTGGTCATGGATCATTGTGATGACAAGTGTCCTGGACCATTGTGATGCCACGGGTCATGGAGCATTGTGATGACAAGGGCCATGGCGAATTGTGATGACATGTGTCTCGGGGCATTGTGATGACAGTGGTCATCTAGAATTGTGATGAAAGGTATCATGGAGCACTGTGATGACGGGGGCCATGGAGTATAGTGATGACAAGGCCATGGAACATTGTGATGACAAGTATCATGGAGCTTTGTGATGACACGGGCATTCATCATTATGATGACAAGAGTTCTGGAGCATTGTGATGACAAGGGCATGGAGCATTGTGATTACAGGGGTCATGGAGCATTGTGATGACAACTGTCATGGAACATTGTGATGACAGTGTTCATGGAGCATTGTGATTAAAGGGGCCATGGAGCATTTTGATGACAAGGGCAGGCGAACATTTTGATTTCATTGGTAATGGAGCATTGTGATGACATGGGCAGGGAACATTGTGATGACAGGTGTCATGGAGCATTGTGATGACAATTGTCCTGTAACGTTGTGCTGACAGGGATCATGGAACTTTGTGATGAGACGGGCATTGGAGCATTGTGATGACAGGTGTGCTGGAGCCTTCTGAGGAAAGGTGTCATGGGTCATTGTGATTACAGCCATCATGGAACATTGTGATGACAGTGGTCATGGAGCATTGTAATGACAGGGGCCATGGAGCAATGTGATGACAGGGCTCATGTGGCATTGTGATGACAGTGATCATGGAGCATTGTGATGAAAGGGGTCATGGAGCACTGTGATTACAGGGGCCATGTATAATTGTGATGACAAAGGCCATGGAGCATTGTGGTGACAGTTGTCATGGAGCAGTGTGTTGAAAGGGGCATGGAGCATTGTGACGACAATGGTCATGGATTATTGTGATGACTGGTATCATGGAGCATTGTTATGAAAAAGGTCATGGGACAGTGTAATGACAAGTATCATGGAGCATGTGATGAAAGGAGTCATGGAGCATTGTGAGTAAAAGGATCATGAGGCATTTTGATGACAAGAGTCATGGAACATTGTGATGACAGGGATAATGGAGCATTGTGATGACAAGTGCTATGGAGCATTGTGATGACTGGGGTCATGGGGCATGGTGATGACAGTGGTCATGGAGCATTGTGGTGACAAAGAGCACGGAGCATTGTGATGACAGGTGTCATGGAGCATTGTGATGAAAGGGGTCATGGATCACTACGATGACATGGGTAATGGAGCATTGTGATGACATGGGCAGGGAACATTGTGATGACAGGTGTAATGGAACATTGTGATTACAGGGGACATGGAGCATTTTGATGACATGGGCAGGCAACATTGTGATGACAGTTGTCATGGAGCATTGTGATGACAATTGTCCTGTAACGTTGTGCTGTCACGGATCATGGAGCATTGTGATGAGATGGGCATTGGAGCATTCTGATGACAGGCGTAATGGAGCCTTCTGAGGAAAGGTGTCATGGGTCATTGTGATTACAGCGATCATGGAACATTGTGATGACAGTGGTCATGGAGCATTGTAATGACAGGGATCATGGAGCAATGTGATGACAGGGTTCATGTGGCATTGTGATGACAGTGGTCATGTATCATTGTGATGACAGGGGTCATGCAGCATTGTGATGACATGGGCATGGAGCATAGTGATGACAAGTGTTCTGGAGCATTTTGATGACAAGGGCATGGATCATTGTGATGACAGGGGCCATGAAGCATTGAGATGACAAGGAAATGGAGCATTGTGATGAAAGCGGTCCTGGAGAATTGTGAGGAAACGGGTCATGGATTATTGTGATGGAAGGGTTCCTGGAGCATTCTGATGACAAGTTCCATGCAGCATTTTAATGAACGGGGTATTGGAGCATTGTACAGAAATGGTTCATGGATCATCGTGATTACACGGATCATGGAATATTGTGATGATAAGGGTTTCGGGGCATTGTGAGGACAGGGGTCATGGAGCATTGTAATAGCAGGGGTGATGGGGCATTGTGATGACAGGGGCATGGAGCATTGTGATGACAGAAGTCATAGAATATTGTGATGACAAGGGCCATGGAGCATTGTCATGAAAGGTCTTATCTGGCATGGTGATGAGAGTGGTCATGGAGCATTGTGATAAATGTTGTCCTGAAGCACTGTTATTACAGGGGCCATGTAGAATTTTGATGACAAAGGCCATGGGGCATTGTGAGGACAGGCATCATGGAGCAATTTGATGAAAGTGGTCATGGAGCATTGTGATGAAATGCGCCATGGAACATTGTGAAGACAAGTGTCCTGGAGCATTGTGATGATAAGGGCCATGGCCAAATCTGATGACAGGTGTCATGGAGCATTGTGATGACAGTGGTCATCTATCATTACGATGAAAGGTATCACGGAGCACTGTGATGACAGGGGCCATGGAGCATTGTGATGACATGGGCATGGAGCATTATGATGAGAAGTGATCTGGAGCATTGCGATGACAAGGGTATGGGGCATTGTGATAACAGGGGCCAGGGATGATTGAGATGACAAGGGCAGGGAACATTGTGATGACAGCGGTCATGGATCATTGTGATGATATCTGCCATGGAACATTGTGCTGACAGGGGCCATAGAGCATTGTAATGACAGGTGTCATGTGGCATTGTGATGACAGTGGTCATAGAGCATTGTGATGAAAAGGATCATGGAGCAATGTGACTACAGGGGCCATGGAGCATTGTGAATACATAGGCCATGGAGCATTGTGATGACAGGGGTCAAGGAGCATTGTGATGACATGGGCATGGGGCATAATGATGACAAGAGTTCTGGAGCATTGTGATGTTAAGGCTATGGAGCATTGTGATTACAGGGGACCAGGAGCATTGTGATTACATGGGCAGTGAATATTGTGATGACAGGGGTCATGGAGCACCGTGACGACAAGTGTCATCGAACATTATGATGACAGGGATCATGGAGCATTGTGATGACAAGTGCCATGGCGAATAGTGATGACAGGTGTCATGGGGCATTGTGATGACAATGGTCATCTAGAATTGTGATGAAAGGTAACATGGAGCACTGTGATAACAGGGGCCATGGAGCATTGCGATGACAAAGGCCATGGAGCATTGTGAGGACAAGTGTCATGGAGCATTGTGATGAGGCGGGCATGGAGCATTATGATGACAAGAGTTCTGGATCATTGCGTTGACAAGGGGATGGAGCATTGTGATTACAGGGACCATGGAGGATAGTGACGACATCTGTCATGGAACATTGTGCTGACAGGGGCCATGGAACTTTGCGATGACAGGTATAATGGGGCATGGTGATGACAGTGGTCATAGAGCATTGGGATGAAATGGATCATGGAGCAATGTGATTACAGGGACCATGTAGCATTGCGAATGCATAGGCTATGGAGCATTGTGATGACGGGAGTCAAGGAGCATTGTGATGTAAGTGGTCATGGATCATTGTGATGACAAGTGTCCTGGACCATTGTGATGCCACGGGTCATGGAGCATTGTGATGACAAGGGCCATGGCGAATTGTGATGACATGTGTCTCGGGGCATTGTGATGACAGTGGTCATCTAGAATTGTGATGAAAGGTATCATGGAGCACTGTGATGACGGGGGCCATGGAGTATAGTGATGACAAGGCCATGGAACATTGTGATGACAAGTATCATGGAGCTTTGTGATGACACGGGCATTCATCATTATGATGACAAGAGTTCTGGAGCATTGTGATGACAAGGGCATGGAGCATTGTGATTACAGGGGTCATGGAGCATTGTGATGACAACTGTCATGGAACATTGTGATGACAGTGTTCATGGAGCATTGTGATTAAAGGGGCCATGGAGCATTTTGATGACAAGGGCAGGCGAACATTTTGATTTCATTGGTAATGGAGCATTGTGATGACATGGGCAGGGAACATTGTGATGACAGGTGTCATGGAGCATTGTGATGACAATTGTCCTGTAACGTTGTGCTGACAGGGATCATGGAACTTTGTGATGAGACGGGCATTGGAGCATTGTGATGACAGGTGTGCTGGAGCCTTCTGAGGAAAGGTGTCATGGGTCATTGTGATTACAGCCATCATGGAACATTGTGATGACAGTGGTCATGGAGCATTGTAATGACAGGGGCCATGGAGCAATGTGATGACAGGGCTCATGTGGCATTGTGATGACAGTGATCATGGAGCATTGTGATGAAAGGGGTCATGGAGCACTGTGATTACAGGGGCCATGTATAATTGTGATGACAAAGGCCATGGAGCATTGTGGTGACAGTTGTCATGGAGCAGTGTGTTGAAAGGGGCATGGAGCATTGTGACGACAATGGTCATGGATTATTGTGATGACTGGTATCATGGAGCATTGTTATGAAAAAGGTCATGGGACAGTGTAATGACAAGTATCATGGAGCATGTGATGAAAGGAGTCATGGAGCATTGTGAGTAAAAGGATCATGAGGCATTTTGATGACAAGAGTCATGGAACATTGTGATGACAGGGATAATGGAGCATTGTGATGACAAGTGCTATGGAGCATTGTGATGACTGGGGTCATGGGGCATGGTGATGACAGTGGTCATGGAGCATTGTGGTGACAAAGAGCACGGAGCATTGTGATGACAGGTGTCATGGAGCATTGTGATGAAAGGGGTCATGGATCACTACGATGACATGGGTAATGGAGCATTGTGATGACATGGGCAGGGAACATTGTGATGACAGGTGTAATGGAACATTGTGATTACAGGGGACATGGAGCATTTTGATGACGTGGGCAGGCAACATTGTGATGACAGTTGTCATGGAGCATTGTGATGACAATTGTCCTGTAACGTTGTGCTGTCACGGATCATGGAGCATTGTGATGAGATGGGCATTGGAGCATTCTGATGACAGGCGTAATGGAGCCTTCTGAGGAAAGGTGTCATGGGTCATTGTGATTACAGCGATCATGGAACATTGTGATGACAGTGGTCATGGAGCATTGTAATGACAGGGATCATGGAGCAATGTGAT
Organism: Balaenoptera ricei; assembly: GCF_028023285.1. NCBI lineage: Eukaryota > Metazoa > Chordata > Mammalia > Artiodactyla > Balaenopteridae > Balaenoptera > Balaenoptera ricei. The sequence continues at coordinate 110,232 of NW_026777490.1, forward strand.
GACAGGGCTCATGTGGCATTGTGATGACAGTGGTCATGTATCATTGTGATGACAGGGGTCATGCAGCATTGTGATGACATGGGCATGGAGCATAGTGATGACAAGTGTTCTGGAGCATTTTGATGACAAGGGCATGGATCATTGTGATGACAGGGGCCATGAAGCATTGAGATGACAAGGAAATGGAGCATTGTGATGAAAGCGGTCCTGGAGAATTGTGAGGAAACGGGTCATGGATTATTGTGATGGAAGGGTTCCTGGAGCATTCTGATGACAAGTTCCATGCAGCATTTTAATGAACGGGGTATTGGAGCATTGTACAGAAATGGTTCATGGATCATCGTGATTACACGGATCATGGAATATTGTGATGATAAGGGTTTCGGGGCATTGTGAGGACAGGGGTCATGGAGCATTGTAATAGCAGGGGTGATGGGGCATTGTGATGACAGGGGCATGGAGCATTGTGATGACAGAAGTCATAGAATATTGTGATGACAAGGGCCATGGAGCATTGTCATGAAAGGTCTTATCTGGCATGGTGATGAGAGTGGTCATGGAGCATTGTGATAAATGTTGTCCTGAAGCACTGTTATTACAGGGGCCATGTAGAATTTTGATGACAAAGGCCATGGAGCATTGTGAGGACAGGCATCATGGAGCAATTTGATGAAAGTGGTCATGGAGCATTGTGATGAAATGCGCCATGGAACATTGTGAAGACAAGTGTCCTGGAGCATTGTGATGATAAGGGCCATGGCCAAATCTGATGACAGGTGTCATGGAGCATTGTGATGACAGTGGTCATCTATCATTACGATGAAAGGTATCACGGAGCACTGTGATGACAGGGGCCATGGAGCATTGTGATGACATGGGCATGGAGCATTATGATGAGAAGTGATCTGGAGCATTGCGATGACAAGGGTATGGGGCATTGTGATAACAGGGGCCAGGGATGATTGAGATGACAAGGGCAGGGAACATTGTGATGACAGCGGTCATGGATCATTGTGATGATATCTGCCATGGAACATTGTGCTGACAGGGGCCATAGAGCATTGTAATGACAGGTGTCATGTGGCATTGTGATGACAGTGGTCATAGAGCATTGTGATGAAAAGGATCATGGAGCAATGTGACTACAGGGGCCATGGAGCATTGTGAATACATAGGCCATGGAGCATTGTGATGACAGGGGTCAAGGAGCATTGTGATGACATGGGCATGGGGCATAATGATGACAAGAGTTCTGGAGCATTGTGATGTTAAGGCTATGGAGCATTGTGATTACAGGGGACCAGGAGCATTGTGATTACATGGGCAGTGAATATTGTGATGACAGGGGTCATGGAGCACCGTGACGACAAGTGTCATCGAACATTATGATGACAGGGATCATGGAGCATTGTGATGACAAGTGCCATGGCGAATAGTGATGACAGGTGTCATGGGGCATTGTGATGACAATGGTCATCTAGAATTGTGATGAAAGGTAACATGGAGCACTGTGATAACAGGGGCCATGGAGCATTGCGATGACAAAGGCCATGGAGCATTGTGAGGACAAGTGTCATGGAGCATTGTGATGAGGCGGGCATGGAGCATTATGATGACAAGAGTTCTGGAGCATTGCGTTGACAAGGGGATGGAGCATTGTGATTACAGGGACCATGGAGGATAGTGATGACATCTGTCATGGAACATTGTGCTGACAGGGGCCATGGAACTTTGTGATGACAGGTATAATGGGGCATGGTGATGACAGTGGTCATAGAGCATTGGGATGAAATGGATCATGGAGCAATGTGATTACAGGGACCATGTAGCATTGCGAATGCATAGGCTATGGAGCATTGTGATGACGGGAGTCAAGGAGCATTGTGATGTAAGTGGTCATGGATCATTGTGATGACAAGTGTCCTGGACCATTGTGATGCCACGGGTCATGGAGCATTGTGATGACAAGGGCCATGGCGAATTGTGATGACATGTGTCTCGGGGCATTGTGATGACAGTGGTCATCTAGAATTGTGATGAAAGGTATCATGGAGCACTGTGATGACGGGGGCCATGGAGTATAGTGATGACAAGGCCATGGAACATTGTGATGACAAGTATCATGGAGCTTTGTGATGACACGGGCATTCATCATTATGATGACAAGAGTTCTGGAGCATTGTGATGACAAGGGCATGGAGCATTGTGATTACAGGGGTCATGGAGCATTGTGATGACAACTGTCATGGAACATTGTGATGACAGTGTTCATGGAGCATTGTGATTAAAGGGGCCATGGAGCATTTTGATGACAAGGGCAGGCGAACATTTTGATTTCATTGGTAATGGAGCATTGTGATGACATGGGCAGGGAACATTGTGATGACAGGTGTCATGGAGCATTGTGATGACAATTGTCCTGTAACGTTGTGCTGACAGGGATCATGGAACTTTGTGATGAGACGGGCATTGGAGCGTTGTGATGACAGGTGTGCTGGAGCCTTCTGAGGAAAGGTGTCATGGGTCATTGTGATTACAGCCATCATGGAACATTGTGATGACAGTGGTCATGGAGCATTGTAATGACAGGGTCCATGGAGCAATGTGATGACAGGGCTCATGTGGCATTGTGATGACAGTGATCATGGAGCATTGTGATGAAAGGGGTCATGGAGCACTGTGATTACAGGGGCCATGTATAATTGTGATGACAAAGGCCATGGAGCATTGTGGTGACAGTTGTCATGGAGCAGTGTGTTGAAAGGGGCATGGAGCATTGTGACGACAATGGTCATGGATTATTGTGATGACTGGTATCATGGAGCATTGTTATGAAAAAGGTCATGGGACAGTGTAATGACAAGTATCATGGAGCATGTGATGAAAGGAGTCATGGAGCATTGTGAGTAAAAGGATCATGAGGCATTTTGATGACAAGAGTCATGGAACATTGTGATGACAGGGATAATGGAGCATTGTGATGACAAGTGCTATGGAGCATTGTGATGACTGGGGTCATGGGGCATGGTGATGACAGTGGTCATGGAGCATTGTGGTGACAAAGAGCACGGAGCATTGTGATGACAGGTGTCATGGAGCATTGTGATGAAAGGGGTCATGGATCACTACGATGACATGGGTAATGGAGCATTGTGATGACATGGGCAGGGAACATTGTGATGACAGGTGTAATGGAACATTGTGATTACAGGGGACATGGAGCATTTTGATGACGTGGGCAGGCAACATTGTGATGACAGTTGTCATGGAGCATTGTGATGACAATTGTCCTGTAACCTTGTGCTGTCACGGATCATGGAGCATTGTGATGAGATGGGCATTGGAGCATTCTGATGACAGGCGTAATGGAGCCTTCTGAGGAAAGGTGTCATGGGTCATTGTGATTACAGCGATCATGGAACATTGTGATGACAGTGGTCATGGAGCATTGTAATGACAGGGATCATGGAGCAATGTGATGACAGGGTTCATGTGGCATTGTGATGACAGTGGTCATGTATCATTGTGATGACAGGGGTCATGCAGCATTGTGATGACATGGGCATGGAGCATAGTGATGACAAGAGTTCTGGAGCATTTTGATGACAAGGGCATGGATCATTGTGATGACAGGGGCCATGAAGCATTGAGATGACAAGGAAATGGAGCATTGTGATGAAAGCGGTCCTGGAGAATTGTGAGGAAACGGGTCATGGATTATTGTGATGGAAGGGTTCCTGGAGCATTCTGATGACAAGTTCCATGCAGCATTTTAATGAACGGGGTATTGGAGCATTGTACAGAAATGGTTCATGGATCATCGTGATTACACGGATCATGGAATATTGTGATGATAAGGGTTTCGGGGCATTGTGAGGACAGGGGTCATGGAGCATTGTAATAGCAGGGGTGATGGGGCATTGTGATGACAGGGGCATGGAGCATTGTGATGACAGAAGTCATAGAATATTGTGATGACAAGGGCCATGGAGCATTGTCATGAAAGGTCTTATCTGGCATGGTGATGAGAGTGGTCATGGAGCATTGTGATAAATGTTGTCCTGAAGCACTGTTATTACAGGGGCCATGTAGAATTTTGATGACAAAGGCCATGGAGCATTGTGAGGACAGGCATCATGGAGCAATTTGATGAAAGTGGTCATGGAGCATTGTGATGAAATGCGCCATGGAACATTGTGAAGACAAGTGTCCTGGAGCATTGTGATGACAAGGGCCATGGCCAAATCTGATGACAGGTGTCATGGAGCATTGTGATGACAGTGGCCATCTATCATTACGATGAAAGGTATCACGGAGCACTGTGATGACAGGGGCCATGGAGCATTGTGATGACATGGGCATGGAGCATTATGATGAGAAGTGATCTGGAGCATTGCGATGACAAGGGTATGGGGCATTGTGATAAGAGGGGCCAGGGATCATTGAGATGACAAGGGCAGGGAACATTGTGATGACAGCGGTCATGGATCATTGTGATGATATCTGCCATGGAACATTGTGCTGACAGGGGCCATAGAGCATTGTAATGACAGGTGTCATGTGGCATTGTGATGACAGTGGTCATAGAGCATTGTGATGAAAAGGATCATGGAGCAATGTGACTACAGGGGCCATGGAGCATTGTGAATACATAGGCCATGGAGCATTGTGATGACAGGGGTCAAGGAGCATTGTGATGACATGGGCATGGGGCATAATGATGACAAGAGTTCTGGAGCATTGTGATGTTAAGGCTATGGAGCATTGTGATTACAGGGGACCAGGAGCATTGTGATTACATGGGCAGTGAATATTGTGATGACAGGGGTCATGGAGCACCGTGACGACAAGTGTCATCGAACATTATGATGACAGGGATCATGGAGCATTGTGATGACAAGTGCCATGGCGAATAGTGATGACAGGTGTCATGGGGCATTGTGATGACAATGGTCATCTAGAATTGTGATGAAAGGTAACATGGAGCACTGTGATAACAGGGGCCATGGAGCATTGCGATGACAAAGGCCATGGAGCATTGTGAGGACAAGTGTCATGGAGCATTGTGATGAGGCGGGCATGGAGCATTATGATGACAAGAGTTCTGGAGCATTGCGTTGACAAGGGGATGGAGCATTGTGATTACAGGGACCATGGAGGATAGTGATGACATCTGTCATGGAACATTGTGCTGACAGGGGCCATGGAACTTTGTGATGACAGGTATAATGGGGCATGGTGATGACAGTGGTCATAGAGCATTGGGATGAAATGGATCATGGAGCAATGTGATTACAGGGACCATGTAGCATTGCGAATGCATAGGCTATGGAGCATTGTGATGACGGGAGTCAAGGAGCATTGTGATGTAAGTGGTCATGGATCATTGTGATGACAAGTGTCCTGGACCATTGTGATGCCACGGGTCATGGAGCATTGTGATGACAAGGGCCATGGCGAATTGTGATGACATGTGTCTCGGGGCATTGTGATGACAGTGGTCATCTAGAATTGTGATGAAAGGTATCATGGAGCACTGTGATGACGGGGGCCATGGAGTATAGTGATGACAAGGCCATGGAACATTGTGATGACAAGTATCATGGAGCTTTGTGATGACACGGGCATTCATCATTATGATGACAAGAGTTCTGGAGCATTGTGATGACAAGGGCATGGAGCATTGTGATTACAGGGGTCATGGAGCATTGTGATGACAACTGTCATGGAACATTGTGATGACAGTGTTCATGGAGCATTGTGATTAAAGGGGCCATGGAGCATTTTGATGACAAGGGCAGGCGAACATTTTGATTTCATTGGTAATGGAGCATTGTGATGACATGGGCAGGGAACATTGTGATGACAGGTGTCATGGAGCATTGTGATGACAATTGTCCTGTAACGTTGTGCTGACAGGGATCATGGAACTTTGTGATGAGACGGGCATTGGTGCGTTGTGATGACAGGTGTGCTGGAGCCTTCTGAGGAAAGGTGTCATGGGTCATTGTGATTACAGCCATCATGGAACATTGTGATGACAGTGGTCATGGAGCATTGTAATGACAGGGTCCATGGAGCAATGTGATGACAGGGCTCATGTGGCATTGTGATGACAGTGATCATGGAGCATTGTGATGAAAGGGGTCATGGAGCACTGTGATTACAGGGGCCATGTATAATTGTGATGACAAAGGCCATGGAGCATTGTGGTGACAGTTGTCATGGAGCAGTGTGTTGAAAGGGGCATGGAGCATTGTGACGACAATGGTCATGGATTATTGTGATGACTGGTATCATGGAGCATTGTTATGAAAAAGGTCATGGGACAGTGTAATGACAAGTATCATGGAGCATGTGATGAAAGGAGTCATGGAGCATTGTGAGTAAAAGGATCATGAGGCATTTTGATGACAAGAGTCATGGAACATTGTGATGACAGGGATAATGGAGCATTGTGATGACAAGTGCTATGGAGCATTGTGATGACTGGGGTCCTGGGGCATGGTGATGACAGTGGTCATGGAGCATTGTGGTGACAAAGAGCACGGAGCATTGTGATGACAGGTGTCATGGAGCATTGTGATGAAAGGGGTCATGGATCACTACGATGACATGGGTAATGGAGCATTGTGATGACATGGGCAGGGAACATTGTGATGACAGGTGTAATGGAACATTGTGATTACAGGGGACATGGAGCATTTTGATGACATGGGCAGGCAACATTGTGATGACAGTTGTCATGGAGCATTGTGATGACAATTGTCCTGTAACGTTGTGCTGTCACGGATCATGGAGCATTGTGATGAGATGGGCATTGGAGCATTCTGATGACAGGCGTAATGGAGCCTTCTGAGGAAAGGTGTCATGGGTCATTGTGATTACAGCGATCATGGAACATTGTGATGACAGTGGTCATGGAGCATTGTAATGACAGGGATCATGGAGCAATGTGATGACAGGGTTCATGTGGCATTGTGATGACAGTGGTCATGTATCATTGTGATGACAGGGGTCATGCAGCATTGTGATGACATGGGCATGGAGCATAGTGATGACAAGAGTTCTGGAGCATTTTGATGACAAGGGCATGGATCATTGTGATGACAGGGGCCATGAAGCATTGAGATGACAAGGAAATGGAGCATTGTGATGAAAGCGGTCCTGGAGAATTGTGAGGAAACGGGTCATGGATTATTGTGATGGAAGTGTTCCTGGAGCATTCTGATGACAAGTTCCATGCAGCATTTTAATGAACGGGGTATTGGAGCATTGTACAGAAATGGTTCATGGATCATCGTGATTACACGGATCATGGAATATTGTGATGATAAGGGTTTCGGGGCATTGTGAGGACAGGGGTCATGGAGCATTGTAATAGCAGGGGTGATGGGGCATTGTGATGACAGGGGCATGGAGCATTGTGATGACAGAAGTCATAGAATATTGTGATGACAAGGGCCATGGAGCATTGTCATGAAAGGTCTTATCTGGCATGGTGATGAGAGTGGTCATGGAGCATTGTGATAAATGTTGTCCTGAAGCACTGTTATTACAGGGGCCATGTAGAATTTTGATGACAAAGGCCATGGAGCATTGTGAGGACAGGCATCATGGAGCAATTTGATGAAAGTGGTCATGGAGCATTGTGATGAAATGCGCCATGGAACATTGTGAAGACAAGTGTCCTGGAGCATTGTGATGACAAGGGCCATGGCCAAATCTGATGACAGGTGTCATGGAGCATTGTGATGACAGTGGCCATCTATCATTACGATGAAAGGTATCACGGAGCACTGTGATGACAGGGGCCATGGAGCATTGTGATGACATGGGCATGGAGCATTATGATGAGAAGTGATCTGGAGCATTGCGATGACAAGGGTATGGGGCATTGTGATAACAGGGGCCAGGGATGATTGAGATGACAAGGGCAGGGAACATTGTGATGACAGCGGTCATGGATCATTGTGATGATATCTGCCATGGAACATTGTGCTGACAGGGGCCATAGAGCATTGTAATGACAGGTGTCATGTGGCATTGTGATGACAGTGGTCATAGAGCATTGTGATGAAAAGGATCATGGAGCAATGTGACTACAGGGGCCATGGAGCATTGTGAATACATAGGCCATGGAGCATTGTGATGACAGGGGTCAAGGAGCATTGTGATGACATGGGCATGGGGCATAATGATGACAAGAGTTCTGGAGCATTGTGATGTTAAGGCTATGGAGCATTGTGATTACAGGGGACCAGGAGCATTGTGATTACATGGGCAGTGAATATTGTGATGACAGGGGTCATGGAGCACCGTGACGACAAGTGTCATCGAACATTATGATGACAGGGATCATGGAGCATTGTGATGACAAGTGCCATGGCGAATAGTGATGACAGGTGTCATGGGGCATTGTGATGACAATGGTCATCTAGAATTGTGATGAAAGGTAACATGGAGCACTGTGATAACAGGGGCCATGGAGCATTGCGATGACAAAGGCCATGGAGCATTGTGAGGACAAGTGTCATGGAGCATTGTGATGAGGCGGGCATGGAGCATTATGATGACAAGAGTTCTGGAGCATTGCGTTGACAAGGGGATGGAGCATTGTGATTACAGGGACCATGGAGGATAGTGATGACATCTGTCATGGAACATTGTGCTGACAGGGGCCATGGAACTTTGTGATGACAGGTATAATGGGGCATGGTGATGACAGTGGTCATAGAGCATTGGGATGAAATGGATCATGGAGCAATGTGATTACAGGGACCATGTAGCATTGCGAATGCATAGGCTATGGAGCATTGTGATGACGGGAGTCAAGGAGCATTGTGATGTAAGTGGTCATGGATCATTGTGATGACAAGTGTCCTGGACCATTGTGATGCCACGGGTCATGGAGCATTGTGATGACAAGGGCCATGGCGAATTGTGATGACATGTGTCTCGGGGCATTGTGATGACAGTGGTCATCTAGAATTGTGATGAAAGGTATCATGGAGCACTGTGATGACGGGGGCCATGGAGTATAGTGATGACAAGGCCATGGAACATTGTGATGACAAGTATCATGGAGCTTTGTGATGACACGGGCATTCATCATTATGATGACAAGAGTTCTGGAGCATTGTGATGACAAGGGCATGGAGCATTGTGATTACAGGGGTCATGGAGCATTGTGATGACAACTGTCATGGAACATTGTGATGACAGTGTTCATGGAGCATTGTGATTAAAGGGGCCATGGAGCATTTTGATGACAAGGGCAGGCGAACATTTTGATTTCATTGGTAATGGAGCATTGTGATGACATGGGCAGGGAACATTGTGATGACAGGTGTCATGGAGCATTGTGATGACAATTGTCCTGTAACGTTGTGCTGACAGGGATCATGGAACTTTGTGATGAGACGGGCATTGGAGCGTTGTGATGACAGGTGTGCTGGAGCCTTCTGAGGAAAGGTGTCATGGGTCATTGTGATTACAGCCATCATGGAACATTGTGATGACAGTGGTCATGGAGCATTGTAATGACAGGGTCCATGGAGCAATGTGATGACAGGGCTCATGTGGCATTGTGATGACAGTGATCATGGAGCATTGTGATGAAAGGGGTCATGGAGCACTGTGATTACAGGGGCCATGTATAATTGTGATGACAAAGGCCATGGAGCATTGTGGTGACAGTTGTCATGGAGCAGTGTGTTGAAAGGGGCATGGAGCATTGTGACGACAATGGTCATGGATTATTGTGATGACTGGTATCATGGAGCATTGTTATGAAAAAGGTCATGGGACAGTGTAATGACAAGTATCATGGAGCATGTGATGAAAGGAGTCATGGAGCATTGTGAGTAAAAGGATCATGAGGCATTTTGATGACAAGAGTCATGGAACATTGTGATGACAGGGATAATGGAGCATTGTGATGACAAGTGCTATGGAGCATTGTGATGACTGGGGTCATGGGGCATGGTGATGACAGTGGTCATGGAGCATTGTGGTGACAAAGAGCACGGAGCATTGTGATGACAGGTGTCATGGAGCATTGTGATGAAAGGGGTCATGGATCACTACGATGACATGGGTAATGGAGCATTGTGATGACATGGGCAGGGAACATTGTGATGACAGGTGTAATGGAACATTGTGATTACAGGGGACATGGAGCATTTTGATGACGTGGGCAGGCAACATTGTGATGACAGTTGTCATGGAGCATTGTGATGACAATTGTCCTGTAACCTTGTGCTGTCACGGATCATGGAGCATTGTGATGAGATGGGCATTGGAGCATTCTGATGACAGGCGTAATGGAGCCTTCTGAGGAAAGGTGTCATGGGTCATTGTGATTACAGCGATCATGGAACATTGTGATGACAGTGGTCATGGAGCATTGTAATGACAGGGATCATGGAGCAATGTGATGACAGGGTTCATGTGGCATTGTGATGACAGTGGTCATGTATCATTGTGATGACAGGGGTCATGCAGCATTGTGATGACATGGGCATGGAGCATAGTGATGACAAGAGTTCTGGAGCATTTTGATGACAAGGGCATGGATCATTGTGATGACAGGGGCCATGAAGCATTGAGATGACAAGGAAATGGAGCATTGTGATGAAAGCGGTCCTGGAGAATTGTGAGGAAACGGGTCATGGATTATTGTGATGGAAGGGTTCCTGGAGCATTCTGATGACAAGTTCCATGCAGCATTTTAATGAACGGGGTATTGGAGCATTGTACAGAAATGGTTCATGGATCATCGTGATTACACGGATCATGGAATATTGTGATGATAAGGGTTTCGGGGCATTGTGAGGACAGGGGTCATGGAGCATTGTAATAGCAGGGGTGATGGGGCATTGTGATGACAGGGGCATGGAGCATTGTGATGACAGAAGTCATAGAATATTGTGATGACAAGGGCCATGGAGCATTGTCATGAAAGGTCTTATCTGGCATGGTGATGAGAGTGGTCATGGAGCATTGTGATAAATGTTGTCCTGAAGCACTGTTATTACAGGGGCCATGTAGAATTTTGATGACAAAGGCCATGGAGCATTGTGAGGACAGGCATCATGGAGCAATTTGATGAAAGTGGTCATGGAGCATTGTGATGAAATGCGCCATGGAACATTGTGAAGACAAGTGTCCTGGAGCATTGTGATGACAAGGGCCATGGCCAAATCTGATGACAGGTGTCATGGAGCATTGTGATGACAGTGGCCATCTATCATTACGATGAAAGGTATCACGGAGCACTGTGATGACAGGGGCCATGGAGCATTGTGATGACATGGGCATGGAGCATTATGATGAGAAGTGATCTGGAGCATTGCGATGACAAGGGTATGGGGCATTGTGATAAGAGGGGCCAGGGATCATTGAGATGACAAGGGCAGGGAACATTGTGATGACAGCGGTCATGGATCATTGTGATGATATCTGCCATGGAACATTGTGCTGACAGGGGCCATAGAGCATTGTAATGACAGGTGTCATGTGGCATTGTGATGACAGTGGTCATAGAGCATTGTGATGAAAAGGATCATGGAGCAATGTGACTACAGGGGCCATGGAGCATTGTGAATACATAGGCCATGGAGCATTGTGATGACAGGGGTCAAGGAGCATTGTGATGACATGGGCATGGGGCATAATGATGACAAGAGTTCTGGAGCATTGTGATGTTAAGGCTATGGAGCATTGTGATTACAGGGGACCAGGAGCATTGTGATTACATGGGCAGTGAATATTGTGATGACAGGGGTCATGGAGCACCGTGACGACAAGTGTCATCGAACATTATGATGACAGGGATCATGGAGCATTGTGATGACAAGTGCCATGGCGAATAGTGATGACAGGTGTCATGGGGCATTGTGATGACAATGGTCATCTAGAATTGTGATGAAAGGTAACATGGAGCACTGTGATAACAGGGGCCATGGAGCATTGCGATGACAAAGGCCATGGAGCATTGTGAGGACAAGTGTCATGGAGCATTGTGATGAGGCGGGCATGGAGCATTATGATGACAAGAGTTCTGGAGCATTGCGTTGACAAGGGGATGGAGCATTGTGATTACAGGGACCATGGAGGATAGTGATGACATCTGTCATGGAACATTGTGCTGACAGGGGCCATGGAACTTTGTGATGACAGGTATAATGGGGCATGGTGATGACAGTGGTCATAGAGCATTGGGATGAAATGGATCATGGAGCAATGTGATTACAGGGACCATGTAGCATTGCGAATGCATAGGCTATGGAGCATTGTGATGACGGGAGTCAAGGAGCATTGTGATGTAAGTGGTCATGGATCATTGTGATGACAAGTGTCCTGGACCATTGTGATGCCACGGGTCATGGAGCATTGTGATGACAAGGGCCATGGCGAATTGTGATGACATGTGTCTCGGGGCATTGTGATGACAGTGGTCATCTAGAATTGTGATGAAAGGTATCATGGAGCACTGTGATGACGGGGGCCATGGAGTATAGTGATGACAAGGCCATGGAACATTGTGATGACAAGTATCATGGAGCTTTGTGATGACACGGGCATTCATCATTATGATGACAAGAGTTCTGGAGCATTGTGATGACAAGGGCATGGAGCATTGTGATTACAGGGGTCATGGAGCATTGTGATGACAACTGTCATGGAACATTGTGATGACAGTGTTCATGGAGCATTGTGATTAAAGGGGCCATGGAGCATTTTGATGACAAGGGCAGGCGAACATTTTGATTTCATTGGTAATGGAGCATTGTGATGACATGGGCAGGGAACATTGTGATGACAGGTGTCATGGAGCATTGTGATGACAATTGTCCTGTAACGTTGTGCTGACAGGGATCATGGAACTTTGTGATGAGACGGGCATTGGAGCGTTGTGATGACAGGTGTGCTGGAGCCTTCTGAGGAAAGGTGTCATGGGTCATTGTGATTACAGCCATCATGGAACATTGTGATGACAGTGGTCATGGAGCATTGTAATGACAGGGTCCATGGAGCAATGTGATGACAGGGCTCATGTGGCATTGTGATGACAGTGATCATGGAGCATTGTGATGAAAGGGGTCATGGAGCACTGTGATTACAGGGGCCATGTATAATTGTGATGACAAAGGCCATGGAGCATTGTGGTGACAGTTGTCATGGAGCAGTGTGTTGAAAGGGGCATGGAGCATTGTGACGACAATGGTCATGGATTATTGTGATGACTGGTATCATGGAGCATTGTTATGAAAAAGGTCATGGGACAGTGTAATGACAAGTATCATGGAGCATGTGATGAAAGGAGTCATGGAGCATTGTGAGTAAAAGGATCATGAGGCATTTTGATGACAAGAGTCATGGAACATTGTGATGACAGGGATAATGGAGCATTGTGATGACAAGTGCTATGGAGCATTGTGATGACTGGGGTCCTGGGGCATGGTGATGACAGTGGTCATGGAGCATTGTGGTGACAAAGAGCACGGAGCATTGTGATGACAGGTGTCATGGAGCATTGTGATGAAAGGGGTCATGGATCACTACGATGACATGGGTAATGGAGCATTGTGATGACATGGGCAGGGAACATTGTGATGACAGGTGTAATGGAACATTGTGATTACAGGGGACATGGAGCATTTTGATGACATGGGCAGGCAACATTGTGATGACAGTTGTCATGGAGCATTGTGATGACAATTGTCCTGTAACGTTGTGCTGTCACGGATCATGGAGCATTGTGATGAGATGGGCATTGGAGCATTCTGATGACAGGCGTAATGGAGCCTTCTGAGGAAAGGTGTCATGGGTCATTGTGATTACAGCGATCATGGAACATTGTGATGACAGTGGTCATGGAGCATTGTAATGACAGGGATCATGGAGCAATGTGATGACAGGGTTCATGTGGCATTGTGATGACAGTGGTCATGTATCATTGTGATGACAGGGGTCATGCAGCATTGTGATGACATGGGCATGGAGCATAGTGATGACAAGAGTTCTGGAGCATTTTGATGACAAGGGCATGGATCATTGTGATGACAGGGGCCATGAAGCATTGAGATGACAAGGAAATGGAGCATTGTGATGAAAGCAGTCCTGGAGAATTGTGAGGAAACGGGTCATGGATTATTGTGATGGAAGGGTTCCTGGAGCATTCTGATGACAAGTTCCATGCAGCATTTTAATGAACGGGGTATTGGAGCATTGTACAGAAATGGTTCATGGATCATCGTGATTACACGGATCATGGAATATTGTGATGATAAGGGTTTCGGGGCATTGTGAGGACAGGGGTCATGGAGCATTGTAATAGCAGGGGTGATGGGGCATTGTGATGACAGGGGCATGGAGCATTGTGATGACAGAAGTCATAGAATATTGTGATGACAAGGGCCATGGAGCATTGCATGAAAGGTCTTATCTGGCATGGTGATGAGAGTGGTCATGGAGCATTGTGATAAATGTTGTCCTGAAGCACTGTTATTACAGGGGCCATGTAGAATTTTGATGACAAAGGCCATGGAGCATTGTGAGGACAGGCATCATGGAGCAATTTGATGAAAGTGGTCATGGAGCATTGTGATGAAATGCGCCATGGAACATTGTGAAGACAAGTGTCCTGGAGCATTGTGATGACAAGGGCCATGGCCAAATCTGATGACAGGTGTCATGGAGCATTGTGATGACAGTGGCCATCTATCATTACGATGAAAGGTATCACGGAGCACTGTGATGACAGGGGCCATGGAGCATTGTGATGACATGGGCATGGAGCATTATGATGAGAAGTGATCTGGAGCATTGCGATGACAAGGGTATGGGGCATTGTGATAACAGGGGCCAGGGATGATTGAGATGACAAGGGCAGGGAACATTGTGATGACAGCGGTCATGGATCATTGTGATGATATCTGCCATGGAACATTGTGCTGACAGGGGCCATAGAGCATTGTAATGACAGGTGTCATGTGGCATTGTGATGACAGTGATCATAGAGCATTGTGATGAAAAGGATCATGGAGCAATGTGACTACAGGGGCCATGGAGCATTGTGAATACATAGGCCATGGAGCATTGTGATGACAGGGGTCAAGGAGCATTGTGATGACATGGGCATGGGGCATAATGATGACAAGAGTTCTGGAGCATTGTGATGTTAAGGCTATGGAGCATTGTGATTACAGGGGACCAGGAGCATTGTGATTACATGGGCAGTGAATATTGTGATGACAGGGGTCATGGAGCACCGTGACGACAAGTGTCATCGAACATTATGATGACAGGGATCATGGAGCATTGTGATGACAAGTGCCATGGCGAATAGTGATGACAGGTGTCATGGGGCATTGTGATGACAATGGTCATCTAGAATTGTGATGAAAGGTAACATGGAGCACTGTGATAACAGGGGCCATGGAGCATTGCGATGACAAAGGCCATGGAGCATTGTGAGGACAAGTGTCATGGAGCATTGTGATGAGGCGGGCATGGAGCATTATGATGACAAGAGTTCTGGAGCATTGCGTTGACAAGGGGATGGAGCATTGTGATTACAGGGACCATGGAGGATAGTGATGACATCTGTCATGGAACATTGTGCTGACAGGGGCCATGGAACTTTGTGATGACAGGTATAATGGGGCATGGTGATGACAGTGGTCATAGAGCATTGGGATGAAATGGATCATGGAGCAATGTGATTACAGGGACCATGTAGCATTGCGAATGCATAGGCTATGGAGCATTGTGATGACGGGAGTCAAGGAGCATTGTGATGTAAGTGGTCATGGATCATTGTGATGACAAGTGTCCTGGACCATTGTGATGCCACGGGTCATGGAGCATTGTGATGACAAGGGCCATGGCGAATTGTGATGACATGTGTCTCGGGGCATTGTGATGACAGTGGTCATCTAGAATTGTGATGAAAGGTATCATGGAGCACTGTGATGACGGGGGCCATGGAGTATAGTGATGACAAGGCCATGGAACATTGTGATGACAAGTATCATGGAGCTTTGTGATGACACGGGCATTCATCATTATGATGACAAGAGTTCTGGAGCATTGTGATGACAAGGGCATGGAGCATTGTGATTACAGGGGTCATGGAGCATTGTGATGACAACTGTCATGGAACATTGTGATGACAGTGTTCATGGAGCATTGTGATTAAAGGGGCCATGGAGCATTTTGATGACAAGGGCAGGCGAACATTTTGATTTCATTGGTAATGGAGCATTGTGATGACATGGGCAGGGAACATTGTGATGACAGGTGTCATGGAGCATTGTGATGACAATTGTCCTGTAACGTTGTGCTGACAGGGATCATGGAACTTTGTGATGAGACGGGCATTGGAGCGTTGTGATGACAGGTGTGCTGGAGCCTTCTGAGGAAAGGTGTCATGGGTCATTGTGATTACAGCCATCATGGAACATTGTGATGACAGTGGTCATGGAGCATTGTAATGACAGGGGCCATGGAGCAATGTGATGACAGGGCTCATGTGGCATTGTGATGACAGTGATCATGGAGCATTGTGATGAAAGGGGTCATGGAGCACTGTGATTACAGGGGCCATGTATAATTGTGATGACAAAGGCCATGGAGCATTGTGGTGACAGTTGTCATGGAGCAGTGTGTTGAAAGGGGCATGGAGCATTGTGACGACAATGGTCATGGATTATTGTGATGACTGGTATCATGGAGCATTGTTATGAAAAAGGTCATGGGACAGTGTAATGACAAGTATCATGGAGCATGTGATGAAAGGAGTCATGGAGCATTGTGAGTAAAAGGATCATGAGGCATTTTGATGACAAGAGTCATGGAACATTGTGATGACAGGGATAATGGAGCATTGTGATGACAAGTGCTATGGAGCATTGTGATGACTGGGGTCATGGGGCATGGTGATGACAGTGGTCATGGAGCATTGTGGTGACAAAGAGCACGGAGCATTGTGATGACAGGTGTCATGGAGCATTGTGATGAAAGGGGTCATGGATCACTACGATGACATGGGTAATGGAGCATTGTGATGACATGGGCAGGGAACATTGTGATGACAGGTGTAATGGAACATTGTGATTACAGGGGACATGGAGCATTTTGATGACATGGGCAGGCAACATTGTGATGACAGTTGTCATGGAGCATTGTGATGACAATTGTCCTGTAACGTTGTGCTGTCACGGATCATGGAGCATTGTGATGAGATGGGCATTGGAGCATTCTGATGACAGGCGTAATGGAGCCTTCTGAGGAAAGGTGTCATGGGTCATTGTGATTACAGCGATCATGGAACATTGTGATGACAGTGGTCATGGAGCATTGTAATGACAGGGATCATGGAGCAATGTGATGACAGGGTTCATGTGGCATTGTGATGACAGTGGTCATGTATCATTGTGATGACAGGGGTCATGCAGCATTGTGATGACATGGGCATGGAGCATAGTGATGACAAGAGTTCTGGAGCATTTTGATGACAAGGGCATGGATCATTGTGATGACAGGGGCCATGAAGCATTGAGATGACAAGGAAATGGAGCATTGTGATGAAAGCGGTCCTGGAGAATTGTGAGGAAACGGGTCATGGATTATTGTGATGGAAGGGTTCCTGGAGCATTCTGATGACAAGTTCCATGCAGCATTTTAATGAACGGGGTATTGGAGCATTGTACAGAAATGGTTCATGGATCATCGTGATTACACGGATCATGGAATATTGTGATGATAAGGGTTTCGGGGCATTGTGAGGACAGGGGTCATGGAGCATTGTAATAGCAGGGGTGATGGGGCATTGTGATGACAGGGGCATGGAGCATTGTGATGACAGAAGTCATAGAATATTGTGATGACAAGGGCCATGGAGCATTGTCATGAAAGGTCTTATCTGGCATGGTGATGAGAGTGGTCATGGAGCATTGTGATAAATGTTGTCCTGAAGCACTGTTATTACAGGGGCCATGTAGAATTTTGATGACAAAGGCCATGGAGCATTGTGAGGACAGGCATCATGGAGCAATTTGATGAAAGTGGTCATGGAGCATTGTGATGAAATGCGCCATGGAACATTGTGAAGACAAGTGTCCTGGAGCATTGTGATGACAAGGGCCATGGCCAAATCTGATGACAGGTGTCATGGAGCATTGTGATGACAGTGGCCATCTATCATTACGATGAAAGGTATCACGGAGCACTGTGATGACAGGGGCCATGGAGCATTGTGATGACATGGGCATGGAACATTATGATGAGAAGTGATCTGGAGCATTGCGATGACAAGGGTATGGGGCATTGTGATTACAGGGGCCAGGGATCATTGAGATGACAAGGGCAGGGAACATTGTGATGACAGCGGTCATGGATCATTGTGATGATATCTGCCATGGAACATTGTGCTGACAGGGGCCATAGAGCATTGTAATGACAGGTGTCATGTGGCATTGTGATGACAGTGGTCATAGAGCATTGTGATGAAAAGGATCATGGAGCAATGTGACTACAGGGGCCATGGAGCATTGTGAATACATAGGCCATGGAGCATTGTGATGACAGGGGTCAAGGAGCATTGTGATGACATGGGCATGGGGCATAATGATGACAAGAGTTCTGGAGCATTGTGATGTTAAGGCTATGGAGCATTGTGATTACAGGGGACCAGGAGCATTGTGATTACATGGGCAGTGAATATTGTGATGACAGGGGTCATGGAGCACCGTGACGACAAGTGTCATCGAACATTATGATGACAGGGATCATGGAGCATTGTGATGACAAGTGCCATGGCGAATAGTGATGACAGGTGTCATGGGGCATTGTGATGACAATGGTCATCTAGAATTGTGATGAAAGGTAACATGGAGCACTGTGATAACAGGGGCCATGGAGCATTGCGATGACAAAGGCCATGGAGCATTGTGAGGACAAGTGTCATGGAGCATTGTGATGAGGCGGGCATGGAGCATTATGATGACAAGAGTTCTGGAGCATTGCGTTGACAAGGGGATGGAGCATTGTGATTACAGGGACCATGGAGGATAGTGATGACATCTGTCATGGAACATTGTGCTGACAGGGGCCATGGAACTTTGTGATGACAGGTATAATGGGGCATGGTGATGACAGTGGTCATAGAGCATTGGGATGAAATGGATCATGGAGCAATGTGATTACAGGGACCATGTAGCATTGCGAATGCATAGGCTATGGAGCATTGTGATGACGGGAGTCAAGGAGCATTGTGATGTAAGTGGTCATGGATCATTGTGATGACAAGTGTCCTGGACCATTGTGATGCCACGGGTCATGGAGCATTGTGATGACAAGGGCCATGGCGAATTGTGATGACATGTGTCTCGGGGCATTGTGATGACAGTGGTCATCTAGAATTGTGATGAAAGGTATCATGGAGCACTGTGATGACGGGGGCCATGGAGTATAGTGATGACAAGGCCATGGAACATTGTGATGACAAGTATCATGGAGCTTTGTGATGACACGGGCATTCATCATTATGATGACAAGAGTTCTGGAGCATTGTGATGACAAGGGCATGGAGCATTGTGATTACAGGGGTCATGGAGCATTGTGATGACAACTGTCATGGAACATTGTGATGACAGTGTTCATGGAGCATTGTGATTAAAGGGGCCATGGAGCATTTTGATGACAAGGGCAGGCGAACATTTTGATTTCATTGGTAATGGAGCATTGTGATGACATGGGCAGGGAACATTGTGATGACAGGTGTCATGGAGCATTGTGATGACAATTGTCCTGTAACGTTGTGCTGACAGGGATCATGGAACTTTGTGATGAGACGGGCATTGGAGCGTTGTGATGACAGGTGTGCTGGAGCCTTCTGAGGAAAGGTGTCATGGGTCATTGTGATTACAGCCATCATGGAACATTGTGATGACAGTGGTCATGGAGCATTGTAATGACAGGGTCCATGGAGCAATGTGATGACAGGGCTCATGTGGCATTGTGATGACAGTGATCATGGAGCATTGTGATGAAAGGGGTCATGGAGCACTGTGATTACAGGGGCCATGTATAATTGTGATGACAAAGGCCATGGAGCATTGTGGTGACAGTTGTCATGGAGCAGTGTGTTGAAAGGGGCATGGAGCATTGTGACGACAATGGTCATGGATTATTGTGATGACTGGTATCATGGAGCATTGTTATGAAAAAGGTCATGGGACAGTGTAATGACAAGTATCATGGAGCATGTGATGAAAGGAGTCATGGAGCATTGCGAGTAAAAGGATCATGAGGCATTTTGATGACAAGAGTCATGGAACATTGTGATGACAGGGATAATGGAGCATTGTGATGACAAGTGCTATGGAGCATTGTGATGACTGGGGTCATGGGGCATGGTGATGACAGTGGTCATGGAGCATTGTGGTGACAAAGAGCACGGAGCATTGTGATGACAGGTGTCATGGAGCATTGTGATGAAAGGGGTCATGGATCACTACGATGACATGGGTAATGGAGCATTGTGATGACATGGGCAGGGAACATTGTGATGACAGGTGTAATGGAACATTGTGATTACAGGGGACATGGAGCATTTTGATGACATGGGCAGGCAACATTGTGATGACAGTTGTCATGGAGCATTGTGATGACAATTGTCCTGTAACGTTGTGCTGTCACGGATCATGGAGCATTGTGATGAGATGGGCATTGGAGCATTCTGATGACAGGCGTAATGGAGCCTTCTGAGGAAAGGTGTCATGGGTCATTGTGATTACAGCGATCATGGAACATTGTGATGACAGTGGTCATGGAGCATTGTAATGACAGGGATCATGGAGCAATGTGATGACAGGGTTCATGTGGCATTGTGATGACAGTGGTCATGTATCATTGTGATGACAGGGGTCATGCAGCATTGTGATGACATGGGCATGGAGCATAGTGATGACAAGTGTTCTGGAGCATTTTGATGACAAGGGCATGGATCATTGTGATGACAGGGGCCATGAAGCATTGAGATGACAAGGAAATGGAGCATTGTGATGAAAGCGGTCCTGGAGAATTGTGAGGAAACGGGTCATGGATTATTGTGATGGAAGGGTTCCTGGAGCATTCTGATGACAAGTTCCATGCAGCATTTTAATGAACGGGGTATTGGAGCATTGTACAGAAATGGTTCATGGATCATCGTGATTACACGGATCATGGAATATTGTGATGATAAGGGTTTCGGGGCATTGTGAGGACAGGGGTCATGGAGCATTGTAATAGCAGGGGTGATGGGGCATTGTGATGACAGGGGCATGGAGCATTGTGATGACAGAAGTCATAGAATATTGTGATGACAAGGGCCATGGAGCATTGTCATGAAAGGTCTTATCTGGCATGGTGATGAGAGTGGTCATGGAGCATTGTGATAAATGTTGTCCTGAAGCACTGTTATTACAGGGGCCATGTAGAATTTTGATGACAAAGGCCATGGAGCATTGTGAGGACAGGCATCATGGAGCAATTTGATGAAAGTGGTCATGGAGCATTGTGATGAAATGCGCCATGGAACATTGTGAAGACAAGTGTCCTGGAGCATTGTGATGACAAGGGCCATGGCCAAATCTGATGACAGGTGTCATGGAGCATTGTGATGACAGTGGCCATCTATCATTACGATGAAAGGTATCACGGAGCACTGTGATGACAGGGGCCATGGAGCATTGTGATGACATGGGCATGGAGCATTATGATGAGAAGTGATCTGGAGCATTGCGATGACAAGGGTATGGGGCATTGTGATAACAGGGGCCAGGGATGATTGAGATGACAAGGGCAGGGAACATTGTGATGACAGCGGTCATGGATCATTGTGATGATATCTGCCATGGAACATTGTGCTGACAGGGGCCATAGAGCATTGTAATGACAGGTGTCATGTGGCATTGTGATGACAGTGGTCATAGAGCATTGTGATGAAAAGGATCATGGAGCAATGTGACTACAGGGGCCATGGAGCATTGTGAATACATAGGCCATGGAGCATTGTGATGACAGGGGTCAAGGAGCATTGTGATGACATGGGCATGGGGCATAATGATGACAAGAGTTCTGGAGCATTGTGATGTTAAGGCTATGGAGCATTGTGATTACAGGGGACCAGGAGCATTGTGATTACATGGGCAGTGAATATTGTGATGACAGGGGTCATGGAGCACCGTGACGACAAGTGTCATCGAACATTATGATGACAGGGATCATGGAGCATTGTGATGACAAGTGCCATGGCGAATAGTGATGACAGGTGTCATGGGGCATTGTGATGACAATGGTCATCTAGAATTGTGATGAAAGGTAACATGGAGCACTGTGATAACAGGGGCCATGGAGCATTGCGATGACAAAGGCCATGGAGCATTGTGAGGACAAGTGTCATGGAGCATTGTGATGAGGCGGGCATGGAGCATTATGATGACAAGAGTTCTGGAGCATTGCGTTGACAAGGGGATGGAGCATTGTGATTACAGGGACCATGGAGGATAGTGATGACATCTGTCATGGAACATTGTGCTGACAGGGGCCATGGAACTTTGTGATGACAGGTATAATGGGGCATGGTGATGACAGTGGTCATAGAGCATTGGGATGAAATGGATCATGGAGCAATGTGATTACAGGGACCATGTAGCATTGCGAATGCATAGGCTATGGAGCATTGTGATGACGGGAGTCAAGGAGCATTGTGATGTAAGTGGTCATGGATCATTGTGATGACAAGTGTCCTGGACCATTGTGATGCCACGGGTCATGGAGCATTGTGATGACAAGGGCCATGGCGAATTGTGATGACATGTGTCTCGGGGCATTGTGATGACAGTGGTCATCTAGAATTGTGATGAAAGGTATCATGGAGCACTGTGATGACGGGGGCCATGGAGTATAGTGATGACAAGGCCATGGAACATTGTGATGACAAGTATCATGGAGCTTTGTGATGACACGGGCATTCATCATTATGATGACAAGAGTTCTGGAGCATTGTGATGACAAGGGCATGGAGCATTGTGATTACAGGGGTCATGGAGCATTGTGATGACAACTGTCATGGAACATTGTGATGACAGTGTTCATGGAGCATTGTGATTAAAGGGGCCATGGAGCATTTTGATGACAAGGGCAGGCGAACATTTTGATTTCATTGGTAATGGAGCATTGTGATGACATGGGCAGGGAACATTGTGATGACAGGTGTCATGGAGCATTGTGATGACAATTGTCCTGTAACGTTGTGCTGACAGGGATCATGGAACTTTGTGATGAGACGGGCATTGGAGCGTTGTGATGACAGGTGTGCTGGAGCCTTCTGAGGAAAGGTGTCATGGGTCATTGTGATTACAGCCATCATGGAACATTGTGATGACAGTGGTCATGGAGCATTGTAATGACAGGGGCCATGGAGCAATGTGATGACAGGGCTCATGTGGCATTGTGATGACAGTGATCATGGAGCATTGTGATGAAAGGGGTCATGGAGCACTGTGATTACAGGGGCCATGTATAATTGTGATGACAAAGGCCATGGAGCATTGTGGTGACAGTTGTCATGGAGCAGTGTGTTGAAAGGGGCATGGAGCATTGTGACGACAATGGTCATGGATTATTGTGATGACTGGTATCATGGAGCATTGTTATGAAAAAGGTCATGGGACAGTGTAATGACAAGTATCATGGAGCATGTGATGAAAGGAGTCATGGAGCATTGTGAGTAAAAGGATCATGAGGCATTTTGATGACAAGAGTCATGGAACATTGTGATGACAGGGATAATGGAGCATTGTGATGACAGGGTTCATGTGGCATTGTGATGACAGTGGTCATGTATCATTGTGATGACAGGGGTCATGCAGCATTGTGATGACATGGGCATGGAGCATAGTGATGACAAGAGTTCTGGAGCATTTTGATGACAAGGGCATGGATCATTGTGATGACAGGGGCCATGAAGCATTGAGATGACAAGGAAATGGAGCATTGTGATGAAAGCGGTCCTGGAGAATTGTGAGGAAACGGGTCATGGATTATTGTGATGGAAGGGTTCCTGGAGCATTCTGATGACAAGTTCCATGCAGCATTTTAATGAACGGGGTATTGGAGCATTGTACAGAAATGGTTCATGGATCATCGTGATTACACGGATCATGGAATATTGTGATGATAAGGGTTTCGGGGCATTGTGAGGACAGGGGTCATGGAGCATTGTAATAGCAGGGGTGATGGGGCATTGTGATGACAGGGGCATGGAGCATTGTGATGACAGAAGTCATAGAATATTGTGATGACAAGGGCCATGGAGCATTGTCATGAAAGGTCTTATCTGGCATGGTGATGAGAGTGGTCATGGAGCATTGTGATAAATGTTGTCCTGAAGCACTGTTATTACAGGGGCCATGTAGAATTTTGATGACAAAGGCCATGGAGCATTGTGAGGGCAGGCATCATGGAGCAATTTGATGAAAGTGGTCATGGAGCATTGTGATGAAATGCGCCATGGAACATTGTGAAGACAAGTGTCCTGGAGCATTGTGATGACAAGGGCCATGGCCAAATCTGATGACAGGTGTCATGGAGCATTGTGATGACAGTGGCCATCTATCATTACGATGAAAGGTATCACGGAGCACTGTGATGACAGGGGCCATGGAGCATTGTGATGACATGGGCATGGAGCATTATGATGAGAAGTGATCTGGAGCATTGCGATGACAAGGGTATGGGGCATTGTGATAACAGGGGCCAGGGATGATTGAGATGACAAGGGCAGGGAACATTGTGATGACAGCGGTCATGGATCATTGTGATGATATCTGCCATGGAACATTGTGCTGACAGGGGCCATAGAGCATTGTAATGACAGGTGTCATGTGGCATTGTGATGACAGTGGTCATAGAGCATTGTGATGAAAAGGATCATGGAGCAATGTGACTACAGGGGCCATGGAGCATTGTGAATACATAGGCCATGGAGCATTGTGATGACAGGGGTCAAGGAGCATTGTGATGACATGGGCATGGGGCATAATGATGACAAGAGTTCTGGAGCATTGTGATGTTAAGGCTATGGAGCATTGTGATTACAGGGGACCAGGAGCATTGTGATTACATGGGCAGTGAATATTGTGATGACAGGGGTCATGGAGCACCGTGACGACAAGTGTCATCGAACATTATGATGACAGGGATCATGGAGCATTGTGATGACAAGTGCCATGGCGAATAGTGATGACAGGTGTCATGGGGCATTGTGATGACAATGGTCATCTAGAATTGTGATGAAAGGTAACATGGAGCACTGTGATAACAGGGGCCATGGAGCATTGCGATGACAAAGGCCATGGAGCATTGTGAGGACAAGTGTCATGGAGCATTGTGATGAGGCGGGCATGGAGCATTATGATGACAAGAGTTCTGGAGCATTGCGTTGACAAGGGGATGGAGCATTGTGATTACAGGGACCATGGAGGATAGTGATGACATCTGTCATGGAACATTGTGCTGACAGGGGCCATGGAACTTTGTGATGACAGGTATAATGGGGCATGGTGATGACAGTGGTCATAGAGCATTGGGATGAAATGGATCATGGAGCAATGTGATTACAGGGACCATGTAGCATTGCGAATGCATAGGCTATGGAGCATTGTGATGACGGGAGTCAAGGAGCATTGTGATGTAAGTGGTCATGGATCATTGTGATGACAAGTGTCCTGGACCATTGTGATGCCACGGGTCATGGAGCATTGTGATGACAAGGGCCATGGCGAATTGTGATGACATGTGTCTCGGGGCATTGTGATGACAGTGGTCATCTAGAATTGTGATGAAAGGTATCATGGAGCACTGTGATGACGGGGGCCATGGAGTATAGTGATGACAAGGCCATGGAACATTGTGATGACAAGTATCATGGAGCTTTGTGATGACACGGGCATTCATCATTATGATGACAAGAGTTCTGGAGCATTGTGATGACAAGGGCATGGAGCATTGTGATTACAGGGGTCATGGAGCATTGTGATGACAACTGTCATGGAACATTGTGATGACAGTGTTCATGGAGCATTGTGATTAAAGGGGCCATGGAGCATTTTGATGACAAGGGCAGGCGAACATTTTGATTTCATTGGTAATGGAGCATTGTGATGACATGGGCAGGGAACATTGTGATGACAGGTGTCATGGAGCATTGTGATGACAATTGTCCTGTAACGTTGTGCTGACAGGGATCATGGAACTTTGTGATGAGACGGGCATTGGTGCGTTGTGATGACAGGTGTGCTGGAGCCTTCTGAGGAAAGGTGTCATGGGTCATTGTGATTACAGCCATCATGGAACATTGTGATGACAGTGGTCATGGAGCATTGTAATGACAGGGGCCATGGAGCAATGTGATGACAGGGCTCATGTGGCATTGTGATGACAGTGATCATGGAGCATTGTGATGAAAGGGGTCATGGAGCAATGTGACTACAGGGGCCATGGAGCATTGTGAATACATAGGCCATGGAGCATTGTGATGACAGGGGTCAAGGAGCATTGTGATGACATGGGCATGGGGCATAATGATGACAAGAGTTCTGGAGCATTGTGATGTTAAGGCTATGGAGCATTGTGATTACAGGGGACCAGGAGCATTGTGATTACATGGGCAGTGAATATTGTGATGACAGGGGTCATGGAGCACCGTGACGACAAGTGTCATCGAACATTATGATGACAGGGATCATGGAGCATTGTGATGACAAGTGCCATGGCGAATAGTGATGACAGGTGTCATGGGGCATTGTGATGACAATGGTCATCTAGAATTGTGATGAAAGGTAACATGGAGCACTGTGATAACAGGGGCCATGGAGCATTGCGATGACAAAGGCCATGGAGCATTGTGAGGACAAGTGTCATGGAGCATTGTGATGAGGCGGGCATGGAGCATTATGATGACAAGAGTTCTGGAGCATTGCGTTGACAAGGGGATGGAGCATTGTGATTACAGGGACCATGGAGGATAGTGATGACATCTGTCATGGAACATTGTGCTGACAGGGGCCATGGAACTTTGTGATGACAGGTATAATGGGGCATGGTGATGACAGTGGTCATAGAGCATTGGGATGAAATGGATCATGGAGCAATGTGATTACAGGGACCATGTAGCATTGCGAATGCATAGGCTATGGAGCATTGTGATGACGGGAGTCAAGGAGCATTGTGATGTAAGTGGTCATGGATCATTGTGATGACAAGTGTCCTGGACCATTGTGATGCCACGGGTCATGGAGCATTGTGATGACAAGGGCCATGGCGAATTGTGATGACATGTGTCTCGGGGCATTGTGATGACAGTGGTCATCTAGAATTGTGATGAAAGGTATCATGGAGCACTGTGATGACGGGGGCCATGGAGTATAGTGATGACAAGGCCATGGAACATTGTGATGACAAGTATCATGGAGCTTTGTGATGACACGGGCATTCATCATTATGATGACAAGAGTTCTGGAGCATTGTGATGACAAGGGCATGGAGCATTGTGATTACAGGGGTCATGGAGCATTGTGATGACAACTGTCATGGAACATTGTGATGACAGTGTTCATGGAGCATTGTGATTAAAGGGGCCATGGAGCATTTTGATGACAAGGGCAGGCGAACATTTTGATTTCATTGGTAATGGAGCATTGTGATGACATGGGCAGGGAACATTGTGATGACAGGTGTCATGGAGCATTGTGATGACAATTGTCCTGTAACGTTGTGCTGACAGGGATCATGGAACTTTGTGATGAGACGGGCATTGGAGCGTTGTGATGACAGGTGTGCTGGAGCCTTCTGAGGAAAGGTGTCATGGGTCATTGTGATTACAGCCATCATGGAACATTGTGATGACAGTGGTCATGGAGCATTGTAATGACAGGGGCCATGGAGCAATGTGATGACAGGGCTCATGTGGCATTGTGATGACAGTGATCATGGAGCATTGTGATGAAAGGGGTCATGGAGCAATGTGACTACAGGGGCCATGGAGCATTGTGAATACATAGGCCATGGAGCATTGTGATGACAGGGGTCATGTATCATTGTGATGACAGGGGTCATGCAGCATTGTGATGACATGGGCATGGAGCATAGTGATGACAAGAGTTCTGGAGCATTTTGATGACAAGGGCATGGATCATTGTGATGACAGGGGCCATGAAGCATTGAGATGACAAGGAAATGGAGCATTGTGATGAAAGCGGTCCTGGAGAATTGTGAGGAAACCGGTCATGGATTATTGTGATGGAAGGGTTCCTGGAGCATTCTGACGACAAGTTCCATGCAGCATTTTAATGAACGGGGTATTGGAGCATTGTACAGAAATGGTTCATGGATCATCGTGATTACACGGATCATGGAATATTGTGATGATAAGGGTTTCGGGGCATTGTGAGGACAGGGGTCATGGAGCATTGTAATAGCAGGGGTGATGGGGCATTGTGATGACAGGGGCATGGAGCATTGTGATGACAGAAGTCATAGAATATTGTGATGACAAGGGCCATGGAGCATTGTCATGAAAGGTCTTATCTGGCATGGTGATGAGAGTGGTCATGGAGCATTGTGATAAATGTTGTCCTGAAGCACTGTTATTACAGGGGCCATGTAGAATTTTGATGACAAAGGCCATGGAGCATTGTGAGGACAGGCATCATGGAGCAATTTGATGAAAGTGGTCATGGAGCATTGTGATGAAATGCGCCATGGAACATTGTGAAGACAAGTGTCCTGGAGCATTGTGATGACAAGGGCCATGGCCAAATCTGATGACAGGTGTCATGGAGCATTGTGATGACAGTGGCCATCTATCATTACGATGAAAGGTATCACGGAGCACTGTGATGACAGGGGCCATGGAGCATTGTGATGACATGGGCATGGAGCATTATGATGAGAAGTGATCTGGAGCATTGCGATGACAAGGGTATGGGGCATTGTGATAACAGGGGCCAGGGATGATTGAGATGACAAGGGCAGGGAACATTGTGATGACAGCGGTCATGGATCATTGTGATGATATCTGCCATGGAACATTGTGCTGACAGGGGCCATAGAGCATTGTAATGACAGGTGTCATGTGGCATTGTGATGACAGTGGTCATAGAGCATTGTGATGAAAAGGATCATGGAGCAATGTGACTACAGGGGCCATGGAGCATTGTGAATACATAGGCCATGGAGCATTGTGATGACAGGGGTCAAGGAGCATTGTGATGACATGGGCATGGGGCATAATGATGACAAGAGTTCTGGAGCATTGTGATGTTAAGGCTATGGAGCATTGTGATTACAGGGGACCAGGAGCATTGTGATTACATGGGCAGTGAATATTGTGATGACAGGGGTCATGGAGCACCGTGACGACAAGTGTCATCGAACATTATGATGACAGGGATCATGGAGCATTGTGATGACAAGTGCCATGGCGAATAGTGATGACAGGTGTCATGGGGCATTGTGATGACAATGGTCATCTAGAATTGTGATGAAAGGTAACATGGAGCACTGTGATAACAGGGGCCATGGAGCATTGCGATGACAAAGGCCATGGAGCATTGTGAGGACAAGTGTCATGGAGCATTGTGATGAGGCGGGCATGGAGCATTATGATGACAAGAGTTCTGGAGCATTGCGTTGACAAGGGGATGGAGCATTGTGATTACAGGGACCATGGAGGATAGTGATGACATCTGTCATGGAACATTGTGCTGACAGGGGCCATGGAACTTTGTGATGACAGGTATAATGGGGCATGGTGATGACAGTGGTCATAGAGCATTGGGATGAAATGGATCATGGAGCAATGTGATTACAGGGACCATGTAGCATTGCGAATGCATAGGCTATGGAGCATTGTGATGACGGGAGTCAAGGAGCATTGTGATGTAAGTGGTCATGGATCATTGTGATGACAAGTGTCCTGGACCATTGTGATGCCACGGGTCATGGAGCATTGTGATGACAAGGGCCATGGCGAATTGTGATGACATGTGTCTCGGGGCATTGTGATGACAGTGGTCATCTAGAATTGTGATGAAAGGTATCATGGAGCACTGTGATGACGGGGGCCATGGAGTATAGTGATGACAAGGCCATGGAACATTGTGATGACAAGTATCATGGAGCTTTGTGATGACACGGGCATTCATCATTATGATGACAAGAGTTCTGGAGCATTGTGATGACAAGGGCATGGAGCATTGTGATTACAGGGGTCATGGAGCATTGTGATGACAACTGTCATGGAACATTGTGATGACAGTGTTCATGGAGCATTGTGATTAAAGGGGCCATGGAGCATTTTGATGACAAGGGCAGGCGAACATTTTGATTTCATTGGTAATGGAGCATTGTGATGACATGGGCAGGGAACATTGTGATGACAGGTGTCATGGAGCATTGTGATGACAATTGTCCTGTAACGTTGTGCTGACAGGGATCATGGAACTTTGTGATGAGACGGGCATTGGTGCGTTGTGATGACAGGTGTGCTGGAGCCTTCTGAGGAAAGGTGTCATGGGTCATTGTGATTACAGCCATCATGGAACATTGTGATGACAGTGGTCATGGAGCATTGTAATGACAGGGGCCATGGAGCAATGTGATGACAGGGCTCATGTGGCATTGTGATGACAGTGATCATGGAGCATTGTGATGAAAGGGGTCATGGAGCAATGTGACTACAGGGGCCATGGAGCATTGTGAATACATAGGCCATGGAGCATTGTGATGACAGGGGTCAAGGAGCATTGTGATGACATGGGCATGGGGCATAATGATGACAAGAGTTCTGGAGCATTGTGATGTTAAGGCTATGGAGCATTGTGATTACAGGGGACCAGGAGCATTGTGATTACATGGGCAGTGAATATTGTGATGACAGGGGTCATGGAGCACCGTGACGACAAGTGTCATCGAACATTATGATGACAGGGATCATGGAGCATTGTGATGACAAGTGCCATGGCGAATAGTGATGACAGGTGTCATGGGGCATTGTGATGACAATGGTCATCTAGAATTGTGATGAAAGGTAACATGGAGCACTGTGATAACAGGGGCCATGGAGCATTGCGATGACAAAGGCCATGGAGCATTGTGAGGACAAGTGTCATGGAGCATTGTGATGAGGCGGGCATGGAGCATTATGATGACAAGAGTTCTGGAGCATTGCGTTGACAAGGGGATGGAGCATTGTGATTACAGGGACCATGGAGGATAGTGATGACATCTGTCATGGAACATTGTGCTGACAGGGGCCATGGAACTTTGTGATGACAGGTATAATGGGGCATGGTGATGACAGTGGTCATAGAGCATTGGGATGAAATGGATCATGGAGCAATGTGATTACAGGGACCATGTAGCATTGCGAATGCATAGGCTATGGAGCATTGTGATGACGGGAGTCAAGGAGCATTGTGATGTAAGTGGTCATGGATCATTGTGATGACAAGTGTCCTGGACCATTGTGATGCCACGGGTCATGGAGCATTGTGATGACAAGGGCCATGGCGAATTGTGATGACATGTGTCTCGGGGCATTGTGATGACAGTGGTCATCTAGAATTGTGATGAAAGGTATCATGGAGCACTGTGATGACGGGGGCCATGGAGTATAGTGATGACAAGGCCATGGAACATTGTGATGACAAGTATCATGGAGCTTTGTGATGACACGGGCATTCATCATTATGATGACAAGAGTTCTGGAGCATTGTGATGACAAGGGCATGGAGCATTGTGATTACAGGGGTCATGGAGCATTGTGATGACAACTGTCATGGAACATTGTGATGACAGTGTTCATGGAGCATTGTGATTAAAGGGGCCATGGAGCATTTTGATGACAAGGGCAGGCGAACATTTTGATTTCATTGGTAATGGAGCATTGTGATGACATGGGCAGGGAACATTGTGATGACAGGTGTCATGGAGCATTGTGATGACAATTGTCCTGTAACGTTGTGCTGACAGGGATCATGGAACTTTGTGATGAGACGGGCATTGGAGCGTTGTGATGACAGGTGTGCTGGAGCCTTCTGAGGAAAGGTGTCATGGGTCATTGTGATTACAGCCATCATGGAACATTGTGATGACAGTGGTCATGGAGCATTGTAATGACAGGGGCCATGGAGCAATGTGATGACAGGGCTCATGTGGCATTGTGATGACAGTGATCATGGAGCATTGTGATGAAAGGGGTCATGGAGCACTGTGATTACAGGGGCCATGTATAATTGTGATGACAAAGGCCATGGAGCATTGTGGTGACAGTTGTCATGGAGCAGTGTGTTGAAAGGGGCATGGAGCATTGTGACGACAATGGTCATGGATTATTGTGATGACTGGTATCATGGAGCATTGTTATGAAAAAGGTCATGGGACAGTGTAATGACAAGTATCATGGAGCATGTGATGAAAGGAGTCATGGAGCATTGTGAGTAAAAGGATCATGAGGCATTTTGATGACAAGAGTCATGGAACATTGTGATGACAGGGATAATGGAGCATTGTGATGACAAGTGCTATGGAGCATTGTGATGACTGGGGTCCTGGGGCATGGTGATGACAGTGGTCATGGAGCATTGTGGTGACAAAGAGCACGGAGCATTGTGATGACAGGTGTCATGGAGCATTGTGATGAAAGGGGTCATGGATCACTACGATGACATGGGTAATGGAGCATTGTGATGACATGGGCAGGGAACATTGTGATGACAGGTGTAATGGAACATTGTGATTACAGGGGACATGGAGCATTTTGATGACATGGGCAGGCAACATTGTGATGACAGTTGTCATGGAGCATTGTGATGACAATTGTCCTGTAACGTTGTGCTGTCACGGATCATGGAGCATTGTGATGAGATGGGCATTGGAGCATTCTGATGACAGGCGTAATGGAGCCTTCTGAGGAAAGGTGTCATGGGTCATTGTGATTACAGCGATCATGGAACATTGTGATGACAGTGGTCATGGAGCATTGTAATGACAGGGATCATGGAGCAATGTGATGACAGGATTCATGTGGCATTGTGATGACAGTGGTCATGTATCATTGTGATGACAGGGGTCATGCAGCATTGTGATGACATGGGCATGGAGCATAGTGATGACAAGAGTTCTGGAGCATTTTGATGACAAGGGCATGGATCATTGTGATGACAGGGGCCATGAAGCATTGAGATGACAAGGAAATGGAGCATTGTGATGAAAGCGGTCCTGGAGAATTGTGAGGAAACGGGTCATGGATTATTGTGATGGAAGTGTTCCTGGAGCATTCTGATGACAAGTTCCATGCAGCATTTTAATGAACGGGGTATTGGAGCATTGTACAGAAATGGTTCATGGATCATCGTGATTACACGGATCATGGAATATTGTGATGATAAGGGTTTCGGGGCATTGTGAGGACAGGGGTCATGGAGCATTGTAATAGCAGGGGTGATGGGGCATTGTGATGACAGGGGCATGGAGCATTGTGATGACAGAAGTCATAGAATATTGTGATGACAAGGGCCATGGAGCATTGTCATGAAAGGTCTTATCTGGCATGGTGATGAGAGTGGTCATGGAGCATTGTGATAAATGTTGTCCTGAAGCACTGTTATTACAGGGGCCATGTAGAATTTTGATGACAAAGGCCATGGAGCATTGTGAGGACAGGCATCATGGAGCAATTTGATGAAAGTGGTCATGGAGCATTGTGATGAAATGCGCCATGGAACATTGTGAAGACAAGTGTCCTGGAGCATTGTGATGACAAGGGCCATGGCCAAATCTGATGACAGGTGTCATGGAGCATTGTGATGACAGTGGCCATCTATCATTACGATGAAAGGTATCACGGAGCACTGTGATGACAGGGGCCATGGAGCATTGTGATGACATGGGCATGGAGCATTATGATGAGAAGTGATCTGGAGCATTGCGATGACAAGGGTATGGGGCATTGTGATAACAGGGGCCAGGGATGATTGAGATGACAAGGGCAGGGAACATTGTGATGACAGCGGTCATGGATCATTGTGATGATATCTGCCATGGAACATTGTGCTGACAGGGGCCATAGAGCATTGTAATGACAGGTGTCATGTGGCATTGTGATGACAGTGGTCATAGAGCATTGTGATGAAAAGGATCATGGAGCAATGTGACTACAGGGGCCATGGAGCATTGTGAATACATAGGCCATGGAGCATTGTGATGACAGGGGTCAAGGAGCATTGTGATGACATGGGCATGGGGCATAATGATGACAAGAGTTCTGGAGCATTGTGATGTTAAGGCTATGGAGCATTGTGATTACAGGGGACCAGGAGCATTGTGATTACATGGGCAGTGAATATTGTGATGACAGGGGTCATGGAGCACCGTGACGACAAGTGTCATCGAACATTATGATGACAGGGATCATGGAGCATTGTGATGACAAGTGCCATGGCGAATAGTGATGACAGGTGTCATGGGGCATTGTGATGACAATGGTCATCTAGAATTGTGATGAAAGGTAACATGGAGCACTGTGATAACAGGGGCCATGGAGCATTGCGATGACAAAGGCCATGGAGCATTGTGAGGACAAGTGTCATGGAGCATTGTGATGAGGCGGGCATGGAGCATTATGATGACAAGAGTTCTGGAGCATTGCGTTGACAAGGGGATGGAGCATTGTGATTACAGGGACCATGGAGGATAGTGATGACATCTGTCATGGAACATTGTGCTGACAGGGGCCATGGAACTTTGTGATGACAGGTATAATGGGGCATGGTGATGACAGTGGTCATAGAGCATTGGGATGAAATGGATCATGGAGCAATGTGATTACAGGGACCATGTAGCATTGCGAATGCATAGGCTATGGAGCATTGTGATGACGGGAGTCAAGGAGCATTGTGATGTAAGTGGTCATGGATCATTGTGATGACAAGTGTCCTGGACCATTGTGATGCCACGGGTCATGGAGCATTGTGATGACAAGGGCCATGGCGAATTGTGATGACATGTGTCTCGGGGCATTGTGATGACAGTGGTCATCTAGAATTGTGATGAAAGGTATCATGGAGCACTGTGATGACGGGGGCCATGGAGTATAGTGATGACAAGGCCATGGAACATTGTGATGACAAGTATCATGGAGCTTTGTGATGACACGGGCATTCATCATTATGATGACAAGAGTTCTGGAGCATTGTGATGACAAGGGCATGGAGCATTGTGATTACAGGGGTCATGGAGCATTGTGATGACAACTGTCATGGAACATTGTGATGACAGTGTTCATGGAACATTGTGATTAAAGGGGCCATGGAGCATTTTGATGACAAGGGCAGGCGAACATTTTGATTTCATTGGTAATGGAGCATTGTGATGACATGGGCAGGGAACATTGTGATGACAGGTGTCATGGAGCATTGTGATGACAATTGTCCTGTAACGTTGTGCTGACAGGGATCATGGAACTTTGTGATGAGACGGGCATTGGAGCGTTGTGATGACAGGTGTGCTGGAGCCTTCTGAGGAAAGGTGTCATGGGTCATTGTGATTACAGCCATCATGGAACATTGTGATGACAGTGGTCATGGAGCATTGTAATGACAGGGTCCATGGAGCAATGTGATGACAGGGCTCATGTGGCATTGTGATGACAGTGATCATGGAGCATTGTGATGAAAGGGGTCATGGAGCACTGTGATTACAGGGGTCATGTATAATTGTGATGACAAAGGCCATGGAGCATTGTGGTGACAGTTGTCATGGAGCAGTGTGTTGAAAGGGGCATGGAGCATTGTGACGACAATGGTCATGGATTATTGTGATGACTGGTATCATGGAGCATTGTTATGAAAAAGGTCATGGGACAGTGTAATGACAAGTATCATGGAGCATGTGATGAAAGGAGTCATGGAGCATTGTGAGTAAAAGGATCATGAGGCATTTTGATGACAAGAGTCATGGAACATTGTGATGACAGTGGTCATGGAGCATTGTAATGACAGGGTCCATGGAGCAATGTGATGACAGGGCTCATGTGGCATTGTGATGACAGTGATCATGGAGCATTGTGATGAAAGGGGTCATGGAGCACTGTGATTACAGGGGCCATGTATAATTGTGATGACAAAGGCCATGGAGCATTGTGGTGACAGTTGTCATGGAGCAGTGTGTTGAAAGGGGCATGGAGCATTGTGACGACAATGGTCATGGATTATTGTGATGACTGGTATCATGGAGCATTGTTATGAAAAAGGTCATGGGACAGTGTAATGACAAGTATCATGGAGCATGTGATGAAAGGAGTCATGGAGCATTGTGAGTAAAAGGATCATGAGGCATTTTGATGACAAGAGTCATGGAACATTGTGATGACAGGGATAATGGAGCATTGTGATGACAAGTGCTATGGAGCATTGTGATGACTGGGGTCCTGGGGCATGGTGATGACAGTGGTCATGGAGCATTGTGGTGACAAAGAGCACGGAGCATTGTGATGACAGGTGTCATGGAGCATTGTGATGAAAGGGGTCATGGATCACTACGATGACATGGGTAATGGAGCATTGTGATGACATGGGCAGGGAACATTGTGATGACAGGTGTAATGGAACATTGTGATTACAGGGGACATGGAGCATTTTGATGACATGGGCAGGCAACATTGTGATGACAGTTGTCATGGAGCATTGTGATGACAATTGTCCTGTAACGTTGTGCTGTCACGGATCATGGAGCATTGTGATGAGATGGGCATTGGAGCATTCTGATGACAGGCGTAATGGAGCCTTCTGAGGAAAGGTGTCATGGGTCATTGTGATTACAGCGATCATGGAACATTGTGATGACAGTGGTCATGGAGCATTGTAATGACAGGGATCATGGAGCAATGTGATGACAGGGTTCATGTGGCATTGTGATGACAGTGGTCATGTATCATTGTGATGACAGGGGTCATGCAGCATTGTGATGACATGGGCATGGAGCATAGTGATGACAAGAGTTCTGGAGCATTTTGATGACAAGGGCATGGATCATTGTGATGACAGGGGCCATGAAGCATTGAGATGACAAGGAAATGGAGCATTGTGATGAAAGCGGTCCTGGAGAATTGTGAGGAAACGGGTCATGGATTATTGTGATGGAAGTGTTCCTGGAGCATTCTGATGACAAGTTCCATGCAGCATTTTAATGAACGGGGTATTGGAGCATTGTACAGAAATGGTTCATGGATCATCGTGATTACACGGATCATGGAATATTGTGATGATAAGGGTTTCGGGGCATTGTGAGGACAGGGGTCATGGAGCATTGTAATAGCAGGGGTGATGGGGCATTGTGATGACAGGGGCATGGAGCATTGTGATGACAGAAGTCATAGAATATTGTGATGACAAGGGCCATGGAGCATTGTCATGAAAGGTCTTATCTGGCATGGTGATGAGAGTGGTCATGGAGCATTGTGATAAATGTTGTCCTGAAGCACTGTTATTACAGGGGCCATGTAGAATTTTGATGACAAAGGCCATGGAGCATTGTGAGGACAGGCATCATGGAGCAATTTGATGAAAGTGGTCATGGAGCATTGTGATGAAATGCGCCATGGAACATTGTGAAGACAAGTGTCCTGGAGCATTGTGATGACAAGGGCCATGGCCAAATCTGATGACAGGTGTCATGGAGCATTGTGATGACAGTGGCCATCTATCATTACGATGAAAGGTATCACGGAGCACTGTGATGACAGGGGCCATGGAGCATTGTGATGACATGGGCATGGAGCATTATGATGAGAAGTGATCTGGAGCATTGCGATGACAAGGGTATGGGGCATTGTGATAACAGGGGCCAGGGATGATTGAGATGACAAGGGCAGGGAACATTGTGATGACAGCGGTCATGGATCATTGTGATGATATCTGCCATGGAACATTGTGCTGACAGGGGCCATAGAGCATTGTAATGACAGGTGTCATGTGGCATTGTGATGACAGTGGTCATAGAGCATTTTGATGAAAAGGATCATGGAGCAATGTGACTACAGGGGCCATGGAGCATTGTGAATACATAGGCCATGGAGCATTGTGATGACAGGGGTCAAGGAGCATTGTGATGACATGGGCATGGGGCATAATGATGACAAGAGTTCTGGAGCATTGTGATGTTAAGGCTATGGAGCATTGTGATTACAGGGGACCAGGAGCATTGTGATTACATGGGCAGTGAATATTGTGATGACAGGGGTCATGGAGCACCGTGACGACAAGTGTCATCGAACATTATGATGACAGGGATCATGGAGCATTGTGATGACAAGTGCCATGGCGAATAGTGATGACAGGTGTCATGGGGCATTGTGATGACAATGGTCATCTAGAATTGTGATGAAAGGTAACATGGAGCACTGTGATAACAGGGGCCATGGAGCATTGCGATGACAAAGGCCATGGAGCATTGTGAGGACAAGTGTCATGGAGCATTGTGATGAGGCGGGCATGGAGCATTATGATGACAAGAGTTCTGGAGCATTGCGTTGACAAGGGGATGGAGCATTGTGATTACAGGGACCATGGAGGATAGTGATGACATCTGTCATGGAACATTGTGCTGACAGGGGCCATGGAACTTTGTGATGACAGGTATAATGGGGCATGGTGATGACAGTGGTCATAGAGCATTGGGATGAAATGGATCATGGAGCAATGTGATTACAGGGACCATGTAGCATTGCGAATGCATAGGCTATGGAGCATTGTGATGACGGGAGTCAAGGAGCATTGTGATGTAAGTGGTCATGGATCATTGTGATGACAAGTGTCCTGGACCATTGTGATGCCACGGGTCATGGAGCATTGTGATGACAAGGGCCATGGCGAATTGTGATGACATGTGTCTCGGGGCATTGTGATGACAGTGGTCATCTAGAATTGTGATGAAAGGTATCATGGAGCACTGTGATGACGGGGGCCATGGAGTATAGTGATGACAAGGCCATGGAACATTGTGATGACAAGTATCATGGAGCTTTGTGATGACACGGGCATTCATCATTATGATGACAAGAGTTCTGGAGCATTGTGATGACAAGGGCATGGAGCATTGTGATTACAGGGGTCATGGAGCATTGTGATGACAACTGTCATGGAACATTGTGATGACAGTGTTCATGGAACATTGTGATTAAAGGGGCCATGGAGCATTTTGATGACAAGGGCAGGCGAACATTTTGATTTCATTGGTAATGGAGCATTGTGATGACATGGGCAGGGAACATTGTGATGACAGGTGTCATGGAGCATTGTGATGACAATTGTCCTGTAACGTTGTGCTGACAGGGATCATGGAACTTTGTGATGAGACGGGCATTGGAGCGTTGTGATGACAGGTGTGCTGGAGCCTTCTGAGGAAAGGTGTCATGGGTCATTGTGATTACAGCCATCATGGAACATTGTGATGACAGTGGTCATGGAGCATTGTAATGACAGGGTCCATGGAGCAATGTGATGACAGGGCTCATGTGGCATTGTGATGACAGTGATCATGGAGCATTGTGATGAAAGGGGTCATGGAGCACTGTGATTACAGGGGTCATGTATAATTGTGATGACAAAGGCCATGGAGCATTGTGGTGACAGTTGTCATGGAGCAGTGTGTTGAAAGGGGCATGGAGCATTGTGACGACAATGGTCATGGATTATTGTGATGACTGGTATCATGGAGCATTGTTATGAAAAAGGTCATGGGACAGTGTAATGACAAGTATCATGGAGCATGTGATGAAAGGAGTCATGGAGCATTGTGAGTAAAAGGATCATGAGGCATTTTGATGACAAGAGTCATGGAACATTGTGATGACAGTGGTCATGGAGCATTGTAATGACAGGGTCCATGGAGCAATGTGATGACAGGGCTCATGTGGCATTGTGATGACAGTGATCATGGAGCATTGTGATGAAAGGGGTCATGGAGCACTGTGATTACAGGGGCCATGTATAATTGTGATGACAAAGGCCATGGAGCATTGTGGTGACAGTTGTCATGGAGCAGTGTGTTGAAAGGGGCATGGAGCATTGTGACGACAATGGTCATGGATTATTGTGATGACTGGTATCATGGAGCATTGTTATGAAAAAGGTCATGGGACAGTGTAATGACAAGTATCATGGAGCATGTGATGAAAGGAGTCATGGAGCATTGTGAGTAAAAGGATCATGAGGC
The DNA here is from genome assembly GCF_028023285.1 of Balaenoptera ricei. Classification (NCBI taxonomy): domain Eukaryota; kingdom Metazoa; phylum Chordata; class Mammalia; order Artiodactyla; family Balaenopteridae; genus Balaenoptera; species Balaenoptera ricei. The sequence continues at coordinate 150,564 of NW_026777490.1, forward strand.
ATTTTGATGACAAGAGTCATGGAACATTGTGATGACAGGGATAATGGAGCATTGTGATGACAAGTGCTATGGAGCATTGTGATGACTGGGGTCCTGGGGCATGGTGATGACAGTGGTCATGGAGCATTGTGGTGACAAAGAGCACGGAGCATTGTGATGACAGGTGTCATGGAGCATTGTGATGAAAGGGGTCATGGATCACTACGATGACATGGGTAATGGAGCATTGTGATGACATGGGCAGGGAACATTGTGATGACAGGTGTAATGGAACATTGTGATTACAGGGGACATGGAGCATTTTGATGACATGGGCAGGCAACATTGTGATGACAGTTGTCATGGAGCATTGTGATGACAATTGTCCTGTAACGTTGTGCTGTCACGGATCATGGAGCATTGTGATGAGATGGGCATTGGAGCATTCTGATGACAGGCGTAATGGAGCCTTCTGAGGAAAGGTGTCATGGGTCATTGTGATTACAGCGATCATGGAACATTGTGATGACAGTGGTCATGGAGCATTGTAATGACAGGGATCATGGAGCAATGTGATGACAGGGTTCATGTGGCATTGTGATGACAGTGGTCATGTATCATTGTGATGACAGGGGTCATGCAGCATTGTGATGACATGGGCATGGAGCATAGTGATGACAAGAGTTCTGGAGCATTTTGATGACAAGGGCATGGATCATTGTGATGACAGGGGCCATGAAGCATTGAGATGACAAGGAAATGGAGCATTGTGATGAAAGCGGTCCTGGAGAATTGTGAGGAAACGGGTCATGGATTATTGTGATGGAAGTGTTCCTGGAGCATTCTGATGACAAGTTCCATGCAGCATTTTAATGAACGGGGTATTGGAGCATTGTACAGAAATGGTTCATGGATCATCGTGATTACACGGATCATGGAATATTGTGATGATAAGGGTTTCGGGGCATTGTGAGGACAGGGGTCATGGAGCATTGTAATAGCAGGGGTGATGGGGCATTGTGATGACAGGGGCATGGAGCATTGTGATGACAGAAGTCATAGAATATTGTGATGACAAGGGCCATGGAGCATTGTCATGAAAGGTCTTATCTGGCATGGTGATGAGAGTGGTCATGGAGCATTGTGATAAATGTTGTCCTGAAGCACTGTTATTACAGGGGCCATGTAGAATTTTGATGACAAAGGCCATGGAGCATTGTGAGGACAGGCATCATGGAGCAATTTGATGAAAGTGGTCATGGAGCATTGTGATGAAATGCGCCATGGAACATTGTGAAGACAAGTGTCCTGGAGCATTGTGATGACAAGGGCCATGGCCAAATCTGATGACAGGTGTCATGGAGCATTGTGATGACAGTGGCCATCTATCATTACGATGAAAGGTATCACGGAGCACTGTGATGACAGGGGCCATGGAGCATTGTGATGACATGGGCATGGAGCATTATGATGAGAAGTGATCTGGAGCATTGCGATGACAAGGGTATGGGGCATTGTGATAACAGGGGCCAGGGATCATTGAGATGACAAGGGCAGGGAACATTGTGATGACAGCGGTCATGGATCATTGTGATGATATCTGCCATGGAACATTGTGCTGACAGGGGCCATAGAGCATTGTAATGACAGGTGTCATGTGGCATTGTGATGACAGTGGTCATAGAGCATTGTGATGAAAAGGATCATGGAGCAATGTGACTACAGGGGCCATGGAGCATTGTGAATACATAGGCTATGGAGCATTGTGATGACAGGGGTCAAGGAGCATTGTGATGACATGGGCATGGGGCATAATGATGACAAGAGTTCTGGAGCATTGTGATGTTAAGGCTATGGAGCATTGTGATTACAGGGGACCAGGAGCATTGTGATTACATGGGCAGTGAATATTGTGATGACAGGGGTCATGGAGCACCGTGACGACAAGTGTCATCGAACATTATGATGAGAGGGATCATGGAGCATTGTGATGACAAGTGCCATGGCGAATAGTGATGACAGGTGTCATGGGGCATTGTGATGACAATGGTCATCTAGAATTGTGATGAAAGGTAACATGGAGCACTGTGATAACAGGGGCCATGGAGCATTGCGATGACAAAGGCCATGGAGCATTGTGAGGACAAGTGTCATGGAGCATTGTGATGAGGCGGGCATGGAGCATTATGATGACAAGAGTTCTGGAGCATTGCGTTGACAAGGGGATGGAGCATTGTGATTACAGGGACCATGGAGGATAGTGATGACATCTGTCATGGAACATTGTGCTGACAGGGGCCATGGAACTTTGTGATGACAGGTATAATGGGGCATGGTGATGACAGTGGTCATAGAGCATTGGGATGAAATGGATCATGGAGCAATGTGATTACAGGGACCATGTAGCATTGCGAATGCATAGGCTATGGAGCATTGTGATGACGGGAGTCAAGGAGCATTGTGATGTAAGTGGTCATGGATCATTGTGATGACAAGTGTCCTGGACCATTGTGATGCCACGGGTCATGGAGCATTGTGATGACAAGGGCCATGGCGAATTGTGATGACATGTGTCTCGGGGCATTGTGATGACAGTGGTCATCTAGAATTGTGATGAAAGGTATCATGGAGCACTGTGATGACGGGGGCCATGGAGTATAGTGATGACAAGGCCATGGAACATTGTGATGACAAGTATCATGGAGCTTTGTGATGACACGGGCATTCATCATTATGATGACAAGAGTTCTGGAGCATTGTGATGACAAGGGCATGGAGCATTGTGATTACAGGGGTCATGGAGCATTGTGATGACAACTGTCATGGAACATTGTGATGACAGTGTTCATGGAACATTGTGATTAAAGGGGCCATGGAGCATTTTGATGACAAGGGCAGGCGAACATTTTGATTTCATTGGTAATGGAGCATTGTGATGACATGGGCAGGGAACATTGTGATGACAGGTGTCATGGAGCATTGTGATGACAATTGTCCTGTAACGTTGTGCTGACAGGGATCATGGAACTTTGTGATGAGACGGGCATTGGAGCGTTGTGATGACAGGTGTGCTGGAGCCTTCTGAGGAAAGGTGTCATGGGTCATTGTGATTACAGCCATCATGGAACATTGTGATGACAGTGGTCATGGAGCATTGTAATGACAGGGTCCATGGAGCAATGTGATGACAGGGCTCATGTGGCATTGTGATGACAGTGATCATGGAGCATTGTGATGAAAGGGGTCATGGAGCACTGTGATTACAGGGGCCATGTATAATTGTGATGACAAAGGCCATGGAGCATTGTGGTGACAGTTGTCATGGAGCAGTGTGTTGAAAGGGGCATGGAGCATTGTGACGACAATGGTCATGGATTATTGTGATGACTGGTATCATGGAGCATTGTTATGAAAAAGGTCATGGGACAGTGTAATGACAAGTATCATGGAGCATGTGATGAAAGGAGTCATGGAGCATTGTGAGTAAAAGGATCATGAGGCATTTTGATGACAAGAGTCATGGAACATTGTGATGACAGTGGTCATGGAGCATTGTAATGACAGGGGCCATGGAGCAATGTGATGACAGGGCTCATGTGGCATTGTGATGACAGTGATCATGGAGCATTGTGATGAAAGGGGTCATGGAGCACTGTGATTACAGGGGCCATGTATAATTGTGATGACAAAGGCCATGGAGCATTGTGGTGACAGTTGTCATGGAGCAGTGTGTTGAAAGGGGCATGGAGCATTGTGACGACAATGGTCATGGATTATTGTGATGACTGGTATCATGGAGCATTGTTATGAAAAAGGTCATGGGACAGTGTAATGACAAGTATCATGGAGCATGTGATGAAAGGAGTCATGGAGCATTGTGAGTAAAAGGATCATGAGGCATTTTGATGACAAGAGTCATGGAACATTGTGATGACAGGGATAATGGAGCATTGTGATGACAAGTGCTATGGAGCATTGTGATGACTGGGGTCCTGGGGCATGGTGATGACAGTGGTCATGGAGCATTGTGGTGACAAAGAGCACGGAGCATTGTGATGACAGGTGTCATGGAGCATTGTGATGAAAGGGGTCATGGATCACTACGATGACATGGGTAATGGAGCATTGTGATGACATGGGCAGGGAACATTGTGATGACAGGTGTAATGGAACATTGTGATTACAGGGGACATGGAGCATTTTGATGACATGGGCAGGCAACATTGTGATGACAGTTGTCATGGAGCATTGTGATGACAATTGTCCTGTAACGTTGTGCTGTCACGGATCATGGAGCATTGTGATGAGATGGGCATTGGAGCATTCTGATGACAGGCGTAATGGAGCCTTCTGAGGAAAGGTGTCATGGGTCATTGTGATTACAGCGATCATGGAACATTGTGATGACAGTGGTCATGGAGCATTGTAATGACAGGGATCATGGAGCAATGTGATGACAGGGTTCATGTGGCATTGTGATGACAGTGGTCATGTATCATTGTGATGACAGGGGTCATGCAGCATTGTGATGACATGGGCATGGAGCATAGTGATGACAAGAGTTCTGGAGCATTTTGATGACAAGGGCATGGATCATTGTGATGACAGGGGCCATGAAGCATTGAGATGACAAGGAAATGGAGCATTGTGATGAAAGCGGTCCTGGAGAATTGTGAGGAAACGGGTCATGGATTATTGTGATGGAAGTGTTCCTGGAGCATTCTGATGACAAGTTCCATGCAGCATTTTAATGAACGGGGTATTGGAGCATTGTACAGAAATGGTTCATGGATCATCGTGATTACACGGATCATGGAATATTGTGATGATAAGGGTTTCGGGGCATTGTGAGGACAGGGGTCATGGAGCATTGTAATAGCAGGGGTGATGGGGCATTGTGATGACAGGGGCATGGAGCATTGTGATGACAGAAGTCATAGAATATTGTGATGACAAGGGCCATGGAGCATTGTCATGAAAGGTCTTATCTGGCATGGTGATGAGAGTGGTCATGGAGCATTGTGATAAATGTTGTCCTGAAGCACTGTTATTACAGGGGCCATGTAGAATTTTGATGACAAAGGCCATGGAGCATTGTGAGGACAGGCATCATGGAGCAATTTGATGAAAGTGGTCATGGAGCATTGTGATGAAATGCGCCATGGAACATTGTGAAGACAAGTGTCCTGGAGCATTGTGATGACAAGGGCCATGGCCAAATCTGATGACAGGTGTCATGGAGCATTGTGATGACAGTGGCCATCTATCATTACGATGAAAGGTATCACGGAGCACTGTGATGACAGGGGCCATGGAGCATTGTGATGACATGGGCATGGAGCATTATGATGAGAAGTGATCTGGAGCATTGCGATGACAAGGGTATGGGGCATTGTGATAACAGGGGCCAGGGATCATTGAGATGACAAGGGCAGGGAACATTGTGATGACAGCGGTCATGGATCATTGTGATGATATCTGCCATGGAACATTGTGCTGACAGGGGCCATAGAGCATTGTAATGACAGGTGTCATGTGGCATTGTGATGACAGTGGTCATAGAGCATTGTGATGAAAAGGATCATGGAGCAATGTGACTACAGGGGCCATGGAGCATTGTGAATACATAGGCTATGGAGCATTGTGATGACAGGGGTCAAGGAGCATTGTGATGACATGGGCATGGGGCATAATGATGACAAGAGTTCTGGAGCATTGTGATGTTAAGGCTATGGAGCATTGTGATTACAGGGGACCAGGAGCATTGTGATTACATGGGCAGTGAATATTGTGATGACAGGGGTCATGGAGCACCGTGACGACAAGTGTCATCGAACATTATGATGAGAGGGATCATGGAGCATTGTGATGACAAGTGCCATGGCGAATAGTGATGACAGGTGTCATGGGGCATTGTGATGACAATGGTCATCTAGAATTGTGATGAAAGGTAACATGGAGCACTGTGATAACAGGGGCCATGGAGCATTGCGATGACAAAGGCCATGGAGCATTGTGAGGACAAGTGTCATGGAGCATTGTGATGAGGCGGGCATGGAGCATTATGATGACAAGAGTTCTGGAGCATTGCGTTGACAAGGGGATGGAGCATTGTGATTACAGGGACCATGGAGGATAGTGATGACATCTGTCATGGAACATTGTGCTGACAGGGGCCATGGAACTTTGTGATGACAGGTATAATGGGGCATGGTGATGACAGTGGTCATAGAGCATTGGGATGAAATGGATCATGGAGCAATGTGATTACAGGGACCATGTAGCATTGCGAATGCATAGGCTATGGAGCATTGTGATGACGGGAGTCAAGGAGCATTGTGATGTAAGTGGTCATGGATCATTGTGATGACAAGTGTCCTGGACCATTGTGATGCCACGGGTCATGGAGCATTGTGATGACAAGGGCCATGGCGAATTGTGATGACATGTGTCTCGGGGCATTGTGATGACAGTGGTCATCTAGAATTGTGATGAAAGGTATCATGGAGCACTGTGATGACGGGGGCCATGGAGTATAGTGATGACAAGGCCATGGAACATTGTGATGACAAGTATCATGGAGCTTTGTGATGACACGGGCATTCATCATTATGATGACAAGAGTTCTGGAGCATTGTGATGACAAGGGCATGGAGCATTGTGATTACAGGGGTCATGGAGCATTGTGATGACAACTGTCATGGAACATTGTGATGACAGTGTTCATGGAACATTGTGATTAAAGGGGCCATGGAGCATTTTGATGACAAGGGCAGGCGAACATTTTGATTTCATTGGTAATGGAGCATTGTGATGACATGGGCAGGGAACATTGTGATGACAGGTGTCATGGAGCATTGTGATGACAATTGTCCTGTAACGTTGTGCTGACAGGGATCATGGAACTTTGTGATGAGACGGGCATTGGAGCGTTGTGATGACAGGTGTGCTGGAGCCTTCTGAGGAAAGGTGTCATGGGTCATTGTGATTACAGCCATCATGGAACATTGTGATGACAGTGGTCATGGAGCATTGTAATGACAGGGTCCATGGAGCAATGTGATGACAGGGCTCATGTGGCATTGTGATGACAGTGATCATGGAGCATTGTGATGAAAGGGGTCATGGAGCACTGTGATTACAGGGGCCATGTATAATTGTGATGACAAAGGCCATGGAGCATTGTGGTGACAGTTGTCATGGAGCAGTGTGTTGAAAGGGGCATGGAGCATTGTGACGACAATGGTCATGGATTATTGTGATGACTGGTATCATGGAGCATTGTTATGAAAAAGGTCATGGGACAGTGTAATGACAAGTATCATGGAGCATGTGATGAAAGGAGTCATGGAGCATTGTGAGTAAAAGGATCATGAGGCATTTTGATGACAAGAGTCATGGAACATTGTGATGACAGTGGTCATGGAGCATTGTAATGACAGGGGCCATGGAGCAATGTGATGACAGGGCTCATGTGGCATTGTGATGACAGTGATCATGGAGCATTGTGATGAAAGGGGTCATGGAGCACTGTGATTACAGGGGCCATGTATAATTGTGATGACAAAGGCCATGGAGCATTGTGGTGACAGTTGTCATGGAGCAGTGTGTTGAAAGGGGCATGGAGCATTGTGACGACAATGGTCATGGATTATTGTGATGACTGGTATCATGGAGCATTGTTATGAAAAAGGTCATGGGACAGTGTAATGACAAGTATCATGGAGCATGTGATGAAAGGAGTCATGGAGCATTGTGAGTAAAAGGATCATGAGGCATTTTGATGACAAGAGTCATGGAACATTGTGATGACAGGGATAATGGAGCATTGTGATGACAAGTGCTATGGAGCATTGTGATGACTGGGGTCCTGGGGCATGGTGATGACAGTGGTCATGGAGCATTGTGGTGACAAAGAGCACGGAGCATTGTGATGACAGGTGTCATGGAGCATTGTGATGAAAGGGGTCATGGATCACTACGATGACATGGGTAATGGAGCATTGTGATGACATGGGCAGGGAACATTGTGATGACAGGTGTAATGGAACATTGTGATTACAGGGGACATGGAGCATTTTGATGACATGGGCAGGCAACATTGTGATGACAGTTGTCATGGAGCATTGTGATGACAATTGTCCTGTAACGTTGTGCTGTCACGGATCATGGAGCATTGTGATGAGATGGGCATTGGAGCATTCTGATGACAGGCGTAATGGAGCCTTCTGAGGAAAGGTGTCATGGGTCATTGTGATTACAGCGATCATGGAACATTGTGATGACAGTGGTCATGGAGCATTGTAATGACAGGGATCATGGAGCAATGTGATGACAGGGTTCATGTGGCATTGTGATGACAGTGGTCATGTATCATTGTGATGACAGGGGTCATGCAGCATTGTGATGACATGGGCATGGAGCATAGTGATGACAAGAGTTCTGGAGCATTTTGATGACAAGGCATGGATCATTGTGATGACAGGGGCCATGAAGCATTGAGATGACAAGGAAATGGAGCATTGTGATGAAAGCGGTCCTGGAGAATTGTGAGGAAACGGGTCATGGATTATTGTGATGGAAGGGTTCCTGGAGCATTCTGATGACAAGTTCCATGCAGCATTTTAATGAACGGGGTATTGGAGCATTGTACAGAAATGGTTCATGGATCATCGTGATTACACGGATCATGGAATATTGTGATGATAAGGGTTTCGGGGCATTGTGAGGACAGGGGTCATGGAGCATTGTAATAGCAGGGGTGATGGGGCATTGTGATGACAGGGGCATGGAGCATTGTGATGACAGAAGTCATAGAATATTGTGATGACAAGGGCCATGGAGCATTGTCATGAAAGGTCTTATCTGGCATGGTGATGAGAGTGGTCATGGAGCATTGTGATAAATGTTGTCCTGAAGCACTGTTATTACAGGGGCCATGTAGAATTTTGATGACAAAGGCCATGGAGCATTGTGAGGACAGGCATCATGGAGCAATTTGATGAAAGTGGTCATGGAGCATTGTGATGAAATGCGCCATGGAACATTGTGAAGACAAGTGTCCTGGAGCATTGTGATGACAAGGGCCATGGCCAAATCTGATGACAGGTGTCATGGAGCATTGTGATGACAGTGGCCATCTATCATTACGATGAAAGGTATCACGGAGCACTGTGATGACAGGGGCCATGGAGCATTGTGATGACATGGGCATGGAGCATTATGATGAGAAGTGATCTGGAGCATTGCGATGACAAGGGTATGGGGCATTGTGATAACAGGGGCCAGGGATGATTGAGATGACAAGGGCAGGGAACATTGTGATGACAGCGGTCATGGATCATTGTGATGATATCTGCCATGGAACATTGTGCTGACAGGGGCCATAGAGCATTGTAATGACAGGTGTCATGTGGCATTGTGATGACAGTGGTCATAGAGCATTGTGATGAAAAGGATCATGGAGCAATGTGACTACAGGGGCCATGGAGCATTGTGAATACATAGGCCATGGAGCATTGTGATGACAGGGGTCAAGGAGCATTGTGATGACATGGGCATGGGGCATAATGATGACAAGAGTTCTGGAGCATTGTGATGTTAAGGCTATGGAGCATTGTGATTACAGGGGACCAGGAGCATTGTGATTACATGGGCAGTGAATATTGTGATGACAGGGGTCATGGAGCACCGTGACGACAAGTGTCATCGAACATTATGATGACAGGGATCATGGAGCATTGTGATGACAAGTGCCATGGCGAATAGTGATGACAGGTGTCATGGGGCATTGTGATGACAATGGTCATCTAGAATTGTGATGAAAGGTAACATGGAGCACTGTGATAACAGGGGCCATGGAGCATTGCGATGACAAAGGCCATGGAGCATTGTGAGGACAAGTGTCATGGAGCATTGTGATGAGGCGGGCATGGAGCATTATGATGACAAGAGTTCTGGAGCATTGCGTTGACAAGGGGATGGAGCATTGTGATTACAGGGACCATGGAGGATAGTGATGACATCTGTCATGGAACATTGTGCTGACAGGGGCCATGGAACTTTGTGATGACAGGTATAATGGGGCATGGTGATGACAGTGGTCATAGAGCATTGGGATGAAATGGATCATGGAGCAATGTGATTACAGGGACCATGTAGCATTGCGAATGCATAGGCTATGGAGCATTGTGATGACGGGAGTCAAGGAGCATTGTGATGTAAGTGGTCATGGATCATTGTGATGACAAGTGTCCTGGACCATTGTGATGCCACGGGTCATGGAGCATTGTGATGACAAGGGCCATGGCGAATTGTGATGACATGTGTCTCGGGGCATTGTGATGACAGTGGTCATCTAGAATTGTGATGAAAGGTATCATGGAGCACTGTGATGACGGGGGCCATGGAGTATAGTGATGACAAGGCCATGGAACATTGTGATGACAAGTATCATGGAGCTTTGTGATGACACGGGCATTCATCATTATGATGACAAGAGTTCTGGAGCATTGTGATGACAAGGGCATGGAGCATTGTGATTACAGGGGTCATGGAGCATTGTGATGACAACTGTCATGGAACATTGTGATGACAGTGTTCATGGAACATTGTGATTAAAGGGGCCATGGAGCATTTTGATGACAAGGGCAGGCGAACATTTTGATTTCATTGGTAATGGAGCATTGTGATGACATGGGCAGGGAACATTGTGATGACAGGTGTCATGGAGCATTGTGATGACAATTGTCCTGTAACGTTGTGCTGACAGGGATCATGGAACTTTGTGATGAGACGGGCATTGGAGCGTTGTGATGACAGGTGTGCTGGAGCCTTCTGAGGAAAGGTGTCATGGGTCATTGTGATTACAGCCATCATGGAACATTGTGATGACAGTGGTCATGGAGCATTGTAATGACAGGGTCCATGGAGCAATGTGATGACAGGGCTCATGTGGCATTGTGATGACAGTGATCATGGAGCATTGTGATGAAAGGGGTCATGGAGCACTGTGATTACAGGGGTCATGTATAATTGTGATGACAAAGGCCATGGAGCATTGTGGTGACAGTTGTCATGGAGCAGTGTGTTGAAAGGGGCATGGAGCATTGTGACGACAATGGTCATGGATTATTGTGATGACTGGTATCATGGAGCATTGTTATGAAAAAGGTCATGGGACAGTGTAATGACAAGTATCATGGAGCATGTGATGAAAGGAGTCATGGAGCATTGTGAGTAAAAGGATCATGAGGCATTTTGATGACAAGAGTCATGGAACATTGTGATGACAGTGGTCATGGAGCATTGTAATGACAGGGTCCATGGAGCAATGTGATGACAGGGCTCATGTGGCATTGTGATGACAGTGATCATGGAGCATTGTGATGAAAGGGGTCATGGAGCACTGTGATTACAGGGGCCATGTATAATTGTGATGACAAAGGCCATGGATTATTGTGATGACTGGTATCATGGAGCATTGTTATGAAAAAGGTCATGGGACAGTGTAATGACAAGTATCATGGAGCATGTGATGAAAGGAGTCATGGAGCATTGTGAGTAAAAGGATCATGAGGCATTTGGATGACAAGAGTCATGGAACATTGTGATGACAGGGATAATGGAGCATTGTGATGACAAGTGCTATGGAGCATTGTGATGACTGGGGTCCTGGGGCATGGTGATGACAGTGGTCATGGAGCATTGTGGTGACAAAGAGCACGGAGCATTGTGATGACAGGTGTCATGGAGCATTGTGATGAAAGGGGTCATGGATCACTACGATGACATGGGTAATGGAGCATTGTGATGACATGGGCAGGGAACATTGTGATGACAGGTGTAATGGAACATTGTGATTACAGGGGACATGGAGCATTTTGATGACATGGGCAGGCAACATTGTGATGACAGTTGTCATGGAGCATTGTGATGACAATTGTCCTGTAATGTTGTGCTGTCACGGATCATGGAGCATTGTGATGAGATGGGCATTGGAGCATTCTGATGACAGGCGTAATGGAGCCTTCTGAGGAAAGGTGTCATGGGTCATTGTGATTACAGCGATCATGGAACATTGTGATGACAGTGGTCATGGAGCATTGTAATGACAGGGATCATGGAGCAATGTGATGACAGGGTTCATGTGGCATTGTGATGACAGTGGTCATGTATCATTGTGATGACAGGGGTCATGCAGCATTGTGATGACATGGGCATGGAGCATAGTGATGACAAGAGTTCTGGAGCATTTTGATGACAAGGGCATGGATCATTGTGATGACAGGGGCCATGAAGCATTGAGATGACAAGGAAATGGAGCATTGTGATGAAAGCGGTCCTGGAGAATTGTGAGGAAACGGGTCATGGATTATTGTGATGGAAGTGTTCCTGGAGCATTCTGATGACAAGTTCCATGCAGCATTTTAATGAACGGGGTATTGGAGCATTGTACAGAAATGGTTCATGGATCATCGTGATTACACGGATCATGGAATATTGTGATGATAAGGGTTTCGGGGCATTGTGAGGACAGGGGTCATGGAGCATTGTAATAGCAGGGGTGATGGGGCATTGTGATGACAGGGGCATGGAGCATTGTGATGACAGAAGTCATAGAATATTGTGATGACAAGGGCCATGGAGCATTGTCATGAAAGGTCTTATCTGGCATGGTGATGAGAGTGGTCATGGAGCATTGTGATAAATGTTGTCCTGAAGCACTGTTATTACAGGGGCCATGTAGAATTTTGATGACAAAGGCCATGGAGCATTGTGAGGACAGGCATCATGGAGCAATTTGATGAAAGTGGTCATGGAGCATTGTGATGAAATGCGCCATGGAACATTGTGAAGACAAGTGTCCTGGAGCATTGTGATGACAAGGGCCATGGCCAAATCTGATGACAGGTGTCATGGAGCATTGTGATGACAGTGGCCATCTATCATTACGATGAAAGGTATCACGGAGCACTGTGATGACAGGGGCCATGGAGCATTGTGATGACATGGGCATGGAGCATTATGATGAGAAGTGATCTGGAGCATTGCGATGACAAGGGTATGGGGCATTGTGATAACAGGGGCCAGGGATGATTGAGATGACAAGGGCAGGGAACATTGTGATGACAGCGGTCATGGATCATTGTGATGATATCTGCCATGGAACATTGTGCTGACAGGGGCCATAGAGCATTGTAATGACAGGTGTCATGTGGCATTGTGATGACAGTGGTCATAGAGCATTGTGATGAAAAGGATCATGGAGCAATGTGACTACAGGGGCCATGGAGCATTGTGAATACATAGGCCATGGAGCATTGTGATGACAGGGGTCAAGGAGCATTGTGATGACATGGGCATGGGGCATAATGATGACAAGAGTTCTGGAGCATTGTGATGTTAAGGCTATGGAGCATTGTGATTACAGGGGACCAGGAGCATTGTGATTACATGGGCAGTGAATATTGTGATGACAGGGGTCATGGAGCACCGTGACGACAAGTGTCATCGAACATTATGATGACAGGGATCATGGAGCATTGTGATGACAAGTGCCATGGCGAATAGTGATGACAGGTGTCATGGGGCATTGTGATGACAATGGTCATCTAGAATTGTGATGAAAGGTAACATGGAGCACTGTGATAACAGGGGCCATGGAGCATTGCGATGACAAAGGCCATGGAGCATTGTGAGGACAAGTGTCATGGAGCATTGTGATGAGGCGGGCATGGAGCATTATGATGACAAGAGTTCTGGAGCATTGCGTTGACAAGGGGATGGAGCATTGTGATTACAGGGACCATGGAGGATAGTGATGACATCTGTCATGGAACATTGTGCTGACAGGGGCCATGGAACTTTGTGATGACAGGTATAATGGGGCATGGTGATGACAGTGGTCATAGAGCATTGGGATGAAATGGATCATGGAGCAATGTGATTACAGGGACCATGTAGCATTGCGAATGCATAGGCTATGGAGCATTGTGATGACGGGAGTCAAGGAGCATTGTGATGTAAGTGGTCATGGATCATTGTGATGACAAGTGTCCTGGACCATTGTGATGCCACGGGTCATGGAGCATTGTGATGACAAGGGCCATGGCGAATTGTGATGACATGTGTCTCGGGGCATTGTGATGACAGTGGTCATCTAGAATTGTGATGAAAGGTATCATGGAGCACTGTGATGACGGGGGCCATGGAGTATAGTGATGACAAGGCCATGGAACATTGTGATGACAAGTATCATGGAGCTTTGTGATGACACGGGCATTCATCATTATGATGACAAGAGTTCTGGAGCATTGTGATGACAAGGGCATGGAGCATTGTGATTACAGGGGTCATGGAGCATTGTGATGACAACTGTCATGGAACATTGTGATGACAGTGTTCATGGAGCATTGTGATTAAAGGGGCCATGGAGCATTTTGATGACAAGGGCAGGCGAACATTTTGATTTCATTGGTAATGGAGCATTGTGATGACATGGGCAGGGAACATTGTGATGACAGGTGTCATGGAGCATTGTGATGACAATTGTCCTGTAACGTTGTGCTGACAGGGATCATGGAACTTTGTGATGAGACGGGCATTGGAGCGTTGTGATGACAGGTGTGCTGGAGCCTTCTGAGGAAAGGTGTCATGGGTCATTGTGATTACAGCCATCATGGAACATTGTGATGACAGTGGTCATGGAGCATTGTAATGACAGGGTCCATGGAGCAATGTGATGACAGGGCTCATGTGGCATTGTGATGACAGTGATCATGGAGCATTGTGATGAAAGGGGTCATGGAGCACTGTGATTACAGGGGCCATGTATAATTGTGATGACAAAGGCCATGGAGCATTGTGGTGACAGTTGTCATGGAGCAGTGTGTTGAAAGGGGCATGGAGCATTGTGACGACAATGGTCATGGATTATTGTGATGACTGGTATCATGGAGCATTGTTATGAAAAAGGTCATGGGACAGTGTAATGACAAGTATCATGGAGCATGTGATGAAAGGAGTCATGGAGCATTGTGAGTAAAAGGATCATGAGGCATTTTGATGACAAGAGTCATGGAACATTGTGATGACAGGGATAATGGAGCATTGTGATGACAAGTGCTATGGAGCATTGTGATGACTGGGGTCATGGGGCATGGTGATGACAGTGGTCATGGAGCATTGTGGTGACAAAGAGCACGGAGCATTGTGATGACAGGTGTCATGGAGCATTGTGATGAAAGGGGTCATGGATCACTACGATGACATGGGTAATGGAGCATTGTGATGACATGGGCAGGGAACATTGTGATGACAGGTGTAATGGAACATTGTGATTACAGGGGACATGGAGCATTTTGATGACGTGGGCAGGCAACATTGTGATGACAGTTGTCATGGAGCATTGTGATGACAATTGTCCTGTAACCTTGTGCTGTCACGGATCATGGAGCATTGTGATGAGATGGGCATTGGAGCATTCTGATGACAGGCGTAATGGAGCCTTCTGAGGAAAGGTGTCATGGGTCATTGTGATTACAGCGATCATGGAACATTGTGATGACAGTGGTCATGGAGCATTGTAATGACAGGGATCATGGAGCAATGTGATGACAGGGTTCATGTGGCATTGTGATGACAGTGGTCATGTATCATTGTGATGACAGGGGTCATGCAGCATTGTGATGACATGGGCATGGAGCATAGTGATGACAAGAGTTCTGGAGCATTTTGATGACAAGGGCATGGATCATTGTGATGACAGGGGCCATGAAGCATTGAGATGACAAGGAAATGGAGCATTGTGATGAAAGCGGTCCTGGAGAATTGTGAGGAAACGGGTCATGGATTATTGTGATGGAAGGGTTCCTGGAGCATTCTGATGACAAGTTCCATGCAGCATTTTAATGAACGGGGTATTGGAGCATTGTACAGAAATGGTTCATGGATCATCGTGATTACACGGATCATGGAATATTGTGATGATAAGGGTTTCGGGGCATTGTGAGGACAGGGGTCATGGAGCATTGTAATAGCAGGGGTGATGGGGCATTGTGATGACAGGGGCATGGAGCATTGTGATGACAGAAGTCATAGAATATTGTGATGACAAGGGCCATGGAGCATTGTCATGAAAGGTCTTATCTGGCATGGTGATGAGAGTGGTCATGGAGCATTGTGATAAATGTTGTCCTGAAGCACTGTTATTACAGGGGCCATGTAGAATTTTGATGACAAAGGCCATGGAGCATTGTGAGGACAGGCATCATGGAGCAATTTGATGAAAGTGGTCATGGAGCATTGTGATGAAATGCGCCATGGAACATTGTGAAGACAAGTGTCCTGGAGCATTGTGATGACAAGGGCCATGGCCAAATCTGATGACAGGTGTCATGGAGCATTGTGATGACAGTGGCCATCTATCATTACGATGAAAGGTATCACGGAGCACTGTGATGACAGGGGCCATGGAGCATTGTGATGACATGGGCATGGAGCATTATGATGAGAAGTGATCTGGAGCATTGCGATGACAAGGGTATGGGGCATTGTGATAAGAGGGGCCAGGGATCATTGAGATGACAAGGGCAGGGAACATTGTGATGACAGCGGTCATGGATCATTGTGATGATATCTGCCATGGAACATTGTGCTGACAGGGGCCATAGAGCATTGTAATGACAGGTGTCATGTGGCATTGTGATGACAGTGGTCATAGAGCATTGTGATGAAAAGGATCATGGAGCAATGTGACTACAGGGGCCATGGAGCATTGTGAATACATAGGCCATGGAGCATTGTGATGACAGGGGTCAAGGAGCATTGTGATGACATGGGCATGGGGCATAATGATGACAAGAGTTCTGGAGCATTGTGATGTTAAGGCTATGGAGCATTGTGATTACAGGGGACCAGGAGCATTGTGATTACATGGGCAGTGAATATTGTGATGACAGGGGTCATGGAGCACCGTGACGACAAGTGTCATCGAACATTATGATGACAGGGATCATGGAGCATTGTGATGACAAGTGCCATGGCGAATAGTGATGACAGGTGTCATGGGGCATTGTGATGACAATGGTCATCTAGAATTGTGATGAAAGGTAACATGGAGCACTGTGATAACAGGGGCCATGGAGCATTGCGATGACAAAGGCCATGGAGCATTGTGAGGACAAGTGTCATGGAGCATTGTGATGAGGCGGGCATGGAGCATTATGATGACAAGAGTTCTGGAGCATTGCGTTGACAAGGGGATGGAGCATTGTGATTACAGGGACCATGGAGGATAGTGATGACATCTGTCATGGAACATTGTGCTGACAGGGGCCATGGAACTTTGTGATGACAGGTATAATGGGGCATGGTGATGACAGTGGTCATAGAGCATTGGGATGAAATGGATCATGGAGCAATGTGATTACAGGGACCATGTAGCATTGCGAATGCATAGGCTATGGAGCATTGTGATGACGGGAGTCAAGGAGCATTGTGATGTAAGTGGTCATGGATCATTGTGATGACAAGTGTCCTGGACCATTGTGATGCCACGGGTCATGGAGCATTGTGATGACAAGGGCCATGGCGAATTGTGATGACATGTGTCTCGGGGCATTGTGATGACAGTGGTCATCTAGAATTGTGATGAAAGGTATCATGGAGCACTGTGATGACGGGGGCCATGGAGTATAGTGATGACAAGGCCATGGAACATTGTGATGACAAGTATCATGGAGCTTTGTGATGACACGGGCATTCATCATTATGATGACAAGAGTTCTGGAGCATTGTGATGACAAGGGCATGGAGCATTGTGATTACAGGGGTCATGGAGCATTGTGATGACAACTGTCATGGAACATTGTGATGACAGTGTTCATGGAGCATTGTGATTAAAGGGGCCATGGAGCATTTTGATGACAAGGGCAGGCGAACATTTTGATTTCATTGGTAATGGAGCATTGTGATGACATGGGCAGGGAACATTGTGATGACAGGTGTCATGGAGCATTGTGATGACAATTGTCCTGTAACGTTGTGCTGACAGGGATCATGGAACTTTGTGATGAGACGGGCATTGGAGCGTTGTGATGACAGGTGTGCTGGAGCCTTCTGAGGAAAGGTGTCATGGGTCATTGTGATTACAGCCATCATGGAACATTGTGATGACAGTGGTCATGGAGCATTGTAATGACAGGGTCCATGGAGCAATGTGATGACAGGGCTCATGTGGCATTGTGATGACAGTGATCATGGAGCATTGTGATGAAAGGGGTCATGGAGCACTGTGATTACAGGGGCCATGTATAATTGTGATGACAAAGGCCATGGAGCATTGTGGTGACAGTTGTCATGGAGCAGTGTGTTGAAAGGGGCATGGAGCATTGTGACGACAATGGTCATGGATTATTGTGATGACTGGTATCATGGAGCATTGTTATGAAAAAGGTCATGGGACAGTGTAATGACAAGTATCATGGAGCATGTGATGAAAGGAGTCATGGAGCATTGTGAGTAAAAGGATCATGAGGCATTTTGATGACAAGAGTCATGGAACATTGTGATGACAGGGATAATGGAGCATTGTGATGACAAGTGCTATGGAGCATTGTGATGACTGGGGTCCTGGGGCATGGTGATGACAGTGGTCATGGAGCATTGTGGTGACAAAGAGCACGGAGCATTGTGATGACAGGTGTCATGGAGCATTGTGATGAAAGGGGTCATGGATCACTACGATGACATGGGTAATGGAGCATTGTGATGACATGGGCAGGGAACATTGTGATGACAGGTGTAATGGAACATTGTGATTACAGGGGACATGGAGCATTTTGATGACATGGGCAGGCAACATTGTGATGACAGTTGTCATGGAGCATTGTGATGACAATTGTCCTGTAACGTTGTGCTGTCACGGATCATGGAGCATTGTGATGAGATGGGCATTGGAGCATTCTGATGACAGGCGTAATGGAGCCTTCTGAGGAAAGGTGTCATGGGTCATTGTGATTACAGCGATCATGGAACATTGTGATGACAGTGGTCATGGAGCATTGTAATGACAGGGATCATGGAGCAATGTGATGACAGGGTTCATGTGGCATTGTGATGACAGTGGTCATGTATCATTGTGATGACAGGGGTCATGCAGCATTGTGATGACATGGGCATGGAGCATAGTGATGACAAGAGTTCTGGAGCATTTTGATGACAAGGGCATGGATCATTGTGATGACAGGGGCCATGAAGCATTGAGATGACAAGGAAATGGAGCATTGTGATGAAAGCGGTCCTGGAGAATTGTGAGGAAACGGGTCATGGATTATTGTGATGGAAGGGTTCCTGGAGCATTCTGATGACAAGTTCCATGCAGCATTTTAATGAACGGGGTATTGGAGCATTGTACAGAAATGGTTCATGGATCATCGTGATTACACGGATCATGGAATATTGTGATGATAAGGGTTTCGGGGCATTGTGAGGACAGGGGTCATGGAGCATTGTAATAGCAGGGGTGATGGGGCATTGTGATGACAGGGGCATGGAGCATTGTGATGACAGAAGTCATAGAATATTGTGATGACAAGGGCCATGGAGCATTGCATGAAAGGTCTTATCTGGCATGGTGATGAGAGTGGTCATGGAGCATTGTGATAAATGTTGTCCTGAAGCACTGTTATTACAGGGGCCATGTAGAATTTTGATGACAAAGGCCATGGAGCATTGTGAGGACAGGCATCATGGAGCAATTTGATGAAAGTGGTCATGGAGCATTGTGATGAAATGCGCCATGGAACATTGTGAAGACAAGTGTCCTGGAGCATTGTGATGACAAGGGCCATGGCCAAATCTGATGACAGGTGTCATGGAGCATTGTGATGACAGTGGCCATCTATCATTACGATGAAAGGTATCACGGAGCACTGTGATGACAGGGGCCATGGAGCATTGTGATGACATGGGCATGGAGCATTATGATGAGAAGTGATCTGGAGCATTGCGATGACAAGGGTATGGGGCATTGTGATAACAGGGGCCAGGGATGATTGAGATGACAAGGGCAGGGAACATTGTGATGACAGCGGTCATGGATCATTGTGATGATATCTGCCATGGAACATTGTGCTGACAGGGGCCATAGAGCATTGTAATGACAGGTGTCATGTGGCATTGTGATGACAGTGATCATAGAGCATTGTGATGAAAAGGATCATGGAGCAATGTGACTACAGGGGCCATGGAGCATTGTGAATACATAGGCCATGGAGCATTGTGATGACAGGGGTCAAGGAGCATTGTGATGACATGGGCATGGGGCATAATGATGACAAGAGTTCTGGAGCATTGTGATGTTAAGGCTATGGAGCATTGTGATTACAGGGGACCAGGAGCATTGTGATTACATGGGCAGTGAATATTGTGATGACAGGGGTCATGGAGCACCGTGACGACAAGTGTCATCGAACATTATGATGACAGGGATCATGGAGCATTGTGATGACAAGTGCCATGGCGAATAGTGATGACAGGTGTCATGGGGCATTGTGATGACAATGGTCATCTAGAATTGTGATGAAAGGTAACATGGAGCACTGTGATAACAGGGGCCATGGAGCATTGCGATGACAAAGGCCATGGAGCATTGTGAGGACAAGTGTCATGGAGCATTGTGATGAGGCGGGCATGGAGCATTATGATGACAAGAGTTCTGGAGCATTGCGTTGACAAGGGGATGGAGCATTGTGATTACAGGGACCATGGAGGATAGTGATGACATCTGTCATGGAACATTGTGCTGACAGGGGCCATGGAACTTTGTGATGACAGGTATAATGGGGCATGGTGATGACAGTGGTCATAGAGCATTGGGATGAAATGGATCATGGAGCAATGTGATTACAGGGACCATGTAGCATTGCGAATGCATAGGCTATGGAGCATTGTGATGACGGGAGTCAAGGAGCATTGTGATGTAAGTGGTCATGGATCATTGTGATGACAAGTGTCCTGGACCATTGTGATGCCACGGGTCATGGAGCATTGTGATGACAAGGGCCATGGCGAATTGTGATGACATGTGTCTCGGGGCATTGTGATGACAGTGGTCATCTAGAATTGTGATGAAAGGTATCATGGAGCACTGTGATGACGGGGGCCATGGAGTATAGTGATGACAAGGCCATGGAACATTGTGATGACAAGTATCATGGAGCTTTGTGATGACACGGGCATTCATCATTATGATGACAAGAGTTCTGGAGCATTGTGATGACAAGGGCATGGAGCATTGTGATTACAGGGGTCATGGAGCATTGTGATGACAACTGTCATGGAACATTGTGATGACAGTGTTCATGGAGCATTGTGATTAAAGGGGCCATGGAGCATTTTGATGACAAGGGCAGGCGAACATTTTGATTTCATTGGTAATGGAGCATTGTGATGACATGGGCAGGGAACATTGTGATGACAGGTGTCATGGAGCATTGTGATGACAATTGTCCTGTAACGTTGTGCTGACAGGGATCATGGAACTTTGTGATGAGACGGGCATTGGAGCGTTGTGATGACAGGTGTGCTGGAGCCTTCTGAGGAAAGGTGTCATGGGTCATTGTGATTACAGCCATCATGGAACATTGTGATGACAGTGGTCATGGAGCATTGTAATGACAGGGGCCATGGAGCAATGTGATGACAGGGCTCATGTGGCATTGTGATGACAGTGATCATGGAGCATTGTGATGAAAGGGGTCATGGAGCACTGTGATTACAGGGGCCATGTATAATTGTGATGACAAAGGCCATGGAGCATTGTGGTGACAGTTGTCATGGAGCAGTGTGTTGAAAGGGGCATGGAGCATTGTGACGACAATGGTCATGGATTATTGTGATGACTGGTATCATGGAGCATTGTTATGAAAAAGGTCATGGGACAGTGTAATGACAAGTATCATGGAGCATGTGATGAAAGGAGTCATGGAGCATTGTGAGTAAAAGGATCATGAGGCATTTTGATGACAAGAGTCATGGAACATTGTGATGACAGGGATAATGGAGCATTGTGATGACAAGTGCTATGGAGCATTGTGATGACTGGGGTCATGGGGCATGGTGATGACAGTGGTCATGGAGCATTGTGGTGACAAAGAGCACGGAGCATTGTGATGACAGGTGTCATGGAGCATTGTGATGAAAGGGGTCATGGATCACTACGATGACATGGGTAATGGAGCATTGTGATGACATGGGCAGGGAACATTGTGATGACAGGTGTAATGGAACATTGTGATTACAGGGGACATGGAGCATTTTGATGACATGGGCAGGCAACATTGTGATGACAGTTGTCATGGAGCATTGTGATGACAATTGTCCTGTAACGTTGTGCTGTCACGGATCATGGAGCATTGTGATGAGATGGGCATTGGAGCATTCTGATGACAGGCGTAATGGAGCCTTCTGAGGAAAGGTGTCATGGGTCATTGTGATTACAGCGATCATGGAACATTGTGATGACAGTGGTCATGGAGCATTGTAATGACAGGGATCATGGAGCAATGTGATGACAGGGTTCATGTGGCATTGTGATGACAGTGGTCATGTATCATTGTGATGACAGGGGTCATGCAGCATTGTGATGACATGGGCATGGAGCATAGTGATGACAAGAGTTCTGGAGCATTTTGATGACAAGGGCATGGATCATTGTGATGACAGGGGCCATGAAGCATTGAGATGACAAGGAAATGGAGCATTGTGATGAAAGCGGTCCTGGAGAATTGTGAGGAAACGGGTCATGGATTATTGTGATGGAAGGGTTCCTGGAGCATTCTGATGACAAGTTCCATGCAGCATTTTAATGAACGGGGTATTGGAGCATTGTACAGAAATGGTTCATGGATCATCGTGATTACACGGATCATGGAATATTGTGATGATAAGGGTTTCGGGGCATTGTGAGGACAGGGGTCATGGAGCATTGTAATAGCAGGGGTGATGGGGCATTGTGATGACAGGGGCATGGAGCATTGTGATGACAGAAGTCATAGAATATTGTGATGACAAGGGCCATGGAGCATTGTCATGAAAGGTCTTATCTGGCATGGTGATGAGAGTGGTCATGGAGCATTGTGATAAATGTTGTCCTGAAGCACTGTTATTACAGGGGCCATGTAGAATTTTGATGACAAAGGCCATGGAGCATTGTGAGGACAGGCATCATGGAGCAATTTGATGAAAGTGGTCATGGAGCATTGTGATGAAATGCGCCATGGAACATTGTGAAGACAAGTGTCCTGGAGCATTGTGATGACAAGGGCCATGGCCAAATCTGATGACAGGTGTCATGGAGCATTGTGATGACAGTGGCCATCTATCATTACGATGAAAGGTATCACGGAGCACTGTGATGACAGGGGCCATGGAGCATTGTGATGACATGGGCATGGAGCATTATGATGAGAAGTGATCTGGAGCATTGCGATGACAAGGGTATGGGGCATTGTGATAACAGGGGCCAGGGATGATTGAGATGACAAGGGCAGGGAACATTGTGATGACAGCGGTCATGGATCATTGTGATGATATCTGCCATGGAACATTGTGCTGACAGGGGCCATAGAGCATTGTAATGACAGGTGTCATGTGGCATTGTGATGACAGTGGTCATAGAGCATTGTGATGAAAAGGATCATGGAGCAATGTGACTACAGGGGCCATGGAGCATTGTGAATACATAGGCCATGGAGCATTGTGATGACAGGGGTCAAGGAGCATTGTGATGACATGGGCATGGGGCATAATGATGACAAGAGTTCTGGAGCATTGTGATGTTAAGGCTATGGAGCATTGTGATTACAGGGGACCAGGAGCATTGTGATTACATGGGCAGTGAATATTGTGATGACAGGGGTCATGGAGCACCGTGACGACAAGTGTCATCGAACATTATGATGACAGGGATCATGGAGCATTGTGATGACAAGTGCCATGGCGAATAGTGATGACAGGTGTCATGGGGCATTGTGATGACAATGGTCATCTAGAATTGTGATGAAAGGTAACATGGAGCACTGTGATAACAGGGGCCATGGAGCATTGCGATGACAAAGGCCATGGAGCATTGTGAGGACAAGTGTCATGGAGCATTGTGATGAGGCGGGCATGGAGCATTATGATGACAAGAGTTCTGGAGCATTGCGTTGACAAGGGGATGGAGCATTGTGATTACAGGGACCATGGAGGATAGTGATGACATCTGTCATGGAACATTGTGCTGACAGGGGCCATGGAACTTTGTGATGACAGGTATAATGGGGCATGGTGATGACAGTGGTCATAGAGCATTGGGATGAAATGGATCATGGAGCAATGTGATTACAGGGACCATGTAGCATTGCGAATGCATAGGCTATGGAGCATTGTGATGACGGGAGTCAAGGAGCATTGTGATGTAAGTGGTCATGGATCATTGTGATGACAAGTGTCCTGGACCATTGTGATGCCACGGGTCATGGAGCATTGTGATGACAAGGGCCATGGCGAATTGTGATGACATGTGTCTCGGGGCATTGTGATGACAGTGGTCATCTAGAATTGTGATGAAAGGTATCATGGAGCACTGTGATGACGGGGGCCATGGAGTATAGTGATGACAAGGCCATGGAACATTGTGATGACAAGTATCATGGAGCTTTGTGATGACACGGGCATTCATCATTATGATGACAAGAGTTCTGGAGCATTGTGATGACAAGGGCATGGAGCATTGTGATTACAGGGGTCATGGAGCATTGTGATGACAACTGTCATGGAACATTGTGATGACAGTGTTCATGGAACATTGTGATTAAAGGGGCCATGGAGCATTTTGATGACAAGGGCAGGCGAACATTTTGATTTCATTGGTAATGGAGCATTGTGATGACATGGGCAGGGAACATTGTGATGACAGGTGTCATGGAGCATTGTGATGACAATTGTCCTGTAACGTTGTGCTGACAGGGATCATGGAACTTTGTGATGAGACGGGCATTGGAGCGTTGTGATGACAGGTGTGCTGGAGCCTTCTGAGGAAAGGTGTCATGGGTCATTGTGATTACAGCCATCATGGAACATTGTGATGACAGTGGTCATGGAGCATTGTAATGACAGGGTCCATGGAGCAATGTGATGACAGGGCTCATGTGGCATTGTGATGACAGTGATCATGGAGCATTGTGATGAAAGGGGTCATGGAGCACTGTGATTACAGGGGTCATGTATAATTGTGATGACAAAGGCCATGGAGCATTGTGGTGACAGTTGTCATGGAGCAGTGTGTTGAAAGGGGCATGGAGCATTGTGACGACAATGGTCATGGATTATTGTGATGACTGGTATCATGGAGCATTGTTATGAAAAAGGTCATGGGACAGTGTAATGACAAGTATCATGGAGCATGTGATGAAAGGAGTCATGGAGCATTGTGAGTAAAAGGATCATGAGGCATTTTGATGACAAGAGTCATGGAACATTGTGATGACAGTGGTCATGGAGCATTGTAATGACAGGGTCCATGGAGCAATGTGATGACAGGGCTCATGTGGCATTGTGATGACAGTGATCATGGAGCATTGTGATGAAAGGGGTCATGGAGCACTGTGATTACAGGGGCCATGTATAATTGTGATGACAAAGGCCATGGATTATTGTGATGACTGGTATCATGGAGCATTGTTATGAAAAAGGTCATGGGACAGTGTAATGACAAGTATCATGGAGCATGTGATGAAAGGAGTCATGGAGCATTGTGAGTAAAAGGATCATGAGGCATTTGGATGACAAGAGTCATGGAACATTGTGATGACAGGGATAATGGAGCATTGTGATGACAAGTGCTATGGAGCATTGTGATGACTGGGGTCCTGGGGCATGGTGATGACAGTGGTCATGGAGCATTGTGGTGACAAAGAGCACGGAGCATTGTGATGACAGGTGTCATGGAGCATTGTGATGAAAGGGGTCATGGATCACTACGATGACATGGGTAATGGAGCATTGTGATGACATGGGCAGGGAACATTGTGATGACAGGTGTAATGGAACATTGTGATTACAGGGGACATGGAGCATTTTGATGACATGGGCAGGCAACATTGTGATGACAGTTGTCATGGAGCATTGTGATGACAATTGTCCTGTAATGTTGTGCTGTCACGGATCATGGAGCATTGTGATGAGATGGGCATTGGAGCATTCTGATGACAGGCGTAATGGAGCCTTCTGAGGAAAGGTGTCATGGGTCATTGTGATTACAGCGATCATGGAACATTGTGATGACAGTGGTCATGGAGCATTGTAATGACAGGGATCATGGAGCAATGTGATGACAGGGTTCATGTGGCATTGTGATGACAGTGGTCATGTATCATTGTGATGACAGGGGTCATGCAGCATTGTGATGACATGGGCATGGAGCATAGTGATGACAAGAGTTCTGGAGCATTTTGATGACAAGGGCATGGATCATTGTGATGACAGGGGCCATGAAGCATTGAGATGACAAGGAAATGGAGCATTGTGATGAAAGCGGTCCTGGAGAATTGTGAGGAAACGGGTCATGGATTATTGTGATGGAAGTGTTCCTGGAGCATTCTGATGACAAGTTCCATGCAGCATTTTAATGAACGGGGTATTGGAGCATTGTACAGAAATGGTTCATGGATCATCGTGATTACACGGATCATGGAATATTGTGATGATAAGGGTTTCGGGGCATTGTGAGGACAGGGGTCATGGAGCATTGTAATAGCAGGGGTGATGGGGCATTGTGATGACAGGGGCATGGAGCATTGTGATGACAGAAGTCATAGAATATTGTGATGACAAGGGCCATGGAGCATTGTCATGAAAGGTCTTATCTGGCATGGTGATGAGAGTGGTCATGGAGCATTGTGATAAATGTTGTCCTGAAGCACTGTTATTACAGGGGCCATGTAGAATTTTGATGACAAAGGCCATGGAGCATTGTGAGGACAGGCATCATGGAGCAATTTGATGAAAGTGGTCATGGAGCATTGTGATGAAATGCGCCATGGAACATTGTGAAGACAAGTGTCCTGGAGCATTGTGATGACAAGGGCCATGGCCAAATCTGATGACAGGTGTCATGGAGCATTGTGATGACAGTGGCCATCTATCATTACGATGAAAGGTATCACGGAGCACTGTGATGACAGGGGCCATGGAGCATTGTGATGACATGGGCATGGAGCATTATGATGAGAAGTGATCTGGAGCATTGCGATGACAAGGGTATGGGGCATTGTGATAACAGGGGCCAGGGATGATTGAGATGACAAGGGCAGGGAACATTGTGATGACAGCGGTCATGGATCATTGTGATGATATCTGCCATGGAACATTGTGCTGACAGGGGCCATAGAGCATTGTAATGACAGGTGTCATGTGGCATTGTGATGACAGTGGTCATAGAGCATTGTGATGAAAAGGATCATGGAGCAATGTGACTACAGGGGCCATGGAGCATTGTGAATACATAGGCCATGGAGCATTGTGATGACAGGGGTCAAGGAGCATTGTGATGACATGGGCATGGGGCATAATGATGACAAGAGTTCTGGAGCATTGTGATGTTAAGGCTATGGAGCATTGTGATTACAGGGGACCAGGAGCATTGTGATTACATGGGCAGTGAATATTGTGATGACAGGGGTCATGGAGCACCGTGACGACAAGTGTCATCGAACATTATGATGACAGGGATCATGGAGCATTGTGATGACAAGTGCCATGGCGAATAGTGATGACAGGTGTCATGGGGCATTGTGATGACAATGGTCATCTAGAATTGTGATGAAAGGTAACATGGAGCACTGTGATAACAGGGGCCATGGAGCATTGCGATGACAAAGGCCATGGAGCATTGTGAGGACAAGTGTCATGGAGCATTGTGATGAGGCGGGCATGGAGCATTATGATGACAAGAGTTCTGGAGCATTGCGTTGACAAGGGGATGGAGCATTGTGATTACAGGGACCATGGAGGATAGTGATGACATCTGTCATGGAACATTGTGCTGACAGGGGCCATGGAACTTTGTGATGACAGGTATAATGGGGCATGGTGATGACAGTGGTCATAGAGCATTGGGATGAAATGGATCATGGAGCAATGTGATTACAGGGACCATGTAGCATTGCGAATGCATAGGCTATGGAGCATTGTGATGACGGGAGTCAAGGAGCATTGTGATGTAAGTGGTCATGGATCATTGTGATGACAAGTGTCCTGGACCATTGTGATGCCACGGGTCATGGAGCATTGTGATGACAAGGGCCATGGCGAATTGTGATGACATGTGTCTCGGGGCATTGTGATGACAGTGGTCATCTAGAATTGTGATGAAAGGTATCATGGAGCACTGTGATGACGGGGGCCATGGAGTATAGTGATGACAAGGCCATGGAACATTGTGATGACAAGTATCATGGAGCTTTGTGATGACACGGGCATTCATCATTATGATGACAAGAGTTCTGGAGCATTGTGATGACAAGGGCATGGAGCATTGTGATTACAGGGGTCATGGAGCATTGTGATGACAACTGTCATGGAACATTGTGATGACAGTGTTCATGGAGCATTGTGATTAAAGGGGCCATGGAGCATTTTGATGACAAGGGCAGGCGAACATTTTGATTTCATTGGTAATGGAGCATTGTGATGACATGGGCAGGGAACATTGTGATGACAGGTGTCATGGAGCATTGTGATGACAATTGTCCTGTAACGTTGTGCTGACAGGGATCATGGAACTTTGTGATGAGACGGGCATTGGAGCGTTGTGATGACAGGTGTGCTGGAGCCTTCTGAGGAAAGGTGTCATGGGTCATTGTGATTACAGCCATCATGGAACATTGTGATGACAGTGGTCATGGAGCATTGTAATGACAGGGTCCATGGAGCAATGTGATGACAGGGCTCATGTGGCATTGTGATGACAGTGATCATGGAGCATTGTGATGAAAGGGGTCATGGAGCACTGTGATTACAGGGGCCATGTATAATTGTGATGACAAAGGCCATGGAGCATTGTGGTGACAGTTGTCATGGAGCAGTGTGTTGAAAGGGGCATGGAGCATTGTGACGACAATGGTCATGGATTATTGTGATGACTGGTATCATGGAGCATTGTTATGAAAAAGGTCATGGGACAGTGTAATGACAAGTATCATGGAGCATGTGATGAAAGGAGTCATGGAGCATTGTGAGTAAAAGGATCATGAGGCATTTTGATGACAAGAGTCATGGAACATTGTGATGACAGGGATAATGGAGCATTGTGATGACAAGTGCTATGGAGCATTGTGATGACTGGGGTCATGGGGCATGGTGATGACAGTGGTCATGGAGCATTGTGGTGACAAAGAGCACGGAGCATTGTGATGACAGGTGTCATGGAGCATTGTGATGAAAGGGGTCATGGATCACTACGATGACATGGGTAATGGAGCATTGTGATGACATGGGCAGGGAACATTGTGATGACAGGTGTAATGGAACATTGTGATTACAGGGGACATGGAGCATTTTGATGACGTGGGCAGGCAACATTGTGATGACAGTTGTCATGGAGCATTGTGATGACAATTGTCCTGTAACCTTGTGCTGTCACGGATCATGGAGCATTGTGATGAGATGGGCATTGGAGCATTCTGATGACAGGCGTAATGGAGCCTTCTGAGGAAAGGTGTCATGGGTCATTGTGATTACAGCGATCATGGAACATTGTGATGACAGTGGTCATGGAGCATTGTAATGACAGGGATCATGGAGCAATGTGATGACAGGGTTCATGTGGCATTGTGATGACAGTGGTCATGTATCATTGTGATGACAGGGGTCATGCAGCATTGTGATGACATGGGCATGGAGCATAGTGATGACAAGAGTTCTGGAGCATTTTGATGACAAGGGCATGGATCATTGTGATGACAGGGGCCATGAAGCATTGAGATGACAAGGAAATGGAGCATTGTGATGAAAGCGGTCCTGGAGAATTGTGAGGAAACGGGTCATGGATTATTGTGATGGAAGGGTTCCTGGAGCATTCTGATGACAAGTTCCATGCAGCATTTTAATGAACGGGGTATTGGAGCATTGTACAGAAATGGTTCATGGATCATCGTGATTACACGGATCATGGAATATTGTGATGATAAGGGTTTCGGGGCATTGTGAGGACAGGGGTCATGGAGCATTGTAATAGCAGGGGTGATGGGGCATTGTGATGACAGGGGCATGGAGCATTGTGATGACAGAAGTCATAGAATATTGTGATGACAAGGGCCATGGAGCATTGTCATGAAAGGTCTTATCTGGCATGGTGATGAGAGTGGTCATGGAGCATTGTGATAAATGTTGTCCTGAAGCACTGTTATTACAGGGGCCATGTAGAATTTTGATGACAAAGGCCATGGAGCATTGTGAGGACAGGCATCATGGAGCAATTTGATGAAAGTGGTCATGGAGCATTGTGATGAAATGCGCCATGGAACATTGTGAAGACAAGTGTCCTGGAGCATTGTGATGACAAGGGCCATGGCCAAATCTGATGACAGGTGTCATGGAGCATTGTGATGACAGTGGCCATCTATCATTACGATGAAAGGTATCACGGAGCACTGTGATGACAGGGGCCATGGAGCATTGTGATGACATGGGCATGGAGCATTATGATGAGAAGTGATCTGGAGCATTGCGATGACAAGGGTATGGGGCATTGTGATAAGAGGGGCCAGGGATCATTGAGATGACAAGGGCAGGGAACATTGTGATGACAGCGGTCATGGATCATTGTGATGATATCTGCCATGGAACATTGTGCTGACAGGGGCCATAGAGCATTGTAATGACAGGTGTCATGTGGCATTGTGATGACAGTGGTCATAGAGCATTGTGATGAAAAGGATCATGGAGCAATGTGACTACAGGGGCCATGGAGCATTGTGAATACATAGGCCATGGAGCATTGTGATGACAGGGGTCAAGGAGCATTGTGATGACATGGGCATGGGGCATAATGATGACAAGAGTTCTGGAGCATTGTGATGTTAAGGCTATGGAGCATTGTGATTACAGGGGACCAGGAGCATTGTGATTACATGGGCAGTGAATATTGTGATGACAGGGGTCATGGAGCACCGTGACGACAAGTGTCATCGAACATTATGATGACAGGGATCATGGAGCATTGTGATGACAAGTGCCATGGCGAATAGTGATGACAGGTGTCATGGGGCATTGTGATGACAATGGTCATCTAGAATTGTGATGAAAGGTAACATGGAGCACTGTGATAACAGGGGCCATGGAGCATTGCGATGACAAAGGCCATGGAGCATTGTGAGGACAAGTGTCATGGAGCATTGTGATGAGGCGGGCATGGAGCATTATGATGACAAGAGTTCTGGAGCATTGCGTTGACAAGGGGATGGAGCATTGTGATTACAGGGACCATGGAGGATAGTGATGACATCTGTCATGGAACATTGTGCTGACAGGGGCCATGGAACTTTGTGATGACAGGTATAATGGGGCATGGTGATGACAGTGGTCATAGAGCATTGGGATGAAATGGATCATGGAGCAATGTGATTACAGGGACCATGTAGCATTGCGAATGCATAGGCTATGGAGCATTGTGATGACGGGAGTCAAGGAGCATTGTGATGTAAGTGGTCATGGATCATTGTGATGACAAGTGTCCTGGACCATTGTGATGCCACGGGTCATGGAGCATTGTGATGACAAGGGCCATGGCGAATTGTGATGACATGTGTCTCGGGGCATTGTGATGACAGTGGTCATCTAGAATTGTGATGAAAGGTATCATGGAGCACTGTGATGACGGGGGCCATGGAGTATAGTGATGACAAGGCCATGGAACATTGTGATGACAAGTATCATGGAGCTTTGTGATGACACGGGCATTCATCATTATGATGACAAGAGTTCTGGAGCATTGTGATGACAAGGGCATGGAGCATTGTGATTACAGGGGTCATGGAGCATTGTGATGACAACTGTCATGGAACATTGTGATGACAGTGTTCATGGAGCATTGTGATTAAAGGGGCCATGGAGCATTTTGATGACAAGGGCAGGCGAACATTTTGATTTCATTGGTAATGGAGCATTGTGATGACATGGGCAGGGAACATTGTGATGACAGGTGTCATGGAGCATTGTGATGACAATTGTCCTGTAACGTTGTGCTGACAGGGATCATGGAACTTTGTGATGAGACGGGCATTGGTGCGTTGTGATGACAGGTGTGCTGGAGCCTTCTGAGGAAAGGTGTCATGGGTCATTGTGATTACAGCCATCATGGAACATTGTGATGACAGTGGTCATGGAGCATTGTAATGACAGGGTCCATGGAGCAATGTGATGACAGGGCTCATGTGGCATTGTGATGACAGTGATCATGGAGCATTGTGATGAAAGGGGTCATGGAGCACTGTGATTACAGGGGCCATGTATAATTGTGATGACAAAGGCCATGGAGCATTGTGGTGACAGTTGTCATGGAGCAGTGTGTTGAAAGGGGCATGGAGCATTGTGACGACAATGGTCATGGATTATTGTGATGACTGGTATCATGGAGCATTGTTATGAAAAAGGTCATGGGACAGTGTAATGACAAGTATCATGGAGCATGTGATGAAAGGAGTCATGGAGCATTGTGAGTAAAAGGATCATGAGGCATTTTGATGACAAGAGTCATGGAACATTGTGATGACAGGGATAATGGAGCATTGTGATGACAAGTGCTATGGAGCATTGTGATGACTGGGGTCCTGGGGCATGGTGATGACAGTGGTCATGGAGCATTGTGGTGACAAAGAGCACGGAGCATTGTGATGACAGGTGTCATGGAGCATTGTGATGAAAGGGGTCATGGATCACTACGATGACATGGGTAATGGAGCATTGTGATGACATGGGCAGGGAACATTGTGATGACAGGTGTAATGGAACATTGTGATTACAGGGGACATGGAGCATTTTGATGACATGGGCAGGCAACATTGTGATGACAGTTGTCATGGAGCATTGTGATGACAATTGTCCTGTAACGTTGTGCTGTCACGGATCATGGAGCATTGTGATGAGATGGGCATTGGAGCATTCTGATGACAGGCGTAATGGAGCCTTCTGAGGAAAGGTGTCATGGGTCATTGTGATTACAGCGATCATGGAACATTGTGATGACAGTGGTCATGGAGCATTGTAATGACAGGGATCATGGAGCAATGTGATGACAGGGTTCATGTGGCATTGTGATGACAGTGGTCATGTATCATTGTGATGACAGGGGTCATGCAGCATTGTGATGACATGGGCATGGAGCATAGTGATGACAAGAGTTCTGGAGCATTTTGATGACAAGGGCATGGATCATTGTGATGACAGGGGCCATGAAGCATTGAGATGACAAGGAAATGGAGCATTGTGATGAAAGCGGTCCTGGAGAATTGTGAGGAAACGGGTCATGGATTATTGTGATGGAAGTGTTCCTGGAGCATTCTGATGACAAGTTCCATGCAGCATTTTAATGAACGGGGTATTGGAGCATTGTACAGAAATGGTTCATGGATCATCGTGATTACACGGATCATGGAATATTGTGATGATAAGGGTTTCGGGGCATTGTGAGGACAGGGGTCATGGAGCATTGTAATAGCAGGGGTGATGGGGCATTGTGATGACAGGGGCATGGAGCATTGTGATGACAGAAGTCATAGAATATTGTGATGACAAGGGCCATGGAGCATTGTCATGAAAGGTCTTATCTGGCATGGTGATGAGAGTGGTCATGGAGCATTGTGATAAATGTTGTCCTGAAGCACTGTTATTACAGGGGCCATGTAGAATTTTGATGACAAAGGCCATGGAGCATTGTGAGGACAGGCATCATGGAGCAATTTGATGAAAGTGGTCATGGAGCATTGTGATGAAATGCGCCATGGAACATTGTGAAGACAAGTGTCCTGGAGCATTGTGATGACAAGGGCCATGGCCAAATCTGATGACAGGTGTCATGGAGCATTGTGATGACAGTGGCCATCTATCATTACGATGAAAGGTATCACGGAGCACTGTGATGACAGGGGCCATGGAGCATTGTGATGACATGGGCATGGAGCATTATGATGAGAAGTGATCTGGAGCATTGCGATGACAAGGGTATGGGGCATTGTGATAACAGGGGCCAGGGATGATTGAGATGACAAGGGCAGGGAACATTGTGATGACAGCGGTCATGGATCATTGTGATGATATCTGCCATGGAACATTGTGCTGACAGGGGCCATAGAGCATTGTAATGACAGGTGTCATGTGGCATTGTGATGACAGTGGTCATAGAGCATTGTGATGAAAAGGATCATGGAGCAATGTGACTACAGGGGCCATGGAGCATTGTGAATACATAGGCCATGGAGCATTGTGATGACAGGGGTCAAGGAGCATTGTGATGACATGGGCATGGGGCATAATGATGACAAGAGTTCTGGAGCATTGTGATGTTAAGGCTATGGAGCATTGTGATTACAGGGGACCAGGAGCATTGTGATTACATGGGCAGTGAATATTGTGATGACAGGGGTCATGGAGCACCGTGACGACAAGTGTCATCGAACATTATGATGACAGGGATCATGGAGCATTGTGATGACAAGTGCCATGGCGAATAGTGATGACAGGTGTCATGGGGCATTGTGATGACAATGGTCATCTAGAATTGTGATGAAAGGTAACATGGAGCACTGTGATAACAGGGGCCATGGAGCATTGCGATGACAAAGGCCATGGAGCATTGTGAGGACAAGTGTCATGGAGCATTGTGATGAGGCGGGCATGGAGCATTATGATGACAAGAGTTCTGGAGCATTGCGTTGACAAGGGGATGGAGCATTGTGATTACAGGGACCATGGAGGATAGTGATGACATCTGTCATGGAACATTGTGCTGACAGGGGCCATGGAACTTTGTGATGACAGGTATAATGGGGCATGGTGATGACAGTGGTCATAGAGCATTGGGATGAAATGGATCATGGAGCAATGTGATTACAGGGACCATGTAGCATTGCGAATGCATAGGCTATGGAGCATTGTGATGACGGGAGTCAAGGAGCATTGTGATGTAAGTGGTCATGGATCATTGTGATGACAAGTGTCCTGGACCATTGTGATGCCACGGGTCATGGAGCATTGTGATGACAAGGGCCATGGCGAATTGTGATGACATGTGTCTCGGGGCATTGTGATGACAGTGGTCATCTAGAATTGTGATGAAAGGTATCATGGAGCACTGTGATGACGGGGGCCATGGAGTATAGTGATGACAAGGCCATGGAACATTGTGATGACAAGTATCATGGAGCTTTGTGATGACACGGGCATTCATCATTATGATGACAAGAGTTCTGGAGCATTGTGATGACAAGGGCATGGAGCATTGTGATTACAGGGGTCATGGAGCATTGTGATGACAACTGTCATGGAACATTGTGATGACAGTGTTCATGGAGCATTGTGATTAAAGGGGCCATGGAGCATTTTGATGACAAGGGCAGGCGAACATTTTGATTTCATTGGTAATGGAGCATTGTGATGACATGGGCAGGGAACATTGTGATGACAGGTGTCATGGAGCATTGTGATGACAATTGTCCTGTAACGTTGTGCTGACAGGGATCATGGAACTTTGTGATGAGACGGGCATTGGAGCGTTGTGATGACAGGTGTGCTGGAGCCTTCTGAGGAAAGGTGTCATGGGTCATTGTGATTACAGCCATCATGGAACATTGTGATGACAGTGGTCATGGAGCATTGTAATGACAGGGTCCATGGAGCAATGTGATGACAGGGCTCATGTGGCATTGTGATGACAGTGATCATGGAGCATTGTGATGAAAGGGGTCATGGAGCACTGTGATTACAGGGGCCATGTATAATTGTGATGACAAAGGCCATGGAGCATTGTGGTGACAGTTGTCATGGAGCAGTGTGTTGAAAGGGGCATGGAGCATTGTGACGACAATGGTCATGGATTATTGTGATGACTGGTATCATGGAGCATTGTTATGAAAAAGGTCATGGGACAGTGTAATGACAAGTATCATGGAGCATGTGATGAAAGGAGTCATGGAGCATTGTGAGTAAAAGGATCATGAGGCATTTTGATGACAAGAGTCATGGAACATTGTGATGACAGGGATAATGGAGCATTGTGATGACAAGTGCTATGGAGCATTGTGATGACTGGGGTCATGGGGCATGGTGATGACAGTGGTCATGGAGCATTGTGGTGACAAAGAGCACGGAGCATTGTGATGACAGGTGTCATGGAGCATTGTGATGAAAGGGGTCATGGATCACTACGATGACATGGGTAATGGAGCATTGTGATGACATGGGCAGGGAACATTGTGATGACAGGTGTAATGGAACATTGTGATTACAGGGGACATGGAGCATTTTGATGACGTGGGCAGGCAACATTGTGATGACAGTTGTCATGGAGCATTGTGATGACAATTGTCCTGTAACCTTGTGCTGTCACGGATCATGGAGCATTGTGATGAGATGGGCATTGGAGCATTCTGATGACAGGCGTAATGGAGCCTTCTGAGGAAAGGTGTCATGGGTCATTGTGATTACAGCGATCATGGAACATTGTGATGACAGTGGTCATGGAGCATTGTAATGACAGGGATCATGGAGCAATGTGATGACAGGGTTCATGTGGCATTGTGATGACAGTGGTCATGTATCATTGTGATGACAGGGGTCATGCAGCATTGTGATGACATGGGCATGGAGCATAGTGATGACAAGAGTTCTGGAGCATTTTGATGACAAGGGCATGGATCATTGTGATGACAGGGGCCATGAAGCATTGAGATGACAAGGAAATGGAGCATTGTGATGAAAGCGGTCCTGGAGAATTGTGAGGAAACGGGTCATGGATTATTGTGATGGAAGGGTTCCTGGAGCATTCTGATGACAAGTTCCATGCAGCATTTTAATGAACGGGGTATTGGAGCATTGTACAGAAATGGTTCATGGATCATCGTGATTACACGGATCATGGAATATTGTGATGATAAGGGTTTCGGGGCATTGTGAGGACAGGGGTCATGGAGCATTGTAATAGCAGGGGTGATGGGGCATTGTGATGACAGGGGCATGGAGCATTGTGATGACAGAAGTCATAGAATATTGTGATGACAAGGGCCATGGAGCATTGTCATGAAAGGTCTTATCTGGCATGGTGATGAGAGTGGTCATGGAGCATTGTGATAAATGTTGTCCTGAAGCACTGTTATTACAGGGGCCATGTAGAATTTTGATGACAAAGGCCATGGAGCATTGTGAGGACAGGCATCATGGAGCAATTTGATGAAAGTGGTCATGGAGCATTGTGATGAAATGCGCCATGGAACATTGTGAAGACAAGTGTCCTGGAGCATTGTGATGACAAGGGCCATGGCCAAATCTGATGACAGGTGTCATGGAGCATTGTGATGACAGTGGCCATCTATCATTACGATGAAAGGTATCACGGAGCACTGTGATGACAGGGGCCATGGAGCATTGTGATGACATGGGCATGGAGCATTATGATGAGAAGTGATCTGGAGCATTGCGATGACAAGGGTATGGGGCATTGTGATAAGAGGGGCCAGGGATCATTGAGATGACAAGGGCAGGGAACATTGTGATGACAGCGGTCATGGATCATTGTGATGATATCTGCCATGGAACATTGTGCTGACAGGGGCCATAGAGCATTGTAATGACAGGTGTCATGTGGCATTGTGATGACAGTGGTCATAGAGCATTGTGATGAAAAGGATCATGGAGCAATGTGACTACAGGGGCCATGGAGCATTGTGAATACATAG
The DNA here is from genome assembly GCF_028023285.1 of Balaenoptera ricei. Classification (NCBI taxonomy): domain Eukaryota; kingdom Metazoa; phylum Chordata; class Mammalia; order Artiodactyla; family Balaenopteridae; genus Balaenoptera; species Balaenoptera ricei. Next base: position 188,537 of record NW_026777490.1, read on the forward strand.
GCCATGGAGCATTGTGATGACAGGGGTCAAGGAGCATTGTGATGACATGGGCATGGGGCATAATGATGACAAGAGTTCTGGAGCATTGTGATGTTAAGGCTATGGAGCATTGTGATTACAGGGGACCAGGAGCATTGTGATTACATGGGCAGTGAATATTGTGATGACAGGGGTCATGGAGCACCGTGACGACAAGTGTCATCGAACATTATGATGACAGGGATCATGGAGCATTGTGATGACAAGTGCCATGGCGAATAGTGATGACAGGTGTCATGGGGCATTGTGATGACAATGGTCATCTAGAATTGTGATGAAAGGTAACATGGAGCACTGTGATAACAGGGGCCATGGAGCATTGCGATGACAAAGGCCATGGAGCATTGTGAGGACAAGTGTCATGGAGCATTGTGATGAGGCGGGCATGGAGCATTATGATGACAAGAGTTCTGGAGCATTGCGTTGACAAGGGGATGGAGCATTGTGATTACAGGGACCATGGAGGATAGTGATGACATCTGTCATGGAACATTGTGCTGACAGGGGCCATGGAACTTTGTGATGACAGGTATAATGGGGCATGGTGATGACAGTGGTCATAGAGCATTGGGATGAAATGGATCATGGAGCAATGTGATTACAGGGACCATGTAGCATTGCGAATGCATAGGCTATGGAGCATTGTGATGACGGGAGTCAAGGAGCATTGTGATGTAAGTGGTCATGGATCATTGTGATGACAAGTGTCCTGGACCATTGTGATGCCACGGGTCATGGAGCATTGTGATGACAAGGGCCATGGCGAATTGTGATGACATGTGTCTCGGGGCATTGTGATGACAGTGGTCATCTAGAATTGTGATGAAAGGTATCATGGAGCACTGTGATGACGGGGGCCATGGAGTATAGTGATGACAAGGCCATGGAACATTGTGATGACAAGTATCATGGAGCTTTGTGATGACACGGGCATTCATCATTATGATGACAAGAGTTCTGGAGCATTGTGATGACAAGGGCATGGAGCATTGTGATTACAGGGGTCATGGAGCATTGTGATGACAACTGTCATGGAACATTGTGATGACAGTGTTCATGGAGCATTGTGATTAAAGGGGCCATGGAGCATTTTGATGACAAGGGCAGGCGAACATTTTGATTTCATTGGTAATGGAGCATTGTGATGACATGGGCAGGGAACATTGTGATGACAGGTGTCATGGAGCATTGTGATGACAATTGTCCTGTAACGTTGTGCTGACAGGGATCATGGAACTTTGTGATGAGACGGGCATTGGAGCGTTGTGATGACAGGTGTGCTGGAGCCTTCTGAGGAAAGGTGTCATGGGTCATTGTGATTACAGCCATCATGGAACATTGTGATGACAGTGGTCATGGAGCATTGTAATGACAGGGTCCATGGAGCAATGTGATGACAGGGCTCATGTGGCATTGTGATGACAGTGATCATGGAGCATTGTGATGAAAGGGGTCATGGAGCACTGTGATTACAGGGGCCATGTATAATTGTGATGACAAAGGCCATGGAGCATTGTGGTGACAGTTGTCATGGAGCAGTGTGTTGAAAGGGGCATGGAGCATTGTGACGACAATGGTCATGGATTATTGTGATGACTGGTATCATGGAGCATTGTTATGAAAAAGGTCATGGGACAGTGTAATGACAAGTATCATGGAGCATGTGATGAAAGGAGTCATGGAGCATTGTGAGTAAAAGGATCATGAGGCATTTTGATGACAAGAGTCATGGAACATTGTGATGACAGGGATAATGGAGCATTGTGATGACAAGTGCTATGGAGCATTGTGATGACTGGGGTCCTGGGGCATGGTGATGACAGTGGTCATGGAGCATTGTGGTGACAAAGAGCACGGAGCATTGTGATGACAGGTGTCATGGAGCATTGTGATGAAAGGGGTCATGGATCACTACGATGACATGGGTAATGGAGCATTGTGATGACATGGGCAGGGAACATTGTGATGACAGGTGTAATGGAACATTGTGATTACAGGGGACATGGAGCATTTTGATGACATGGGCAGGCAACATTGTGATGACAGTTGTCATGGAGCATTGTGATGACAATTGTCCTGTAACGTTGTGCTGTCACGGATCATGGAGCATTGTGATGAGATGGGCATTGGAGCATTCTGATGACAGGCGTAATGGAGCCTTCTGAGGAAAGGTGTCATGGGTCATTGTGATTACAGCGATCATGGAACATTGTGATGACAGTGGTCATGGAGCATTGTAATGACAGGGATCATGGAGCAATGTGATGACAGGGTTCATGTGGCATTGTGATGACAGTGGTCATGTATCATTGTGATGACAGGGGTCATGCAGCATTGTGATGACATGGGCATGGAGCATAGTGATGACAAGAGTTCTGGAGCATTTTGATGACAAGGGCATGGATCATTGTGATGACAGGGGCCATGAAGCATTGAGATGACAAGGAAATGGAGCATTGTGATGAAAGCAGTCCTGGAGAATTGTGAGGAAACGGGTCATGGATTATTGTGATGGAAGGGTTCCTGGAGCATTCTGATGACAAGTTCCATGCAGCATTTTAATGAACGGGGTATTGGAGCATTGTACAGAAATGGTTCATGGATCATCGTGATTACACGGATCATGGAATATTGTGATGATAAGGGTTTCGGGGCATTGTGAGGACAGGGGTCATGGAGCATTGTAATAGCAGGGGTGATGGGGCATTGTGATGACAGGGGCATGGAGCATTGTGATGACAGAAGTCATAGAATATTGTGATGACAAGGGCCATGGAGCATTGCATGAAAGGTCTTATCTGGCATGGTGATGAGAGTGGTCATGGAGCATTGTGATAAATGTTGTCCTGAAGCACTGTTATTACAGGGGCCATGTAGAATTTTGATGACAAAGGCCATGGAGCATTGTGAGGACAGGCATCATGGAGCAATTTGATGAAAGTGGTCATGGAGCATTGTGATGAAATGCGCCATGGAACATTGTGAAGACAAGTGTCCTGGAGCATTGTGATGACAAGGGCCATGGCCAAATCTGATGACAGGTGTCATGGAGCATTGTGATGACAGTGGCCATCTATCATTACGATGAAAGGTATCACGGAGCACTGTGATGACAGGGGCCATGGAGCATTGTGATGACATGGGCATGGAGCATTATGATGAGAAGTGATCTGGAGCATTGCGATGACAAGGGTATGGGGCATTGTGATAACAGGGGCCAGGGATGATTGAGATGACAAGGGCAGGGAACATTGTGATGACAGCGGTCATGGATCATTGTGATGATATCTGCCATGGAACATTGTGCTGACAGGGGCCATAGAGCATTGTAATGACAGGTGTCATGTGGCATTGTGATGACAGTGATCATAGAGCATTGTGATGAAAAGGATCATGGAGCAATGTGACTACAGGGGCCATGGAGCATTGTGAATACATAGGCCATGGAGCATTGTGATGACAGGGGTCAAGGAGCATTGTGATGACATGGGCATGGGGCATAATGATGACAAGAGTTCTGGAGCATTGTGATGTTAAGGCTATGGAGCATTGTGATTACAGGGGACCAGGAGCATTGTGATTACATGGGCAGTGAATATTGTGATGACAGGGGTCATGGAGCACCGTGACGACAAGTGTCATCGAACATTATGATGACAGGGATCATGGAGCATTGTGATGACAAGTGCCATGGCGAATAGTGATGACAGGTGTCATGGGGCATTGTGATGACAATGGTCATCTAGAATTGTGATGAAAGGTAACATGGAGCACTGTGATAACAGGGGCCATGGAGCATTGCGATGACAAAGGCCATGGAGCATTGTGAGGACAAGTGTCATGGAGCATTGTGATGAGGCGGGCATGGAGCATTATGATGACAAGAGTTCTGGAGCATTGCGTTGACAAGGGGATGGAGCATTGTGATTACAGGGACCATGGAGGATAGTGATGACATCTGTCATGGAACATTGTGCTGACAGGGGCCATGGAACTTTGTGATGACAGGTATAATGGGGCATGGTGATGACAGTGGTCATAGAGCATTGGGATGAAATGGATCATGGAGCAATGTGATTACAGGGACCATGTAGCATTGCGAATGCATAGGCTATGGAGCATTGTGATGACGGGAGTCAAGGAGCATTGTGATGTAAGTGGTCATGGATCATTGTGATGACAAGTGTCCTGGACCATTGTGATGCCACGGGTCATGGAGCATTGTGATGACAAGGGCCATGGCGAATTGTGATGACATGTGTCTCGGGGCATTGTGATGACAGTGGTCATCTAGAATTGTGATGAAAGGTATCATGGAGCACTGTGATGACGGGGGCCATGGAGTATAGTGATGACAAGGCCATGGAACATTGTGATGACAAGTATCATGGAGCTTTGTGATGACACGGGCATTCATCATTATGATGACAAGAGTTCTGGAGCATTGTGATGACAAGGGCATGGAGCATTGTGATTACAGGGGTCATGGAGCATTGTGATGACAACTGTCATGGAACATTGTGATGACAGTGTTCATGGAGCATTGTGATTAAAGGGGCCATGGAGCATTTTGATGACAAGGGCAGGCGAACATTTTGATTTCATTGGTAATGGAGCATTGTGATGACATGGGCAGGGAACATTGTGATGACAGGTGTCATGGAGCATTGTGATGACAATTGTCCTGTAACGTTGTGCTGACAGGGATCATGGAACTTTGTGATGAGACGGGCATTGGAGCGTTGTGATGACAGGTGTGCTGGAGCCTTCTGAGGAAAGGTGTCATGGGTCATTGTGATTACAGCCATCATGGAACATTGTGATGACAGTGGTCATGGAGCATTGTAATGACAGGGGCCATGGAGCAATGTGATGACAGGGCTCATGTGGCATTGTGATGACAGTGATCATGGAGCATTGTGATGAAAGGGGTCATGGAGCACTGTGATTACAGGGGCCATGTATAATTGTGATGACAAAGGCCATGGAGCATTGTGGTGACAGTTGTCATGGAGCAGTGTGTTGAAAGGGGCATGGAGCATTGTGACGACAATGGTCATGGATTATTGTGATGACTGGTATCATGGAGCATTGTTATGAAAAAGGTCATGGGACAGTGTAATGACAAGTATCATGGAGCATGTGATGAAAGGAGTCATGGAGCATTGTGAGTAAAAGGATCATGAGGCATTTTGATGACAAGAGTCATGGAACATTGTGATGACAGGGATAATGGAGCATTGTGATGACAAGTGCTATGGAGCATTGTGATGACTGGGGTCATGGGGCATGGTGATGACAGTGGTCATGGAGCATTGTGGTGACAAAGAGCACGGAGCATTGTGATGACAGGTGTCATGGAGCATTGTGATGAAAGGGGTCATGGATCACTACGATGACATGGGTAATGGAGCATTGTGATGACATGGGCAGGGAACATTGTGATGACAGGTGTAATGGAACATTGTGATTACAGGGGACATGGAGCATTTTGATGACATGGGCAGGCAACATTGTGATGACAGTTGTCATGGAGCATTGTGATGACAATTGTCCTGTAACGTTGTGCTGTCACGGATCATGGAGCATTGTGATGAGATGGGCATTGGAGCATTCTGATGACAGGCGTAATGGAGCCTTCTGAGGAAAGGTGTCATGGGTCATTGTGATTACAGCGATCATGGAACATTGTGATGACAGTGGTCATGGAGCATTGTAATGACAGGGATCATGGAGCAATGTGATGACAGGGTTCATGTGGCATTGTGATGACAGTGGTCATGTATCATTGTGATGACAGGGGTCATGCAGCATTGTGATGACATGGGCATGGAGCATAGTGATGACAAGAGTTCTGGAGCATTTTGATGACAAGGGCATGGATCATTGTGATGACAGGGGCCATGAAGCATTGAGATGACAAGGAAATGGAGCATTGTGATGAAAGCGGTCCTGGAGAATTGTGAGGAAACGGGTCATGGATTATTGTGATGGAAGGGTTCCTGGAGCATTCTGATGACAAGTTCCATGCAGCATTTTAATGAACGGGGTATTGGAGCATTGTACAGAAATGGTTCATGGATCATCGTGATTACACGGATCATGGAATATTGTGATGATAAGGGTTTCGGGGCATTGTGAGGACAGGGGTCATGGAGCATTGTAATAGCAGGGGTGATGGGGCATTGTGATGACAGGGGCATGGAGCATTGTGATGACAGAAGTCATAGAATATTGTGATGACAAGGGCCATGGAGCATTGTCATGAAAGGTCTTATCTGGCATGGTGATGAGAGTGGTCATGGAGCATTGTGATAAATGTTGTCCTGAAGCACTGTTATTACAGGGGCCATGTAGAATTTTGATGACAAAGGCCATGGAGCATTGTGAGGACAGGCATCATGGAGCAATTTGATGAAAGTGGTCATGGAGCATTGTGATGAAATGCGCCATGGAACATTGTGAAGACAAGTGTCCTGGAGCATTGTGATGACAAGGGCCATGGCCAAATCTGATGACAGGTGTCATGGAGCATTGTGATGACAGTGGCCATCTATCATTACGATGAAAGGTATCACGGAGCACTGTGATGACAGGGGCCATGGAGCATTGTGATGACATGGGCATGGAACATTATGATGAGAAGTGATCTGGAGCATTGCGATGACAAGGGTATGGGGCATTGTGATTACAGGGGCCAGGGATCATTGAGATGACAAGGGCAGGGAACATTGTGATGACAGCGGTCATGGATCATTGTGATGATATCTGCCATGGAACATTGTGCTGACAGGGGCCATAGAGCATTGTAATGACAGGTGTCATGTGGCATTGTGATGACAGTGGTCATAGAGCATTGTGATGAAAAGGATCATGGAGCAATGTGACTACAGGGGCCATGGAGCATTGTGAATACATAGGCCATGGAGCATTGTGATGACAGGGGTCAAGGAGCATTGTGATGACATGGGCATGGGGCATAATGATGACAAGAGTTCTGGAGCATTGTGATGTTAAGGCTATGGAGCATTGTGATTACAGGGGACCAGGAGCATTGTGATTACATGGGCAGTGAATATTGTGATGACAGGGGTCATGGAGCACCGTGACGACAAGTGTCATCGAACATTATGATGACAGGGATCATGGAGCATTGTGATGACAAGTGCCATGGCGAATAGTGATGACAGGTGTCATGGGGCATTGTGATGACAATGGTCATCTAGAATTGTGATGAAAGGTAACATGGAGCACTGTGATAACAGGGGCCATGGAGCATTGCGATGACAAAGGCCATGGAGCATTGTGAGGACAAGTGTCATGGAGCATTGTGATGAGGCGGGCATGGAGCATTATGATGACAAGAGTTCTGGAGCATTGCGTTGACAAGGGGATGGAGCATTGTGATTACAGGGACCATGGAGGATAGTGATGACATCTGTCATGGAACATTGTGCTGACAGGGGCCATGGAACTTTGTGATGACAGGTATAATGGGGCATGGTGATGACAGTGGTCATAGAGCATTGGGATGAAATGGATCATGGAGCAATGTGATTACAGGGACCATGTAGCATTGCGAATGCATAGGCTATGGAGCATTGTGATGACGGGAGTCAAGGAGCATTGTGATGTAAGTGGTCATGGATCATTGTGATGACAAGTGTCCTGGACCATTGTGATGCCACGGGTCATGGAGCATTGTGATGACAAGGGCCATGGCGAATTGTGATGACATGTGTCTCGGGGCATTGTGATGACAGTGGTCATCTAGAATTGTGATGAAAGGTATCATGGAGCACTGTGATGACGGGGGCCATGGAGTATAGTGATGACAAGGCCATGGAACATTGTGATGACAAGTATCATGGAGCTTTGTGATGACACGGGCATTCATCATTATGATGACAAGAGTTCTGGAGCATTGTGATGACAAGGGCATGGAGCATTGTGATTACAGGGGTCATGGAGCATTGTGATGACAACTGTCATGGAACATTGTGATGACAGTGTTCATGGAGCATTGTGATTAAAGGGGCCATGGAGCATTTTGATGACAAGGGCAGGCGAACATTTTGATTTCATTGGTAATGGAGCATTGTGATGACATGGGCAGGGAACATTGTGATGACAGGTGTCATGGAGCATTGTGATGACAATTGTCCTGTAACGTTGTGCTGACAGGGATCATGGAACTTTGTGATGAGACGGGCATTGGAGCGTTGTGATGACAGGTGTGCTGGAGCCTTCTGAGGAAAGGTGTCATGGGTCATTGTGATTACAGCCATCATGGAACATTGTGATGACAGTGGTCATGGAGCATTGTAATGACAGGGTCCATGGAGCAATGTGATGACAGGGCTCATGTGGCATTGTGATGACAGTGATCATGGAGCATTGTGATGAAAGGGGTCATGGAGCACTGTGATTACAGGGGCCATGTATAATTGTGATGACAAAGGCCATGGAGCATTGTGGTGACAGTTGTCATGGAGCAGTGTGTTGAAAGGGGCATGGAGCATTGTGACGACAATGGTCATGGATTATTGTGATGACTGGTATCATGGAGCATTGTTATGAAAAAGGTCATGGGACAGTGTAATGACAAGTATCATGGAGCATGTGATGAAAGGAGTCATGGAGCATTGCGAGTAAAAGGATCATGAGGCATTTTGATGACAAGAGTCATGGAACATTGTGATGACAGGGATAATGGAGCATTGTGATGACAAGTGCTATGGAGCATTGTGATGACTGGGGTCATGGGGCATGGTGATGACAGTGGTCATGGAGCATTGTGGTGACAAAGAGCACGGAGCATTGTGATGACAGGTGTCATGGAGCATTGTGATGAAAGGGGTCATGGATCACTACGATGACATGGGTAATGGAGCATTGTGATGACATGGGCAGGGAACATTGTGATGACAGGTGTAATGGAACATTGTGATTACAGGGGACATGGAGCATTTTGATGACATGGGCAGGCAACATTGTGATGACAGTTGTCATGGAGCATTGTGATGACAATTGTCCTGTAACGTTGTGCTGTCACGGATCATGGAGCATTGTGATGAGATGGGCATTGGAGCATTCTGATGACAGGCGTAATGGAGCCTTCTGAGGAAAGGTGTCATGGGTCATTGTGATTACAGCGATCATGGAACATTGTGATGACAGTGGTCATGGAGCATTGTAATGACAGGGATCATGGAGCAATGTGATGACAGGGTTCATGTGGCATTGTGATGACAGTGGTCATGTATCATTGTGATGACAGGGGTCATGCAGCATTGTGATGACATGGGCATGGAGCATAGTGATGACAAGTGTTCTGGAGCATTTTGATGACAAGGGCATGGATCATTGTGATGACAGGGGCCATGAAGCATTGAGATGACAAGGAAATGGAGCATTGTGATGAAAGCGGTCCTGGAGAATTGTGAGGAAACGGGTCATGGATTATTGTGATGGAAGGGTTCCTGGAGCATTCTGATGACAAGTTCCATGCAGCATTTTAATGAACGGGGTATTGGAGCATTGTACAGAAATGGTTCATGGATCATCGTGATTACACGGATCATGGAATATTGTGATGATAAGGGTTTCGGGGCATTGTGAGGACAGGGGTCATGGAGCATTGTAATAGCAGGGGTGATGGGGCATTGTGATGACAGGGGCATGGAGCATTGTGATGACAGAAGTCATAGAATATTGTGATGACAAGGGCCATGGAGCATTGTCATGAAAGGTCTTATCTGGCATGGTGATGAGAGTGGTCATGGAGCATTGTGATAAATGTTGTCCTGAAGCACTGTTATTACAGGGGCCATGTAGAATTTTGATGACAAAGGCCATGGAGCATTGTGAGGACAGGCATCATGGAGCAATTTGATGAAAGTGGTCATGGAGCATTGTGATGAAATGCGCCATGGAACATTGTGAAGACAAGTGTCCTGGAGCATTGTGATGACAAGGGCCATGGCCAAATCTGATGACAGGTGTCATGGAGCATTGTGATGACAGTGGCCATCTATCATTACGATGAAAGGTATCACGGAGCACTGTGATGACAGGGGCCATGGAGCATTGTGATGACATGGGCATGGAGCATTATGATGAGAAGTGATCTGGAGCATTGCGATGACAAGGGTATGGGGCATTGTGATAACAGGGGCCAGGGATGATTGAGATGACAAGGGCAGGGAACATTGTGATGACAGCGGTCATGGATCATTGTGATGATATCTGCCATGGAACATTGTGCTGACAGGGGCCATAGAGCATTGTAATGACAGGTGTCATGTGGCATTGTGATGACAGTGGTCATAGAGCATTGTGATGAAAAGGATCATGGAGCAATGTGACTACAGGGGCCATGGAGCATTGTGAATACATAGGCCATGGAGCATTGTGATGACAGGGGTCAAGGAGCATTGTGATGACATGGGCATGGGGCATAATGATGACAAGAGTTCTGGAGCATTGTGATGTTAAGGCTATGGAGCATTGTGATTACAGGGGACCAGGAGCATTGTGATTACATGGGCAGTGAATATTGTGATGACAGGGGTCATGGAGCACCGTGACGACAAGTGTCATCGAACATTATGATGACAGGGATCATGGAGCATTGTGATGACAAGTGCCATGGCGAATAGTGATGACAGGTGTCATGGGGCATTGTGATGACAATGGTCATCTAGAATTGTGATGAAAGGTAACATGGAGCACTGTGATAACAGGGGCCATGGAGCATTGCGATGACAAAGGCCATGGAGCATTGTGAGGACAAGTGTCATGGAGCATTGTGATGAGGCGGGCATGGAGCATTATGATGACAAGAGTTCTGGAGCATTGCGTTGACAAGGGGATGGAGCATTGTGATTACAGGGACCATGGAGGATAGTGATGACATCTGTCATGGAACATTGTGCTGACAGGGGCCATGGAACTTTGTGATGACAGGTATAATGGGGCATGGTGATGACAGTGGTCATAGAGCATTGGGATGAAATGGATCATGGAGCAATGTGATTACAGGGACCATGTAGCATTGCGAATGCATAGGCTATGGAGCATTGTGATGACGGGAGTCAAGGAGCATTGTGATGTAAGTGGTCATGGATCATTGTGATGACAAGTGTCCTGGACCATTGTGATGCCACGGGTCATGGAGCATTGTGATGACAAGGGCCATGGCGAATTGTGATGACATGTGTCTCGGGGCATTGTGATGACAGTGGTCATCTAGAATTGTGATGAAAGGTATCATGGAGCACTGTGATGACGGGGGCCATGGAGTATAGTGATGACAAGGCCATGGAACATTGTGATGACAAGTATCATGGAGCTTTGTGATGACACGGGCATTCATCATTATGATGACAAGAGTTCTGGAGCATTGTGATGACAAGGGCATGGAGCATTGTGATTACAGGGGTCATGGAGCATTGTGATGACAACTGTCATGGAACATTGTGATGACAGTGTTCATGGAGCATTGTGATTAAAGGGGCCATGGAGCATTTTGATGACAAGGGCAGGCGAACATTTTGATTTCATTGGTAATGGAGCATTGTGATGACATGGGCAGGGAACATTGTGATGACAGGTGTCATGGAGCATTGTGATGACAATTGTCCTGTAACGTTGTGCTGACAGGGATCATGGAACTTTGTGATGAGACGGGCATTGGAGCGTTGTGATGACAGGTGTGCTGGAGCCTTCTGAGGAAAGGTGTCATGGGTCATTGTGATTACAGCCATCATGGAACATTGTGATGACAGTGGTCATGGAGCATTGTAATGACAGGGGCCATGGAGCAATGTGATGACAGGGCTCATGTGGCATTGTGATGACAGTGATCATGGAGCATTGTGATGAAAGGGGTCATGGAGCACTGTGATTACAGGGGCCATGTATAATTGTGATGACAAAGGCCATGGAGCATTGTGGTGACAGTTGTCATGGAGCAGTGTGTTGAAAGGGGCATGGAGCATTGTGACGACAATGGTCATGGATTATTGTGATGACTGGTATCATGGAGCATTGTTATGAAAAAGGTCATGGGACAGTGTAATGACAAGTATCATGGAGCATGTGATGAAAGGAGTCATGGAGCATTGTGAGTAAAAGGATCATGAGGCATTTTGATGACAAGAGTCATGGAACATTGTGATGACAGGGATAATGGAGCATTGTGATGACAGGGTTCATGTGGCATTGTGATGACAGTGGTCATGTATCATTGTGATGACAGGGGTCATGCAGCATTGTGATGACATGGGCATGGAGCATAGTGATGACAAGAGTTCTGGAGCATTTTGATGACAAGGGCATGGATCATTGTGATGACAGGGGCCATGAAGCATTGAGATGACAAGGAAATGGAGCATTGTGATGAAAGCGGTCCTGGAGAATTGTGAGGAAACGGGTCATGGATTATTGTGATGGAAGGGTTCCTGGAGCATTCTGATGACAAGTTCCATGCAGCATTTTAATGAACGGGGTATTGGAGCATTGTACAGAAATGGTTCATGGATCATCGTGATTACACGGATCATGGAATATTGTGATGATAAGGGTTTCGGGGCATTGTGAGGACAGGGGTCATGGAGCATTGTAATAGCAGGGGTGATGGGGCATTGTGATGACAGGGGCATGGAGCATTGTGATGACAGAAGTCATAGAATATTGTGATGACAAGGGCCATGGAGCATTGTCATGAAAGGTCTTATCTGGCATGGTGATGAGAGTGGTCATGGAGCATTGTGATAAATGTTGTCCTGAAGCACTGTTATTACAGGGGCCATGTAGAATTTTGATGACAAAGGCCATGGAGCATTGTGAGGGCAGGCATCATGGAGCAATTTGATGAAAGTGGTCATGGAGCATTGTGATGAAATGCGCCATGGAACATTGTGAAGACAAGTGTCCTGGAGCATTGTGATGACAAGGGCCATGGCCAAATCTGATGACAGGTGTCATGGAGCATTGTGATGACAGTGGCCATCTATCATTACGATGAAAGGTATCACGGAGCACTGTGATGACAGGGGCCATGGAGCATTGTGATGACATGGGCATGGAGCATTATGATGAGAAGTGATCTGGAGCATTGCGATGACAAGGGTATGGGGCATTGTGATAACAGGGGCCAGGGATGATTGAGATGACAAGGGCAGGGAACATTGTGATGACAGCGGTCATGGATCATTGTGATGATATCTGCCATGGAACATTGTGCTGACAGGGGCCATAGAGCATTGTAATGACAGGTGTCATGTGGCATTGTGATGACAGTGGTCATAGAGCATTGTGATGAAAAGGATCATGGAGCAATGTGACTACAGGGGCCATGGAGCATTGTGAATACATAGGCCATGGAGCATTGTGATGACAGGGGTCAAGGAGCATTGTGATGACATGGGCATGGGGCATAATGATGACAAGAGTTCTGGAGCATTGTGATGTTAAGGCTATGGAGCATTGTGATTACAGGGGACCAGGAGCATTGTGATTACATGGGCAGTGAATATTGTGATGACAGGGGTCATGGAGCACCGTGACGACAAGTGTCATCGAACATTATGATGACAGGGATCATGGAGCATTGTGATGACAAGTGCCATGGCGAATAGTGATGACAGGTGTCATGGGGCATTGTGATGACAATGGTCATCTAGAATTGTGATGAAAGGTAACATGGAGCACTGTGATAACAGGGGCCATGGAGCATTGCGATGACAAAGGCCATGGAGCATTGTGAGGACAAGTGTCATGGAGCATTGTGATGAGGCGGGCATGGAGCATTATGATGACAAGAGTTCTGGAGCATTGCGTTGACAAGGGGATGGAGCATTGTGATTACAGGGACCATGGAGGATAGTGATGACATCTGTCATGGAACATTGTGCTGACAGGGGCCATGGAACTTTGTGATGACAGGTATAATGGGGCATGGTGATGACAGTGGTCATAGAGCATTGGGATGAAATGGATCATGGAGCAATGTGATTACAGGGACCATGTAGCATTGCGAATGCATAGGCTATGGAGCATTGTGATGACGGGAGTCAAGGAGCATTGTGATGTAAGTGGTCATGGATCATTGTGATGACAAGTGTCCTGGACCATTGTGATGCCACGGGTCATGGAGCATTGTGATGACAAGGGCCATGGCGAATTGTGATGACATGTGTCTCGGGGCATTGTGATGACAGTGGTCATCTAGAATTGTGATGAAAGGTATCATGGAGCACTGTGATGACGGGGGCCATGGAGTATAGTGATGACAAGGCCATGGAACATTGTGATGACAAGTATCATGGAGCTTTGTGATGACACGGGCATTCATCATTATGATGACAAGAGTTCTGGAGCATTGTGATGACAAGGGCATGGAGCATTGTGATTACAGGGGTCATGGAGCATTGTGATGACAACTGTCATGGAACATTGTGATGACAGTGTTCATGGAGCATTGTGATTAAAGGGGCCATGGAGCATTTTGATGACAAGGGCAGGCGAACATTTTGATTTCATTGGTAATGGAGCATTGTGATGACATGGGCAGGGAACATTGTGATGACAGGTGTCATGGAGCATTGTGATGACAATTGTCCTGTAACGTTGTGCTGACAGGGATCATGGAACTTTGTGATGAGACGGGCATTGGTGCGTTGTGATGACAGGTGTGCTGGAGCCTTCTGAGGAAAGGTGTCATGGGTCATTGTGATTACAGCCATCATGGAACATTGTGATGACAGTGGTCATGGAGCATTGTAATGACAGGGGCCATGGAGCAATGTGATGACAGGGCTCATGTGGCATTGTGATGACAGTGATCATGGAGCATTGTGATGAAAGGGGTCATGGAGCAATGTGACTACAGGGGCCATGGAGCATTGTGAATACATAGGCCATGGAGCATTGTGATGACAGGGGTCAAGGAGCATTGTGATGACATGGGCATGGGGCATAATGATGACAAGAGTTCTGGAGCATTGTGATGTTAAGGCTATGGAGCATTGTGATTACAGGGGACCAGGAGCATTGTGATTACATGGGCAGTGAATATTGTGATGACAGGGGTCATGGAGCACCGTGACGACAAGTGTCATCGAACATTATGATGACAGGGATCATGGAGCATTGTGATGACAAGTGCCATGGCGAATAGTGATGACAGGTGTCATGGGGCATTGTGATGACAATGGTCATCTAGAATTGTGATGAAAGGTAACATGGAGCACTGTGATAACAGGGGCCATGGAGCATTGCGATGACAAAGGCCATGGAGCATTGTGAGGACAAGTGTCATGGAGCATTGTGATGAGGCGGGCATGGAGCATTATGATGACAAGAGTTCTGGAGCATTGCGTTGACAAGGGGATGGAGCATTGTGATTACAGGGACCATGGAGGATAGTGATGACATCTGTCATGGAACATTGTGCTGACAGGGGCCATGGAACTTTGTGATGACAGGTATAATGGGGCATGGTGATGACAGTGGTCATAGAGCATTGGGATGAAATGGATCATGGAGCAATGTGATTACAGGGACCATGTAGCATTGCGAATGCATAGGCTATGGAGCATTGTGATGACGGGAGTCAAGGAGCATTGTGATGTAAGTGGTCATGGATCATTGTGATGACAAGTGTCCTGGACCATTGTGATGCCACGGGTCATGGAGCATTGTGATGACAAGGGCCATGGCGAATTGTGATGACATGTGTCTCGGGGCATTGTGATGACAGTGGTCATCTAGAATTGTGATGAAAGGTATCATGGAGCACTGTGATGACGGGGGCCATGGAGTATAGTGATGACAAGGCCATGGAACATTGTGATGACAAGTATCATGGAGCTTTGTGATGACACGGGCATTCATCATTATGATGACAAGAGTTCTGGAGCATTGTGATGACAAGGGCATGGAGCATTGTGATTACAGGGGTCATGGAGCATTGTGATGACAACTGTCATGGAACATTGTGATGACAGTGTTCATGGAGCATTGTGATTAAAGGGGCCATGGAGCATTTTGATGACAAGGGCAGGCGAACATTTTGATTTCATTGGTAATGGAGCATTGTGATGACATGGGCAGGGAACATTGTGATGACAGGTGTCATGGAGCATTGTGATGACAATTGTCCTGTAACGTTGTGCTGACAGGGATCATGGAACTTTGTGATGAGACGGGCATTGGAGCGTTGTGATGACAGGTGTGCTGGAGCCTTCTGAGGAAAGGTGTCATGGGTCATTGTGATTACAGCCATCATGGAACATTGTGATGACAGTGGTCATGGAGCATTGTAATGACAGGGGCCATGGAGCAATGTGATGACAGGGCTCATGTGGCATTGTGATGACAGTGATCATGGAGCATTGTGATGAAAGGGGTCATGGAGCAATGTGACTACAGGGGCCATGGAGCATTGTGAATACATAGGCCATGGAGCATTGTGATGACAGGGGTCATGTATCATTGTGATGACAGGGGTCATGCAGCATTGTGATGACATGGGCATGGAGCATAGTGATGACAAGAGTTCTGGAGCATTTTGATGACAAGGGCATGGATCATTGTGATGACAGGGGCCATGAAGCATTGAGATGACAAGGAAATGGAGCATTGTGATGAAAGCGGTCCTGGAGAATTGTGAGGAAACCGGTCATGGATTATTGTGATGGAAGGGTTCCTGGAGCATTCTGACGACAAGTTCCATGCAGCATTTTAATGAACGGGGTATTGGAGCATTGTACAGAAATGGTTCATGGATCATCGTGATTACACGGATCATGGAATATTGTGATGATAAGGGTTTCGGGGCATTGTGAGGACAGGGGTCATGGAGCATTGTAATAGCAGGGGTGATGGGGCATTGTGATGACAGGGGCATGGAGCATTGTGATGACAGAAGTCATAGAATATTGTGATGACAAGGGCCATGGAGCATTGTCATGAAAGGTCTTATCTGGCATGGTGATGAGAGTGGTCATGGAGCATTGTGATAAATGTTGTCCTGAAGCACTGTTATTACAGGGGCCATGTAGAATTTTGATGACAAAGGCCATGGAGCATTGTGAGGACAGGCATCATGGAGCAATTTGATGAAAGTGGTCATGGAGCATTGTGATGAAATGCGCCATGGAACATTGTGAAGACAAGTGTCCTGGAGCATTGTGATGACAAGGGCCATGGCCAAATCTGATGACAGGTGTCATGGAGCATTGTGATGACAGTGGCCATCTATCATTACGATGAAAGGTATCACGGAGCACTGTGATGACAGGGGCCATGGAGCATTGTGATGACATGGGCATGGAGCATTATGATGAGAAGTGATCTGGAGCATTGCGATGACAAGGGTATGGGGCATTGTGATAACAGGGGCCAGGGATGATTGAGATGACAAGGGCAGGGAACATTGTGATGACAGCGGTCATGGATCATTGTGATGATATCTGCCATGGAACATTGTGCTGACAGGGGCCATAGAGCATTGTAATGACAGGTGTCATGTGGCATTGTGATGACAGTGGTCATAGAGCATTGTGATGAAAAGGATCATGGAGCAATGTGACTACAGGGGCCATGGAGCATTGTGAATACATAGGCCATGGAGCATTGTGATGACAGGGGTCAAGGAGCATTGTGATGACATGGGCATGGGGCATAATGATGACAAGAGTTCTGGAGCATTGTGATGTTAAGGCTATGGAGCATTGTGATTACAGGGGACCAGGAGCATTGTGATTACATGGGCAGTGAATATTGTGATGACAGGGGTCATGGAGCACCGTGACGACAAGTGTCATCGAACATTATGATGACAGGGATCATGGAGCATTGTGATGACAAGTGCCATGGCGAATAGTGATGACAGGTGTCATGGGGCATTGTGATGACAATGGTCATCTAGAATTGTGATGAAAGGTAACATGGAGCACTGTGATAACAGGGGCCATGGAGCATTGCGATGACAAAGGCCATGGAGCATTGTGAGGACAAGTGTCATGGAGCATTGTGATGAGGCGGGCATGGAGCATTATGATGACAAGAGTTCTGGAGCATTGCGTTGACAAGGGGATGGAGCATTGTGATTACAGGGACCATGGAGGATAGTGATGACATCTGTCATGGAACATTGTGCTGACAGGGGCCATGGAACTTTGTGATGACAGGTATAATGGGGCATGGTGATGACAGTGGTCATAGAGCATTGGGATGAAATGGATCATGGAGCAATGTGATTACAGGGACCATGTAGCATTGCGAATGCATAGGCTATGGAGCATTGTGATGACGGGAGTCAAGGAGCATTGTGATGTAAGTGGTCATGGATCATTGTGATGACAAGTGTCCTGGACCATTGTGATGCCACGGGTCATGGAGCATTGTGATGACAAGGGCCATGGCGAATTGTGATGACATGTGTCTCGGGGCATTGTGATGACAGTGGTCATCTAGAATTGTGATGAAAGGTATCATGGAGCACTGTGATGACGGGGGCCATGGAGTATAGTGATGACAAGGCCATGGAACATTGTGATGACAAGTATCATGGAGCTTTGTGATGACACGGGCATTCATCATTATGATGACAAGAGTTCTGGAGCATTGTGATGACAAGGGCATGGAGCATTGTGATTACAGGGGTCATGGAGCATTGTGATGACAACTGTCATGGAACATTGTGATGACAGTGTTCATGGAGCATTGTGATTAAAGGGGCCATGGAGCATTTTGATGACAAGGGCAGGCGAACATTTTGATTTCATTGGTAATGGAGCATTGTGATGACATGGGCAGGGAACATTGTGATGACAGGTGTCATGGAGCATTGTGATGACAATTGTCCTGTAACGTTGTGCTGACAGGGATCATGGAACTTTGTGATGAGACGGGCATTGGTGCGTTGTGATGACAGGTGTGCTGGAGCCTTCTGAGGAAAGGTGTCATGGGTCATTGTGATTACAGCCATCATGGAACATTGTGATGACAGTGGTCATGGAGCATTGTAATGACAGGGGCCATGGAGCAATGTGATGACAGGGCTCATGTGGCATTGTGATGACAGTGATCATGGAGCATTGTGATGAAAGGGGTCATGGAGCAATGTGACTACAGGGGCCATGGAGCATTGTGAATACATAGGCCATGGAGCATTGTGATGACAGGGGTCAAGGAGCATTGTGATGACATGGGCATGGGGCATAATGATGACAAGAGTTCTGGAGCATTGTGATGTTAAGGCTATGGAGCATTGTGATTACAGGGGACCAGGAGCATTGTGATTACATGGGCAGTGAATATTGTGATGACAGGGGTCATGGAGCACCGTGACGACAAGTGTCATCGAACATTATGATGACAGGGATCATGGAGCATTGTGATGACAAGTGCCATGGCGAATAGTGATGACAGGTGTCATGGGGCATTGTGATGACAATGGTCATCTAGAATTGTGATGAAAGGTAACATGGAGCACTGTGATAACAGGGGCCATGGAGCATTGCGATGACAAAGGCCATGGAGCATTGTGAGGACAAGTGTCATGGAGCATTGTGATGAGGCGGGCATGGAGCATTATGATGACAAGAGTTCTGGAGCATTGCGTTGACAAGGGGATGGAGCATTGTGATTACAGGGACCATGGAGGATAGTGATGACATCTGTCATGGAACATTGTGCTGACAGGGGCCATGGAACTTTGTGATGACAGGTATAATGGGGCATGGTGATGACAGTGGTCATAGAGCATTGGGATGAAATGGATCATGGAGCAATGTGATTACAGGGACCATGTAGCATTGCGAATGCATAGGCTATGGAGCATTGTGATGACGGGAGTCAAGGAGCATTGTGATGTAAGTGGTCATGGATCATTGTGATGACAAGTGTCCTGGACCATTGTGATGCCACGGGTCATGGAGCATTGTGATGACAAGGGCCATGGCGAATTGTGATGACATGTGTCTCGGGGCATTGTGATGACAGTGGTCATCTAGAATTGTGATGAAAGGTATCATGGAGCACTGTGATGACGGGGGCCATGGAGTATAGTGATGACAAGGCCATGGAACATTGTGATGACAAGTATCATGGAGCTTTGTGATGACACGGGCATTCATCATTATGATGACAAGAGTTCTGGAGCATTGTGATGACAAGGGCATGGAGCATTGTGATTACAGGGGTCATGGAGCATTGTGATGACAACTGTCATGGAACATTGTGATGACAGTGTTCATGGAGCATTGTGATTAAAGGGGCCATGGAGCATTTTGATGACAAGGGCAGGCGAACATTTTGATTTCATTGGTAATGGAGCATTGTGATGACATGGGCAGGGAACATTGTGATGACAGGTGTCATGGAGCATTGTGATGACAATTGTCCTGTAACGTTGTGCTGACAGGGATCATGGAACTTTGTGATGAGACGGGCATTGGAGCGTTGTGATGACAGGTGTGCTGGAGCCTTCTGAGGAAAGGTGTCATGGGTCATTGTGATTACAGCCATCATGGAACATTGTGATGACAGTGGTCATGGAGCATTGTAATGACAGGGGCCATGGAGCAATGTGATGACAGGGCTCATGTGGCATTGTGATGACAGTGATCATGGAGCATTGTGATGAAAGGGGTCATGGAGCACTGTGATTACAGGGGCCATGTATAATTGTGATGACAAAGGCCATGGAGCATTGTGGTGACAGTTGTCATGGAGCAGTGTGTTGAAAGGGGCATGGAGCATTGTGACGACAATGGTCATGGATTATTGTGATGACTGGTATCATGGAGCATTGTTATGAAAAAGGTCATGGGACAGTGTAATGACAAGTATCATGGAGCATGTGATGAAAGGAGTCATGGAGCATTGTGAGTAAAAGGATCATGAGGCATTTTGATGACAAGAGTCATGGAACATTGTGATGACAGGGATAATGGAGCATTGTGATGACAAGTGCTATGGAGCATTGTGATGACTGGGGTCCTGGGGCATGGTGATGACAGTGGTCATGGAGCATTGTGGTGACAAAGAGCACGGAGCATTGTGATGACAGGTGTCATGGAGCATTGTGATGAAAGGGGTCATGGATCACTACGATGACATGGGTAATGGAGCATTGTGATGACATGGGCAGGGAACATTGTGATGACAGGTGTAATGGAACATTGTGATTACAGGGGACATGGAGCATTTTGATGACATGGGCAGGCAACATTGTGATGACAGTTGTCATGGAGCATTGTGATGACAATTGTCCTGTAACGTTGTGCTGTCACGGATCATGGAGCATTGTGATGAGATGGGCATTGGAGCATTCTGATGACAGGCGTAATGGAGCCTTCTGAGGAAAGGTGTCATGGGTCATTGTGATTACAGCGATCATGGAACATTGTGATGACAGTGGTCATGGAGCATTGTAATGACAGGGATCATGGAGCAATGTGATGACAGGATTCATGTGGCATTGTGATGACAGTGGTCATGTATCATTGTGATGACAGGGGTCATGCAGCATTGTGATGACATGGGCATGGAGCATAGTGATGACAAGAGTTCTGGAGCATTTTGATGACAAGGGCATGGATCATTGTGATGACAGGGGCCATGAAGCATTGAGATGACAAGGAAATGGAGCATTGTGATGAAAGCGGTCCTGGAGAATTGTGAGGAAACGGGTCATGGATTATTGTGATGGAAGTGTTCCTGGAGCATTCTGATGACAAGTTCCATGCAGCATTTTAATGAACGGGGTATTGGAGCATTGTACAGAAATGGTTCATGGATCATCGTGATTACACGGATCATGGAATATTGTGATGATAAGGGTTTCGGGGCATTGTGAGGACAGGGGTCATGGAGCATTGTAATAGCAGGGGTGATGGGGCATTGTGATGACAGGGGCATGGAGCATTGTGATGACAGAAGTCATAGAATATTGTGATGACAAGGGCCATGGAGCATTGTCATGAAAGGTCTTATCTGGCATGGTGATGAGAGTGGTCATGGAGCATTGTGATAAATGTTGTCCTGAAGCACTGTTATTACAGGGGCCATGTAGAATTTTGATGACAAAGGCCATGGAGCATTGTGAGGACAGGCATCATGGAGCAATTTGATGAAAGTGGTCATGGAGCATTGTGATGAAATGCGCCATGGAACATTGTGAAGACAAGTGTCCTGGAGCATTGTGATGACAAGGGCCATGGCCAAATCTGATGACAGGTGTCATGGAGCATTGTGATGACAGTGGCCATCTATCATTACGATGAAAGGTATCACGGAGCACTGTGATGACAGGGGCCATGGAGCATTGTGATGACATGGGCATGGAGCATTATGATGAGAAGTGATCTGGAGCATTGCGATGACAAGGGTATGGGGCATTGTGATAACAGGGGCCAGGGATGATTGAGATGACAAGGGCAGGGAACATTGTGATGACAGCGGTCATGGATCATTGTGATGATATCTGCCATGGAACATTGTGCTGACAGGGGCCATAGAGCATTGTAATGACAGGTGTCATGTGGCATTGTGATGACAGTGGTCATAGAGCATTGTGATGAAAAGGATCATGGAGCAATGTGACTACAGGGGCCATGGAGCATTGTGAATACATAGGCCATGGAGCATTGTGATGACAGGGGTCAAGGAGCATTGTGATGACATGGGCATGGGGCATAATGATGACAAGAGTTCTGGAGCATTGTGATGTTAAGGCTATGGAGCATTGTGATTACAGGGGACCAGGAGCATTGTGATTACATGGGCAGTGAATATTGTGATGACAGGGGTCATGGAGCACCGTGACGACAAGTGTCATCGAACATTATGATGACAGGGATCATGGAGCATTGTGATGACAAGTGCCATGGCGAATAGTGATGACAGGTGTCATGGGGCATTGTGATGACAATGGTCATCTAGAATTGTGATGAAAGGTAACATGGAGCACTGTGATAACAGGGGCCATGGAGCATTGCGATGACAAAGGCCATGGAGCATTGTGAGGACAAGTGTCATGGAGCATTGTGATGAGGCGGGCATGGAGCATTATGATGACAAGAGTTCTGGAGCATTGCGTTGACAAGGGGATGGAGCATTGTGATTACAGGGACCATGGAGGATAGTGATGACATCTGTCATGGAACATTGTGCTGACAGGGGCCATGGAACTTTGTGATGACAGGTATAATGGGGCATGGTGATGACAGTGGTCATAGAGCATTGGGATGAAATGGATCATGGAGCAATGTGATTACAGGGACCATGTAGCATTGCGAATGCATAGGCTATGGAGCATTGTGATGACGGGAGTCAAGGAGCATTGTGATGTAAGTGGTCATGGATCATTGTGATGACAAGTGTCCTGGACCATTGTGATGCCACGGGTCATGGAGCATTGTGATGACAAGGGCCATGGCGAATTGTGATGACATGTGTCTCGGGGCATTGTGATGACAGTGGTCATCTAGAATTGTGATGAAAGGTATCATGGAGCACTGTGATGACGGGGGCCATGGAGTATAGTGATGACAAGGCCATGGAACATTGTGATGACAAGTATCATGGAGCTTTGTGATGACACGGGCATTCATCATTATGATGACAAGAGTTCTGGAGCATTGTGATGACAAGGGCATGGAGCATTGTGATTACAGGGGTCATGGAGCATTGTGATGACAACTGTCATGGAACATTGTGATGACAGTGTTCATGGAACATTGTGATTAAAGGGGCCATGGAGCATTTTGATGACAAGGGCAGGCGAACATTTTGATTTCATTGGTAATGGAGCATTGTGATGACATGGGCAGGGAACATTGTGATGACAGGTGTCATGGAGCATTGTGATGACAATTGTCCTGTAACGTTGTGCTGACAGGGATCATGGAACTTTGTGATGAGACGGGCATTGGAGCGTTGTGATGACAGGTGTGCTGGAGCCTTCTGAGGAAAGGTGTCATGGGTCATTGTGATTACAGCCATCATGGAACATTGTGATGACAGTGGTCATGGAGCATTGTAATGACAGGGTCCATGGAGCAATGTGATGACAGGGCTCATGTGGCATTGTGATGACAGTGATCATGGAGCATTGTGATGAAAGGGGTCATGGAGCACTGTGATTACAGGGGTCATGTATAATTGTGATGACAAAGGCCATGGAGCATTGTGGTGACAGTTGTCATGGAGCAGTGTGTTGAAAGGGGCATGGAGCATTGTGACGACAATGGTCATGGATTATTGTGATGACTGGTATCATGGAGCATTGTTATGAAAAAGGTCATGGGACAGTGTAATGACAAGTATCATGGAGCATGTGATGAAAGGAGTCATGGAGCATTGTGAGTAAAAGGATCATGAGGCATTTTGATGACAAGAGTCATGGAACATTGTGATGACAGTGGTCATGGAGCATTGTAATGACAGGGTCCATGGAGCAATGTGATGACAGGGCTCATGTGGCATTGTGATGACAGTGATCATGGAGCATTGTGATGAAAGGGGTCATGGAGCACTGTGATTACAGGGGCCATGTATAATTGTGATGACAAAGGCCATGGAGCATTGTGGTGACAGTTGTCATGGAGCAGTGTGTTGAAAGGGGCATGGAGCATTGTGACGACAATGGTCATGGATTATTGTGATGACTGGTATCATGGAGCATTGTTATGAAAAAGGTCATGGGACAGTGTAATGACAAGTATCATGGAGCATGTGATGAAAGGAGTCATGGAGCATTGTGAGTAAAAGGATCATGAGGCATTTTGATGACAAGAGTCATGGAACATTGTGATGACAGGGATAATGGAGCATTGTGATGACAAGTGCTATGGAGCATTGTGATGACTGGGGTCCTGGGGCATGGTGATGACAGTGGTCATGGAGCATTGTGGTGACAAAGAGCACGGAGCATTGTGATGACAGGTGTCATGGAGCATTGTGATGAAAGGGGTCATGGATCACTACGATGACATGGGTAATGGAGCATTGTGATGACATGGGCAGGGAACATTGTGATGACAGGTGTAATGGAACATTGTGATTACAGGGGACATGGAGCATTTTGATGACATGGGCAGGCAACATTGTGATGACAGTTGTCATGGAGCATTGTGATGACAATTGTCCTGTAACGTTGTGCTGTCACGGATCATGGAGCATTGTGATGAGATGGGCATTGGAGCATTCTGATGACAGGCGTAATGGAGCCTTCTGAGGAAAGGTGTCATGGGTCATTGTGATTACAGCGATCATGGAACATTGTGATGACAGTGGTCATGGAGCATTGTAATGACAGGGATCATGGAGCAATGTGATGACAGGGTTCATGTGGCATTGTGATGACAGTGGTCATGTATCATTGTGATGACAGGGGTCATGCAGCATTGTGATGACATGGGCATGGAGCATAGTGATGACAAGAGTTCTGGAGCATTTTGATGACAAGGGCATGGATCATTGTGATGACAGGGGCCATGAAGCATTGAGATGACAAGGAAATGGAGCATTGTGATGAAAGCGGTCCTGGAGAATTGTGAGGAAACGGGTCATGGATTATTGTGATGGAAGTGTTCCTGGAGCATTCTGATGACAAGTTCCATGCAGCATTTTAATGAACGGGGTATTGGAGCATTGTACAGAAATGGTTCATGGATCATCGTGATTACACGGATCATGGAATATTGTGATGATAAGGGTTTCGGGGCATTGTGAGGACAGGGGTCATGGAGCATTGTAATAGCAGGGGTGATGGGGCATTGTGATGACAGGGGCATGGAGCATTGTGATGACAGAAGTCATAGAATATTGTGATGACAAGGGCCATGGAGCATTGTCATGAAAGGTCTTATCTGGCATGGTGATGAGAGTGGTCATGGAGCATTGTGATAAATGTTGTCCTGAAGCACTGTTATTACAGGGGCCATGTAGAATTTTGATGACAAAGGCCATGGAGCATTGTGAGGACAGGCATCATGGAGCAATTTGATGAAAGTGGTCATGGAGCATTGTGATGAAATGCGCCATGGAACATTGTGAAGACAAGTGTCCTGGAGCATTGTGATGACAAGGGCCATGGCCAAATCTGATGACAGGTGTCATGGAGCATTGTGATGACAGTGGCCATCTATCATTACGATGAAAGGTATCACGGAGCACTGTGATGACAGGGGCCATGGAGCATTGTGATGACATGGGCATGGAGCATTATGATGAGAAGTGATCTGGAGCATTGCGATGACAAGGGTATGGGGCATTGTGATAACAGGGGCCAGGGATGATTGAGATGACAAGGGCAGGGAACATTGTGATGACAGCGGTCATGGATCATTGTGATGATATCTGCCATGGAACATTGTGCTGACAGGGGCCATAGAGCATTGTAATGACAGGTGTCATGTGGCATTGTGATGACAGTGGTCATAGAGCATTTTGATGAAAAGGATCATGGAGCAATGTGACTACAGGGGCCATGGAGCATTGTGAATACATAGGCCATGGAGCATTGTGATGACAGGGGTCAAGGAGCATTGTGATGACATGGGCATGGGGCATAATGATGACAAGAGTTCTGGAGCATTGTGATGTTAAGGCTATGGAGCATTGTGATTACAGGGGACCAGGAGCATTGTGATTACATGGGCAGTGAATATTGTGATGACAGGGGTCATGGAGCACCGTGACGACAAGTGTCATCGAACATTATGATGACAGGGATCATGGAGCATTGTGATGACAAGTGCCATGGCGAATAGTGATGACAGGTGTCATGGGGCATTGTGATGACAATGGTCATCTAGAATTGTGATGAAAGGTAACATGGAGCACTGTGATAACAGGGGCCATGGAGCATTGCGATGACAAAGGCCATGGAGCATTGTGAGGACAAGTGTCATGGAGCATTGTGATGAGGCGGGCATGGAGCATTATGATGACAAGAGTTCTGGAGCATTGCGTTGACAAGGGGATGGAGCATTGTGATTACAGGGACCATGGAGGATAGTGATGACATCTGTCATGGAACATTGTGCTGACAGGGGCCATGGAACTTTGTGATGACAGGTATAATGGGGCATGGTGATGACAGTGGTCATAGAGCATTGGGATGAAATGGATCATGGAGCAATGTGATTACAGGGACCATGTAGCATTGCGAATGCATAGGCTATGGAGCATTGTGATGACGGGAGTCAAGGAGCATTGTGATGTAAGTGGTCATGGATCATTGTGATGACAAGTGTCCTGGACCATTGTGATGCCACGGGTCATGGAGCATTGTGATGACAAGGGCCATGGCGAATTGTGATGACATGTGTCTCGGGGCATTGTGATGACAGTGGTCATCTAGAATTGTGATGAAAGGTATCATGGAGCACTGTGATGACGGGGGCCATGGAGTATAGTGATGACAAGGCCATGGAACATTGTGATGACAAGTATCATGGAGCTTTGTGATGACACGGGCATTCATCATTATGATGACAAGAGTTCTGGAGCATTGTGATGACAAGGGCATGGAGCATTGTGATTACAGGGGTCATGGAGCATTGTGATGACAACTGTCATGGAACATTGTGATGACAGTGTTCATGGAACATTGTGATTAAAGGGGCCATGGAGCATTTTGATGACAAGGGCAGGCGAACATTTTGATTTCATTGGTAATGGAGCATTGTGATGACATGGGCAGGGAACATTGTGATGACAGGTGTCATGGAGCATTGTGATGACAATTGTCCTGTAACGTTGTGCTGACAGGGATCATGGAACTTTGTGATGAGACGGGCATTGGAGCGTTGTGATGACAGGTGTGCTGGAGCCTTCTGAGGAAAGGTGTCATGGGTCATTGTGATTACAGCCATCATGGAACATTGTGATGACAGTGGTCATGGAGCATTGTAATGACAGGGTCCATGGAGCAATGTGATGACAGGGCTCATGTGGCATTGTGATGACAGTGATCATGGAGCATTGTGATGAAAGGGGTCATGGAGCACTGTGATTACAGGGGTCATGTATAATTGTGATGACAAAGGCCATGGAGCATTGTGGTGACAGTTGTCATGGAGCAGTGTGTTGAAAGGGGCATGGAGCATTGTGACGACAATGGTCATGGATTATTGTGATGACTGGTATCATGGAGCATTGTTATGAAAAAGGTCATGGGACAGTGTAATGACAAGTATCATGGAGCATGTGATGAAAGGAGTCATGGAGCATTGTGAGTAAAAGGATCATGAGGCATTTTGATGACAAGAGTCATGGAACATTGTGATGACAGTGGTCATGGAGCATTGTAATGACAGGGTCCATGGAGCAATGTGATGACAGGGCTCATGTGGCATTGTGATGACAGTGATCATGGAGCATTGTGATGAAAGGGGTCATGGAGCACTGTGATTACAGGGGCCATGTATAATTGTGATGACAAAGGCCATGGAGCATTGTGGTGACAGTTGTCATGGAGCAGTGTGTTGAAAGGGGCATGGAGCATTGTGACGACAATGGTCATGGATTATTGTGATGACTGGTATCATGGAGCATTGTTATGAAAAAGGTCATGGGACAGTGTAATGACAAGTATCATGGAGCATGTGATGAAAGGAGTCATGGAGCATTGTGAGTAAAAGGATCATGAGGCATTTTGATGACAAGAGTCATGGAACATTGTGATGACAGGGATAATGGAGCATTGTGATGACAAGTGCTATGGAGCATTGTGATGACTGGGGTCCTGGGGCATGGTGATGACAGTGGTCATGGAGCATTGTGGTGACAAAGAGCACGGAGCATTGTGATGACAGGTGTCATGGAGCATTGTGATGAAAGGGGTCATGGATCACTACGATGACATGGGTAATGGAGCATTGTGATGACATGGGCAGGGAACATTGTGATGACAGGTGTAATGGAACATTGTGATTACAGGGGACATGGAGCATTTTGATGACATGGGCAGGCAACATTGTGATGACAGTTGTCATGGAGCATTGTGATGACAATTGTCCTGTAACGTTGTGCTGTCACGGATCATGGAGCATTGTGATGAGATGGGCATTGGAGCATTCTGATGACAGGCGTAATGGAGCCTTCTGAGGAAAGGTGTCATGGGTCATTGTGATTACAGCGATCATGGAACATTGTGATGACAGTGGTCATGGAGCATTGTAATGACAGGGATCATGGAGCAATGTGATGACAGGGTTCATGTGGCATTGTGATGACAGTGGTCATGTATCATTGTGATGACAGGGGTCATGCAGCATTGTGATGACATGGGCATGGAGCATAGTGATGACAAGAGTTCTGGAGCATTTTGATGACAAGGGCATGGATCATTGTGATGACAGGGGCCATGAAGCATTGAGATGACAAGGAAATGGAGCATTGTGATGAAAGCGGTCCTGGAGAATTGTGAGGAAACGGGTCATGGATTATTGTGATGGAAGTGTTCCTGGAGCATTCTGATGACAAGTTCCATGCAGCATTTTAATGAACGGGGTATTGGAGCATTGTACAGAAATGGTTCATGGATCATCGTGATTACACGGATCATGGAATATTGTGATGATAAGGGTTTCGGGGCATTGTGAGGACAGGGGTCATGGAGCATTGTAATAGCAGGGGTGATGGGGCATTGTGATGACAGGGGCATGGAGCATTGTGATGACAGAAGTCATAGAATATTGTGATGACAAGGGCCATGGAGCATTGTCATGAAAGGTCTTATCTGGCATGGTGATGAGAGTGGTCATGGAGCATTGTGATAAATGTTGTCCTGAAGCACTGTTATTACAGGGGCCATGTAGAATTTTGATGACAAAGGCCATGGAGCATTGTGAGGACAGGCATCATGGAGCAATTTGATGAAAGTGGTCATGGAGCATTGTGATGAAATGCGCCATGGAACATTGTGAAGACAAGTGTCCTGGAGCATTGTGATGACAAGGGCCATGGCCAAATCTGATGACAGGTGTCATGGAGCATTGTGATGACAGTGGCCATCTATCATTACGATGAAAGGTATCACGGAGCACTGTGATGACAGGGGCCATGGAGCATTGTGATGACATGGGCATGGAGCATTATGATGAGAAGTGATCTGGAGCATTGCGATGACAAGGGTATGGGGCATTGTGATAACAGGGGCCAGGGATCATTGAGATGACAAGGGCAGGGAACATTGTGATGACAGCGGTCATGGATCATTGTGATGATATCTGCCATGGAACATTGTGCTGACAGGGGCCATAGAGCATTGTAATGACAGGTGTCATGTGGCATTGTGATGACAGTGGTCATAGAGCATTGTGATGAAAAGGATCATGGAGCAATGTGACTACAGGGGCCATGGAGCATTGTGAATACATAGGCCATGGA
The DNA here is from genome assembly GCF_028023285.1 of Balaenoptera ricei. Lineage (NCBI taxonomy): Eukaryota > Metazoa > Chordata > Mammalia > Artiodactyla > Balaenopteridae > Balaenoptera > Balaenoptera ricei. The sequence goes on from NW_026777490.1 coordinate 218,993, forward strand.
GCATTGTGATGACAGGGGTCAAGGAGCATTGTGATGACATGGGCATGGGGCATAATGATGACAAGAGTTCTGGAGCATTGTGATGTTAAGGCTATGGAGCATTGTGATTACAGGGGACCAGGAGCATTGTGATTACATGGGCAGTGAATATTGTGATGACAGGGGTCATGGAGCACCGTGACGACAAGTGTCATCGAACATTATGATGACAGGGATCATGGAGCATTGTGATGACAAGTGCCATGGCGAATAGTGATGACAGGTGTCATGGGGCATTGTGATGACAATGGTCATCTAGAATTGTGATGAAAGGTAACATGGAGCACTGTGATAACAGGGGCCATGGAGCATTGCGATGACAAAGGCCATGGAGCATTGTGAGGACAAGTGTCATGGAGCATTGTGATGAGGCGGGCATGGAGCATTATGATGACAAGAGTTCTGGAGCATTGCGTTGACAAGGGGATGGAGCATTGTGATTACAGGGACCATGGAGGATAGTGATGACATCTGTCATGGAACATTGTGCTGACAGGGGCCATGGAACTTTGTGATGACAGGTATAATGGGGCATGGTGATGACAGTGGTCATAGAGCATTGGGATGAAATGGATCATGGAGCAATGTGATTACAGGGACCATGTAGCATTGCGAATGCATAGGCTATGGAGCATTGTGATGACGGGAGTCAAGGAGCATTGTGATGTAAGTGGTCATGGATCATTGTGATGACAAGTGTCCTGGACCATTGTGATGCCACGGGTCATGGAGCATTGTGATGACAAGGGCCATGGCGAATTGTGATGACATGTGTCTCGGGGCATTGTGATGACAGTGGTCATCTAGAATTGTGATGAAAGGTATCATGGAGCACTGTGATGACGGGGGCCATGGAGTATAGTGATGACAAGGCCATGGAACATTGTGATGACAAGTATCATGGAGCTTTGTGATGACACGGGCATTCATCATTATGATGACAAGAGTTCTGGAGCATTGTGATGACAAGGGCATGGAGCATTGTGATTACAGGGGTCATGGAGCATTGTGATGACAACTGTCATGGAACATTGTGATGACAGTGTTCATGGAACATTGTGATTAAAGGGGCCATGGAGCATTTTGATGACAAGGGCAGGCGAACATTTTGATTTCATTGGTAATGGAGCATTGTGATGACATGGGCAGGGAACATTGTGATGACAGGTGTCATGGAGCATTGTGATGACAATTGTCCTGTAACGTTGTGCTGACAGGGATCATGGAACTTTGTGATGAGACGGGCATTGGAGCGTTGTGATGACAGGTGTGCTGGAGCCTTCTGAGGAAAGGTGTCATGGGTCATTGTGATTACAGCCATCATGGAACATTGTGATGACAGTGGTCATGGAGCATTGTAATGACAGGGTCCATGGAGCAATGTGATGACAGGGCTCATGTGGCATTGTGATGACAGTGATCATGGAGCATTGTGATGAAAGGGGTCATGGAGCACTGTGATTACAGGGGCCATGTATAATTGTGATGACAAAGGCCATGGAGCATTGTGGTGACAGTTGTCATGGAGCAGTGTGTTGAAAGGGGCATGGAGCATTGTGACGACAATGGTCATGGATTATTGTGATGACTGGTATCATGGAGCATTGTTATGAAAAAGGTCATGGGACAGTGTAATGACAAGTATCATGGAGCATGTGATGAAAGGAGTCATGGAGCATTGTGAGTAAAAGGATCATGAGGCATTTTGATGACAAGAGTCATGGAACATTGTGATGACAGTGGTCATGGAGCATTGTAATGACAGGGGCCATGGAGCAATGTGATGACAGGGCTCATGTGGCATTGTGATGACAGTGATCATGGAGCATTGTGATGAAAGGGGTCATGGAGCACTGTGATTACAGGGGCCATGTATAATTGTGATGACAAAGGCCATGGAGCATTGTGGTGACAGTTGTCATGGAGCAGTGTGTTGAAAGGGGCATGGAGCATTGTGACGACAATGGTCATGGATTATTGTGATGACTGGTATCATGGAGCATTGTTATGAAAAAGGTCATGGGACAGTGTAATGACAAGTATCATGGAGCATGTGATGAAAGGAGTCATGGAGCATTGTGAGTAAAAGGATCATGAGGCATTTTGATGACAAGAGTCATGGAACATTGTGATGACAGGGATAATGGAGCATTGTGATGACAAGTGCTATGGAGCATTGTGATGACTGGGGTCCTGGGGCATGGTGATGACAGTGGTCATGGAGCATTGTGGTGACAAAGAGCACGGAGCATTGTGATGACAGGTGTCATGGAGCATTGTGATGAAAGGGGTCATGGATCACTACGATGACATGGGTAATGGAGCATTGTGATGACATGGGCAGGGAACATTGTGATGACAGGTGTAATGGAACATTGTGATTACAGGGGACATGGAGCATTTTGATGACATGGGCAGGCAACATTGTGATGACAGTTGTCATGGAGCATTGTGATGACAATTGTCCTGTAACGTTGTGCTGTCACGGATCATGGAGCATTGTGATGAGATGGGCATTGGAGCATTCTGATGACAGGCGTAATGGAGCCTTCTGAGGAAAGGTGTCATGGGTCATTGTGATTACAGCGATCATGGAACATTGTGATGACAGTGGTCATGGAGCATTGTAATGACAGGGATCATGGAGCAATGTGATGACAGGGTTCATGTGGCATTGTGATGACAGTGGTCATGTATCATTGTGATGACAGGGGTCATGCAGCATTGTGATGACATGGGCATGGAGCATAGTGATGACAAGAGTTCTGGAGCATTTTGATGACAAGGCATGGATCATTGTGATGACAGGGGCCATGAAGCATTGAGATGACAAGGAAATGGAGCATTGTGATGAAAGCGGTCCTGGAGAATTGTGAGGAAACGGGTCATGGATTATTGTGATGGAAGGGTTCCTGGAGCATTCTGATGACAAGTTCCATGCAGCATTTTAATGAACGGGGTATTGGAGCATTGTACAGAAATGGTTCATGGATCATCGTGATTACACGGATCATGGAATATTGTGATGATAAGGGTTTCGGGGCATTGTGAGGACAGGGGTCATGGAGCATTGTAATAGCAGGGGTGATGGGGCATTGTGATGACAGGGGCATGGAGCATTGTGATGACAGAAGTCATAGAATATTGTGATGACAAGGGCCATGGAGCATTGTCATGAAAGGTCTTATCTGGCATGGTGATGAGAGTGGTCATGGAGCATTGTGATAAATGTTGTCCTGAAGCACTGTTATTACAGGGGCCATGTAGAATTTTGATGACAAAGGCCATGGAGCATTGTGAGGACAGGCATCATGGAGCAATTTGATGAAAGTGGTCATGGAGCATTGTGATGAAATGCGCCATGGAACATTGTGAAGACAAGTGTCCTGGAGCATTGTGATGACAAGGGCCATGGCCAAATCTGATGACAGGTGTCATGGAGCATTGTGATGACAGTGGCCATCTATCATTACGATGAAAGGTATCACGGAGCACTGTGATGACAGGGGCCATGGAGCATTGTGATGACATGGGCATGGAGCATTATGATGAGAAGTGATCTGGAGCATTGCGATGACAAGGGTATGGGGCATTGTGATAACAGGGGCCAGGGATGATTGAGATGACAAGGGCAGGGAACATTGTGATGACAGCGGTCATGGATCATTGTGATGATATCTGCCATGGAACATTGTGCTGACAGGGGCCATAGAGCATTGTAATGACAGGTGTCATGTGGCATTGTGATGACAGTGGTCATAGAGCATTGTGATGAAAAGGATCATGGAGCAATGTGACTACAGGGGCCATGGAGCATTGTGAATACATAGGCCATGGAGCATTGTGATGACAGGGGTCAAGGAGCATTGTGATGACATGGGCATGGGGCATAATGATGACAAGAGTTCTGGAGCATTGTGATGTTAAGGCTATGGAGCATTGTGATTACAGGGGACCAGGAGCATTGTGATTACATGGGCAGTGAATATTGTGATGACAGGGGTCATGGAGCACCGTGACGACAAGTGTCATCGAACATTATGATGACAGGGATCATGGAGCATTGTGATGACAAGTGCCATGGCGAATAGTGATGACAGGTGTCATGGGGCATTGTGATGACAATGGTCATCTAGAATTGTGATGAAAGGTAACATGGAGCACTGTGATAACAGGGGCCATGGAGCATTGCGATGACAAAGGCCATGGAGCATTGTGAGGACAAGTGTCATGGAGCATTGTGATGAGGCGGGCATGGAGCATTATGATGACAAGAGTTCTGGAGCATTGCGTTGACAAGGGGATGGAGCATTGTGATTACAGGGACCATGGAGGATAGTGATGACATCTGTCATGGAACATTGTGCTGACAGGGGCCATGGAACTTTGTGATGACAGGTATAATGGGGCATGGTGATGACAGTGGTCATAGAGCATTGGGATGAAATGGATCATGGAGCAATGTGATTACAGGGACCATGTAGCATTGCGAATGCATAGGCTATGGAGCATTGTGATGACGGGAGTCAAGGAGCATTGTGATGTAAGTGGTCATGGATCATTGTGATGACAAGTGTCCTGGACCATTGTGATGCCACGGGTCATGGAGCATTGTGATGACAAGGGCCATGGCGAATTGTGATGACATGTGTCTCGGGGCATTGTGATGACAGTGGTCATCTAGAATTGTGATGAAAGGTATCATGGAGCACTGTGATGACGGGGGCCATGGAGTATAGTGATGACAAGGCCATGGAACATTGTGATGACAAGTATCATGGAGCTTTGTGATGACACGGGCATTCATCATTATGATGACAAGAGTTCTGGAGCATTGTGATGACAAGGGCATGGAGCATTGTGATTACAGGGGTCATGGAGCATTGTGATGACAACTGTCATGGAACATTGTGATGACAGTGTTCATGGAACATTGTGATTAAAGGGGCCATGGAGCATTTTGATGACAAGGGCAGGCGAACATTTTGATTTCATTGGTAATGGAGCATTGTGATGACATGGGCAGGGAACATTGTGATGACAGGTGTCATGGAGCATTGTGATGACAATTGTCCTGTAACGTTGTGCTGACAGGGATCATGGAACTTTGTGATGAGACGGGCATTGGAGCGTTGTGATGACAGGTGTGCTGGAGCCTTCTGAGGAAAGGTGTCATGGGTCATTGTGATTACAGCCATCATGGAACATTGTGATGACAGTGGTCATGGAGCATTGTAATGACAGGGTCCATGGAGCAATGTGATGACAGGGCTCATGTGGCATTGTGATGACAGTGATCATGGAGCATTGTGATGAAAGGGGTCATGGAGCACTGTGATTACAGGGGCCATGTATAATTGTGATGACAAAGGCCATGGAGCATTGTGGTGACAGTTGTCATGGAGCAGTGTGTTGAAAGGGGCATGGAGCATTGTGACGACAATGGTCATGGATTATTGTGATGACTGGTATCATGGAGCATTGTTATGAAAAAGGTCATGGGACAGTGTAATGACAAGTATCATGGAGCATGTGATGAAAGGAGTCATGGAGCATTGTGAGTAAAAGGATCATGAGGCATTTTGATGACAAGAGTCATGGAACATTGTGATGACAGTGGTCATGGAGCATTGTAATGACAGGGGCCATGGAGCAATGTGATGACAGGGCTCATGTGGCATTGTGATGACAGTGATCATGGAGCATTGTGATGAAAGGGGTCATGGAGCACTGTGATTACAGGGGCCATGTATAATTGTGATGACAAAGGCCATGGATTATTGTGATGACTGGTATCATGGAGCATTGTTATGAAAAAGGTCATGGGACAGTGTAATGACAAGTATCATGGAGCATGTGATGAAAGGAGTCATGGAGCATTGTGAGTAAAAGGATCATGAGGCATTTGGATGACAAGAGTCATGGAACATTGTGATGACAGGGATAATGGAGCATTGTGATGACAAGTGCTATGGAGCATTGTGATGACTGGGGTCCTGGGGCATGGTGATGACAGTGGTCATGGAGCATTGTGGTGACAAAGAGCACGGAGCATTGTGATGACAGGTGTCATGGAGCATTGTGATGAAAGGGGTCATGGATCACTACGATGACATGGGTAATGGAGCATTGTGATGACATGGGCAGGGAACATTGTGATGACAGGTGTAATGGAACATTGTGATTACAGGGGACATGGAGCATTTTGATGACATGGGCAGGCAACATTGTGATGACAGTTGTCATGGAGCATTGTGATGACAATTGTCCTGTAATGTTGTGCTGTCACGGATCATGGAGCATTGTGATGAGATGGGCATTGGAGCATTCTGATGACAGGCGTAATGGAGCCTTCTGAGGAAAGGTGTCATGGGTCATTGTGATTACAGCGATCATGGAACATTGTGATGACAGTGGTCATGGAGCATTGTAATGACAGGGATCATGGAGCAATGTGATGACAGGGTTCATGTGGCATTGTGATGACAGTGGTCATGTATCATTGTGATGACAGGGGTCATGCAGCATTGTGATGACATGGGCATGGAGCATAGTGATGACAAGAGTTCTGGAGCATTTTGATGACAAGGGCATGGATCATTGTGATGACAGGGGCCATGAAGCATTGAGATGACAAGGAAATGGAGCATTGTGATGAAAGCGGTCCTGGAGAATTGTGAGGAAACGGGTCATGGATTATTGTGATGGAAGTGTTCCTGGAGCATTCTGATGACAAGTTCCATGCAGCATTTTAATGAACGGGGTATTGGAGCATTGTACAGAAATGGTTCATGGATCATCGTGATTACACGGATCATGGAATATTGTGATGATAAGGGTTTCGGGGCATTGTGAGGACAGGGGTCATGGAGCATTGTAATAGCAGGGGTGATGGGGCATTGTGATGACAGGGGCATGGAGCATTGTGATGACAGAAGTCATAGAATATTGTGATGACAAGGGCCATGGAGCATTGTCATGAAAGGTCTTATCTGGCATGGTGATGAGAGTGGTCATGGAGCATTGTGATAAATGTTGTCCTGAAGCACTGTTATTACAGGGGCCATGTAGAATTTTGATGACAAAGGCCATGGAGCATTGTGAGGACAGGCATCATGGAGCAATTTGATGAAAGTGGTCATGGAGCATTGTGATGAAATGCGCCATGGAACATTGTGAAGACAAGTGTCCTGGAGCATTGTGATGACAAGGGCCATGGCCAAATCTGATGACAGGTGTCATGGAGCATTGTGATGACAGTGGCCATCTATCATTACGATGAAAGGTATCACGGAGCACTGTGATGACAGGGGCCATGGAGCATTGTGATGACATGGGCATGGAGCATTATGATGAGAAGTGATCTGGAGCATTGCGATGACAAGGGTATGGGGCATTGTGATAACAGGGGCCAGGGATGATTGAGATGACAAGGGCAGGGAACATTGTGATGACAGCGGTCATGGATCATTGTGATGATATCTGCCATGGAACATTGTGCTGACAGGGGCCATAGAGCATTGTAATGACAGGTGTCATGTGGCATTGTGATGACAGTGGTCATAGAGCATTGTGATGAAAAGGATCATGGAGCAATGTGACTACAGGGGCCATGGAGCATTGTGAATACATAGGCCATGGAGCATTGTGATGACAGGGGTCAAGGAGCATTGTGATGACATGGGCATGGGGCATAATGATGACAAGAGTTCTGGAGCATTGTGATGTTAAGGCTATGGAGCATTGTGATTACAGGGGACCAGGAGCATTGTGATTACATGGGCAGTGAATATTGTGATGACAGGGGTCATGGAGCACCGTGACGACAAGTGTCATCGAACATTATGATGACAGGGATCATGGAGCATTGTGATGACAAGTGCCATGGCGAATAGTGATGACAGGTGTCATGGGGCATTGTGATGACAATGGTCATCTAGAATTGTGATGAAAGGTAACATGGAGCACTGTGATAACAGGGGCCATGGAGCATTGCGATGACAAAGGCCATGGAGCATTGTGAGGACAAGTGTCATGGAGCATTGTGATGAGGCGGGCATGGAGCATTATGATGACAAGAGTTCTGGAGCATTGCGTTGACAAGGGGATGGAGCATTGTGATTACAGGGACCATGGAGGATAGTGATGACATCTGTCATGGAACATTGTGCTGACAGGGGCCATGGAACTTTGTGATGACAGGTATAATGGGGCATGGTGATGACAGTGGTCATAGAGCATTGGGATGAAATGGATCATGGAGCAATGTGATTACAGGGACCATGTAGCATTGCGAATGCATAGGCTATGGAGCATTGTGATGACGGGAGTCAAGGAGCATTGTGATGTAAGTGGTCATGGATCATTGTGATGACAAGTGTCCTGGACCATTGTGATGCCACGGGTCATGGAGCATTGTGATGACAAGGGCCATGGCGAATTGTGATGACATGTGTCTCGGGGCATTGTGATGACAGTGGTCATCTAGAATTGTGATGAAAGGTATCATGGAGCACTGTGATGACGGGGGCCATGGAGTATAGTGATGACAAGGCCATGGAACATTGTGATGACAAGTATCATGGAGCTTTGTGATGACACGGGCATTCATCATTATGATGACAAGAGTTCTGGAGCATTGTGATGACAAGGGCATGGAGCATTGTGATTACAGGGGTCATGGAGCATTGTGATGACAACTGTCATGGAACATTGTGATGACAGTGTTCATGGAGCATTGTGATTAAAGGGGCCATGGAGCATTTTGATGACAAGGGCAGGCGAACATTTTGATTTCATTGGTAATGGAGCATTGTGATGACATGGGCAGGGAACATTGTGATGACAGGTGTCATGGAGCATTGTGATGACAATTGTCCTGTAACGTTGTGCTGACAGGGATCATGGAACTTTGTGATGAGACGGGCATTGGAGCGTTGTGATGACAGGTGTGCTGGAGCCTTCTGAGGAAAGGTGTCATGGGTCATTGTGATTACAGCCATCATGGAACATTGTGATGACAGTGGTCATGGAGCATTGTAATGACAGGGTCCATGGAGCAATGTGATGACAGGGCTCATGTGGCATTGTGATGACAGTGATCATGGAGCATTGTGATGAAAGGGGTCATGGAGCACTGTGATTACAGGGGCCATGTATAATTGTGATGACAAAGGCCATGGAGCATTGTGGTGACAGTTGTCATGGAGCAGTGTGTTGAAAGGGGCATGGAGCATTGTGACGACAATGGTCATGGATTATTGTGATGACTGGTATCATGGAGCATTGTTATGAAAAAGGTCATGGGACAGTGTAATGACAAGTATCATGGAGCATGTGATGAAAGGAGTCATGGAGCATTGTGAGTAAAAGGATCATGAGGCATTTTGATGACAAGAGTCATGGAACATTGTGATGACAGGGATAATGGAGCATTGTGATGACAAGTGCTATGGAGCATTGTGATGACTGGGGTCATGGGGCATGGTGATGACAGTGGTCATGGAGCATTGTGGTGACAAAGAGCACGGAGCATTGTGATGACAGGTGTCATGGAGCATTGTGATGAAAGGGGTCATGGATCACTACGATGACATGGGTAATGGAGCATTGTGATGACATGGGCAGGGAACATTGTGATGACAGGTGTAATGGAACATTGTGATTACAGGGGACATGGAGCATTTTGATGACGTGGGCAGGCAACATTGTGATGACAGTTGTCATGGAGCATTGTGATGACAATTGTCCTGTAACGTTGTGCTGTCACGGATCATGGAGCATTGTGATGAGATGGGCATTGGAGCATTCTGATGACAGGCGTAATGGAGCCTTCTGAGGAAAGGTGTCATGGGTCATTGTGATTACAGCGATCATGGAACATTGTGATGACAGTGGTCATGGAGCATTGTAATGACAGGGATCATGGAGCAATGTGATGACAGGGTTCATGTGGCATTGTGATGACAGTGGTCATGTATCATTGTGATGACAGGGGTCATGCAGCATTGTGATGACATGGGCATGGAGCATAGTGATGACAAGAGTTCTGGAGCATTTTGATGACAAGGGCATGGATCATTGTGATGACAGGGGCCATGAAGCATTGAGATGACAAGGAAATGGAGCATTGTGATGAAAGCGGTCCTGGAGAATTGTGAGGAAACGGGTCATGGATTATTGTGATGGAAGGGTTCCTGGAGCATTCTGATGACAAGTTCCATGCAGCATTTTAATGAACGGGGTATTGGAGCATTGTACAGAAATGGTTCATGGATCATCGTGATTACACGGATCATGGAATATTGTGATGATAAGGGTTTCGGGGCATTGTGAGGACAGGGGTCATGGAGCATTGTAATAGCAGGGGTGATGGGGCATTGTGATGACAGGGGCATGGAGCATTGTGATGACAGAAGTCATAGAATATTGTGATGACAAGGGCCATGGAGCATTGTCATGAAAGGTCTTATCTGGCATGGTGATGAGAGTGGTCATGGAGCATTGTGATAAATGTTGTCCTGAAGCACTGTTATTACAGGGGCCATGTAGAATTTTGATGACAAAGGCCATGGAGCATTGTGAGGACAGGCATCATGGAGCAATTTGATGAAAGTGGTCATGGAGCATTGTGATGAAATGCGCCATGGAACATTGTGAAGACAAGTGTCCTGGAGCATTGTGATGACAAGGGCCATGGCCAAATCTGATGACAGGTGTCATGGAGCATTGTGATGACAGTGGCCATCTATCATTACGATGAAAGGTATCACGGAGCACTGTGATGACAGGGGCCATGGAGCATTGTGATGACATGGGCATGGAGCATTATGATGAGAAGTGATCTGGAGCATTGCGATGACAAGGGTATGGGGCATTGTGATAAGAGGGGCCAGGGATCATTGAGATGACAAGGGCAGGGAACATTGTGATGACAGCGGTCATGGATCATTGTGATGATATCTGCCATGGAACATTGTGCTGACAGGGGCCATAGAGCATTGTAATGACAGGTGTCATGTGGCATTGTGATGACAGTGGTCATAGAGCATTGTGATGAAAAGGATCATGGAGCAATGTGACTACAGGGGCCATGGAGCATTGTGAATACATAGGCCATGGAGCATTGTGATGACAGGGGTCAAGGAGCATTGTGATGACATGGGCATGGGGCATAATGATGACAAGAGTTCTGGAGCATTGTGATGTTAAGGCTATGGAGCATTGTGATTACAGGGGACCAGGAGCATTGTGATTACATGGGCAGTGAATATTGTGATGACAGGGGTCATGGAGCACCGTGACGACAAGTGTCATCGAACATTTTGATGACAGGGATCATGGAGCATTGTGATGACAAGTGCCATGGCGAATAGTGATGACAGGTGTCATGGGGCATTGTGATGACAATGGTCATCTAGAATTGTGATGAAAGGTAACATGGAGCACTGTGATAACAGGGGCCATGGAGCATTGCGATGACAAAGGCCATGGAGCATTGTGAGGACAAGTGTCATGGAGCATTGTGATGAGGCGGGCATGGAGCATTATGATGACAAGAGTTCTGGAGCATTGCGTTGACAAGGGGATGGAGCATTGTGATTACAGGGACCATGGAGGATAGTGATGACATCTGTCATGGAACATTGTGCTGACAGGGGCCATGGAACTTTGTGATGACAGGTATAATGGGGCATGGTGATGACAGTGGTCATAGAGCATTGGGATGAAATGGATCATGGAGCAATGTGATTACAGGGACCATGTAGCATTGCGAATGCATAGGCTATGGAGCATTGTGATGACGGGAGTCAAGGAGCATTGTGATGTAAGTGGTCATGGATCATTGTGATGACAAGTGTCCTGGACCATTGTGATGCCACGGGTCATGGAGCATTGTGATGACAAGGGCCATGGCGAATTGTGATGACATGTGTCTCGGGGCATTGTGATGACAGTGGTCATCTAGAATTGTGATGAAAGGTATCATGGAGCACTGTGATGACGGGGGCCATGGAGTATAGTGATGACAAGGCCATGGAACATTGTGATGACAAGTATCATGGAGCTTTGTGATGACACGGGCATTCATCATTATGATGACAAGAGTTCTGGAGCATTGTGATGACAAGGGCATGGAGCATTGTGATTACAGGGGTCATGGAGCATTGTGATGACAACTGTCATGGAACATTGTGATGACAGTGTTCATGGAGCATTGTGATTAAAGGGGCCATGGAGCATTTTGATGACAAGGGCAGGCGAACATTTTGATTTCATTGGTAATGGAGCATTGTGATGACATGGGCAGGGAACATTGTGATGACAGGTGTCATGGAGCATTGTGATGACAATTGTCCTGTAACGTTGTGCTGACAGGGATCATGGAACTTTGTGATGAGACGGGCATTGGAGCGTTGTGATGACAGGTGTGCTGGAGCCTTCTGAGGAAAGGTGTCATGGGTCATTGTGATTACAGCCATCATGGAACATTGTGATGACAGTGGTCATGGAGCATTGTAATGACAGGGGCCATGGAGCAATGTGATGACAGGGCTCATGTGGCATTGTGATGACAGTGATCATGGAGCATTGTGATGAAAGGGGTCATGGAGCACTGTGATTACAGGGGCCATGTATAATTGTGATGACAAAGGCCATGGAGCATTGTGGTGACAGTTGTCATGGAGCAGTGTGTTGAAAGGGGCATGGAGCATTGTGACGACAATGGTCATGGATTATTGTGATGACTGGTATCATGGAGCATTGTTATGAAAAAGGTCATGGGACAGTGTAATGACAAGTATCATGGAGCATGTGATGAAAGGAGTCATGGAGCATTGTGAGTAAAAGGATCATGAGGCATTTTGATGACAAGAGTCATGGAACATTGTGATGACAGGGATAATGGAGCATTGTGATGACAAGTGCTATGGAGCATTGTGATGACTGGGGTCATGGGGCATGGTGATGACAGTGGTCATGGAGCATTGTGGTGACAAAGAGCACGGAGCATTGTGATGACAGGTGTCATGGAGCATTGTGATGAAAGGGGTCATGGATCACTACGATGACATGGGTAATGGAGCATTGTGATGACATGGGCAGGGAACATTGTGATGACAGGTGTAATGGAACATTGTGATTACAGGGGACATGGAGCATTTTGATGACATGGGCAGGCAACATTGTGATGACAGTTGTCATGGAGCATTGTGATGACAATTGTCCTGTAACGTTGTGCTGTCACGGATCATGGAGCATTGTGATGAGATGGGCATTGGAGCATTCTGATGACAGGCGTAATGGAGCCTTCTGAGGAAAGGTGTCATGGGTCATTGTGATTACAGCGATCATGGAACATTGTGATGACAGTGGTCATGGAGCATTGTAATGACAGGGATCATGGAGCAATGTGATGACAGGGTTCATGTGGCATTGTGATGACAGTGGTCATGTATCATTGTGATGACAGGGGTCATGCAGCATTGTGATGACATGGGCATGGAGCATAGTGATGACAAGAGTTCTGGAGCATTTTGATGACAAGGGCATGGATCATTGTGATGACAGGGGCCATGAAGCATTGAGATGACAAGGAAATGGAGCATTGTGATGAAAGCGGTCCTGGAGAATTGTGAGGAAACGGGTCATGGATTATTGTGATGGAAGGGTTCCTGGAGCATTCTGATGACAAGTTCCATGCAGCATTTTAATGAACGGGGTATTGGAGCATTGTACAGAAATGGTTCATGGATCATCGTGATTACACGGATCATGGAATATTGTGATGATAAGGGTTTCGGGGCATTGTGAGGACAGGGGTCATGGAGCATTGTAATAGCAGGGGTGATGGGGCATTGTGATGACAGGGGCATGGAGCATTGTGATGACAGAAGTCATAGAATATTGTGATGACAAGGGCCATGGAGCATTGCATGAAAGGTCTTATCTGGCATGGTGATGAGAGTGGTCATGGAGCATTGTGATAAATGTTGTCCTGAAGCACTGTTATTACAGGGGCCATGTAGAATTTTGATGACAAAGGCCATGGAGCATTGTGAGGACAGGCATCATGGAGCAATTTGATGAAAGTGGTCATGGAGCATTGTGATGAAATGCGCCATGGAACATTGTGAAGACAAGTGTCCTGGAGCATTGTGATGACAAGGGCCATGGCCAAATCTGATGACAGGTGTCATGGAGCATTGTGATGACAGTGGCCATCTATCATTACGATGAAAGGTATCACGGAGCACTGTGATGACAGGGGCCATGGAGCATTGTGATGACATGGGCATGGAGCATTATGATGAGAAGTGATCTGGAGCATTGCGATGACAAGGGTATGGGGCATTGTGATAACAGGGGCCAGGGATGATTGAGATGACAAGGGCAGGGAACATTGTGATGACAGCGGTCATGGATCATTGTGATGATATCTGCCATGGAACATTGTGCTGACAGGGGCCATAGAGCATTGTAATGACAGGTGTCATGTGGCATTGTGATGACAGTGATCATAGAGCATTGTGATGAAAAGGATCATGGAGCAATGTGACTACAGGGGCCATGGAGCATTGTGAATACATAGGCCATGGAGCATTGTGATGACAGGGGTCAAGGAGCATTGTGATGACATGGGCATGGGGCATAATGATGACAAGAGTTCTGGAGCATTGTGATGTTAAGGCTATGGAGCATTGTGATTACAGGGGACCAGGAGCATTGTGATTACATGGGCAGTGAATATTGTGATGACAGGGGTCATGGAGCACCGTGACGACAAGTGTCATCGAACATTATGATGACAGGGATCATGGAGCATTGTGATGACAAGTGCCATGGCGAATAGTGATGACAGGTGTCATGGGGCATTGTGATGACAATGGTCATCTAGAATTGTGATGAAAGGTAACATGGAGCACTGTGATAACAGGGGCCATGGAGCATTGCGATGACAAAGGCCATGGAGCATTGTGAGGACAAGTGTCATGGAGCATTGTGATGAGGCGGGCATGGAGCATTATGATGACAAGAGTTCTGGAGCATTGCGTTGACAAGGGGATGGAGCATTGTGATTACAGGGACCATGGAGGATAGTGATGACATCTGTCATGGAACATTGTGCTGACAGGGGCCATGGAACTTTGTGATGACAGGTATAATGGGGCATGGTGATGACAGTGGTCATAGAGCATTGGGATGAAATGGATCATGGAGCAATGTGATTACAGGGACCATGTAGCATTGCGAATGCATAGGCTATGGAGCATTGTGATGACGGGAGTCAAGGAGCATTGTGATGTAAGTGGTCATGGATCATTGTGATGACAAGTGTCCTGGACCATTGTGATGCCACGGGTCATGGAGCATTGTGATGACAAGGGCCATGGCGAATTGTGATGACATGTGTCTCGGGGCATTGTGATGACAGTGGTCATCTAGAATTGTGATGAAAGGTATCATGGAGCACTGTGATGACGGGGGCCATGGAGTATAGTGATGACAAGGCCATGGAACATTGTGATGACAAGTATCATGGAGCTTTGTGATGACACGGGCATTCATCATTATGATGACAAGAGTTCTGGAGCATTGTGATGACAAGGGCATGGAGCATTGTGATTACAGGGGTCATGGAGCATTGTGATGACAACTGTCATGGAACATTGTGATGACAGTGTTCATGGAGCATTGTGATTAAAGGGGCCATGGAGCATTTTGATGACAAGGGCAGGCGAACATTTTGATTTCATTGGTAATGGAGCATTGTGATGACATGGGCAGGGAACATTGTGATGACAGGTGTCATGGAGCATTGTGATGACAATTGTCCTGTAACGTTGTGCTGACAGGGATCATGGAACTTTGTGATGAGACGGGCATTGGAGCGTTGTGATGACAGGTGTGCTGGAGCCTTCTGAGGAAAGGTGTCATGGGTCATTGTGATTACAGCCATCATGGAACATTGTGATGACAGTGGTCATGGAGCATTGTAATGACAGGGTCCATGGAGCACTGTGATGACAGGGCTCATGTGGCATTGTGATGACAGTGATCATGGAGCATTGTGATGAAAGGGGTCATGGAGCACTGTGATTACAGGGGCCATGTATAATTGTGATGACAAAGGCCATGGAGCATTGTGGTGACAGTTGTCATGGAGCAGTGTGTTGAAAGGGGCATGGAGCATTGTGACGACAATGGTCATGGATTATTGTGATGACTGGTATCATGGAGCATTGTTATGAAAAAGGTCATGGGACAGTGTAATGACAAGTATCATGGAGCATGTGATGAAAGGAGTCATGGAGCATTGCGAGTAAAAGGATCATGAGGCATTTTGATGACAAGAGTCATGGAACATTGTGATGACAGGGATAATGGAGCATTGTGATGACAAGTGCTATGGAGCATTGTGATGACTGGGGTCATGGGGCATGGTGATGACAGTGGTCATGGAGCATTGTGGTGACAAAGAGCACGGAGCATTGTGATGACAGGTGTCATGGAGCATTGTGATGAAAGGGGTCATGGATCACTACGATGACATGGGTAATGGAGCATTGTGATGACATGGGCAGGGAACATTGTGATGACAGGTGTAATGGAACATTGTGATTACAGGGGACATGGAGCATTTTGATGACATGGGCAGGCAACATTGTGATGACAGTTGTCATGGAGCATTGTGATGACAATTGTCCTGTAACGTTGTGCTGTCACGGATCATGGAGCATTGTGATGAGATGGGCATTGGAGCATTCTGATGACAGGCGTAATGGAGCCTTCTGAGGAAAGGTGTCATGGGTCATTGTGATTACAGCGATCATGGAACATTGTGATGACAGTGGTCATGGAGCATTGTAATGACAGGGATCATGGAGCAATGTGATGACAGGGTTCATGTGGCATTGTGATGACAGTGGTCATGTATCATTGTGATGACAGGGGTCATGCAGCATTGTGATGACATGGGCATGGAGCATAGTGATGACAAGTGTTCTGGAGCATTTTGATGACAAGGGCATGGATCATTGTGATGACAGGGGCCATGAAGCATTGAGATGACAAGGAAATGGAGCATTGTGATGAAAGCGGTCCTGGAGAATTGTGAGGAAACGGGTCATGGATTATTGTGATGGAAGGGTTCCTGGAGCATTCTGATGACAAGTTCCATGCAGCATTTTAATGAACGGGGTATTGGAGCATTGTACAGAAATGGTTCATGGATCATCGTGATTACACGGATCATGGAATATTGTGATGATAAGGGTTTCGGGGCATTGTGAGGACAGGGGTCATGGAGCATTGTAATAGCAGGGGTGATGGGGCATTGTGATGACAGGGGCATGGAGCATTGTGATGACAGAAGTCATAGAATATTGTGATGACAAGGGCCATGGAGCATTGTCATGAAAGGTCTTATCTGGCATGGTGATGAGAGTGGTCATGGAGCATTGTGATAAATGTTGTCCTGAAGCACTGTTATTACAGGGGCCATGTAGAATTTTGATGACAAAGGCCATGGAGCATTGTGAGGACAGGCATCATGGAGCAATTTGATGAAAGTGGTCATGGAGCATTGTGATGAAATGCGCCATGGAACATTGTGAAGACAAGTGTCCTGGAGCATTGTGATGACAAGGGCCATGGCCAAATCTGATGACAGGTGTCATGGAGCATTGTGATGACAGTGGCCATCTATCATTACGATGAAAGGTATCACGGAGCACTGTGATGACAGGGGCCATGGAGCATTGTGATGACATGGGCATGGAGCATTATGATGAGAAGTGATCTGGAGCATTGCGATGACAAGGGTATGGGGCATTGTGATAACAGGGGCCAGGGATGATTGAGATGACAAGGGCAGGGAACATTGTGATGACAGCGGTCATGGATCATTGTGATGATATCTGCCATGGAACATTGTGCTGACAGGGGCCATAGAGCATTGTAATGACAGGTGTCATGTGGCATTGTGATGACAGTGGTCATAGAGCATTGTGATGAAAAGGATCATGGAGCAATGTGACTACAGGGGCCATGGAGCATTGTGAATACATAGGCCATGGAGCATTGTGATGACAGGGGTCAAGGAGCATTGTGATGACATGGGCATGGGGCATAATGATGACAAGAGTTCTGGAGCATTGTGATGTTAAGGCTATGGAGCATTGTGATTACAGGGGACCAGGAGCATTGTGATTACATGGGCAGTGAATATTGTGATGACAGGGGTCATGGAGCACCGTGACGACAAGTGTCATCGAACATTATGATGACAGGGATCATGGAGCATTGTGATGACAAGTGCCATGGCGAATAGTGATGACAGGTGTCATGGGGCATTGTGATGACAATGGTCATCTAGAATTGTGATGAAAGGTAACATGGAGCACTGTGATAACAGGGGCCATGGAGCATTGCGATGACAAAGGCCATGGAGCATTGTGAGGACAAGTGTCATGGAGCATTGTGATGAGGCGGGCATGGAGCATTATGATGACAAGAGTTCTGGAGCATTGCGTTGACAAGGGGATGGAGCATTGTGATTACAGGGACCATGGAGGATAGTGATGACATCTGTCATGGAACATTGTGCTGACAGGGGCCATGGAACTTTGTGATGACAGGTATAATGGGGCATGGTGATGACAGTGGTCATAGAGCATTGGGATGAAATGGATCATGGAGCAATGTGATTACAGGGACCATGTAGCATTGCGAATGCATAGGCTATGGAGCATTGTGATGACGGGAGTCAAGGAGCATTGTGATGTAAGTGGTCATGGATCATTGTGATGACAAGTGTCCTGGACCATTGTGATGCCACGGGTCATGGAGCATTGTGATGACAAGGGCCATGGCGAATTGTGATGACATGTGTCTCGGGGCATTGTGATGACAGTGGTCATCTAGAATTGTGATGAAAGGTATCATGGAGCACTGTGATGACGGGGGCCATGGAGTATAGTGATGACAAGGCCATGGAACATTGTGATGACAAGTATCATGGAGCTTTGTGATGACACGGGCATTCATCATTATGATGACAAGAGTTCTGGAGCATTGTGATGACAAGGGCATGGAGCATTGTGATTACAGGGGTCATGGAGCATTGTGATGACAACTGTCATGGAACATTGTGATGACAGTGTTCATGGAGCATTGTGATTAAAGGGGCCATGGAGCATTTTGATGACAAGGGCAGGCGAACATTTTGATTTCATTGGTAATGGAGCATTGTGATGACATGGGCAGGGAACATTGTGATGACAGGTGTCATGGAGCATTGTGATGACAATTGTCCTGTAACGTTGTGCTGACAGGGATCATGGAACTTTGTGATGAGACGGGCATTGGAGCGTTGTGATGACAGGTGTGCTGGAGCCTTCTGAGGAAAGGTGTCATGGGTCATTGTGATTACAGCCATCATGGAACATTGTGATGACAGTGGTCATGGAGCATTGTAATGACAGGGGCCATGGAGCAATGTGATGACAGGGCTCATGTGGCATTGTGATGACAGTGATCATGGAGCATTGTGATGAAAGGGGTCATGGAGCACTGTGATTACAGGGGCCATGTATAATTGTGATGACAAAGGCCATGGAGCATTGTGGTGACAGTTGTCATGGAGCAGTGTGTTGAAAGGGGCATGGAGCATTGTGACGACAATGGTCATGGATTATTGTGATGACTGGTATCATGGAGCATTGTTATGAAAAAGGTCATGGGACAGTGTAATGACAAGTATCATGGAGCATGTGATGAAAGGAGTCATGGAGCATTGTGAGTAAAAGGATCATGAGGCATTTTGATGACAAGAGTCATGGAACATTGTGATGACAGGGATAATGGAGCATTGTGATGACAAGTGCTATGGAGCATTGTGAGGACTGGGGTCATGGGGCATGGTGATGACAGTGGTCATGGAGCATTGTGGTGACAAAGAGCACGGAGCATTGTGATGACAGGTGTCATGGAGCATTGTGATGAAAGGGGTCATGGATCACTACGATGACATGGGTAATGGAGCATTGTGATGACATGGGCAGGGAACATTGTGATGACAGGTGTAATGGAACATTGTGATTACAGGGGACATGGAGCATTTTGATGACATGGGCAGGCAACATTGTGATGACAGTTGTCATGGAGCATTGTGGTGACAATTGTCCTGTAACGTTGTGCTGTCACGGATCATGGAGCATTGTGATGAGATGGGCATTGGAGCATTCTGATGACAGGCGTAATGGAGCCTTCTGAGGAAAGGTGTCATGGGTCATTGTGATTACAGCGATCATGGAACATTGTGATGACAGTGGTCATGGAGCATTGTAATGACAGGGATCATGGAGCAATGTGATGACAGGGTTCATGTGGCATTGTGATGACAGTGGTCATGTATCATTGTGATGACAGGGGTCATGCAGCATTGTGATGACATGGGCATGGAGCATAGTGATGACAAGTGTTCTGGAGCATTTTGATGACAAGGGCATGGATCATTGTGATGACAGGGGCCATGAAGCATTGAGATGACAAGGAAATGGAGCATTGTGATGAAAGCGGTCCTGGAGAATTGTGAGGAAACGGGTCATGGATTATTGTGATGGAAGGGTTCCTGGAGCATTCTGATGACAAGTTCCATGCAGCATTTTAATGAACGGGGTATTGGAGCATTGTACAGAAATGGTTCATGGATCATCGTGATTACACGGATCATGGAATATTGTGATGATAAGGGTTTCGGGGCATTGTGAGGACAGGGGTCATGGAGCATTGTAATAGCAGGGGTGATGGGGCATTGTGATGACAGGGGCATGGAGCATTGTGATGACAGAAGTCATAGAATATTGTGATGACAAGGGCCATGGAGCATTGTCATGAAAGGTCTTATCTGGCATGGTGATGAGAGTGGTCATGGAGCATTGTGATAAATGTTGTCCTGAAGCACTGTTATTACAGGGGCCATGTAGAATTTTGATGACAAAGGCCATGGAGCATTGTGAGGGCAGGCATCATGGAGCAATTTGATGAAAGTGGTCATGGAGCATTGTGATGAAATGCGCCATGGAACATTGTGAAGACAAGTGTCCTGGAGCATTGTGATGACAAGGGCCATGGCCAAATCTGATGACAGGTGTCATGGAGCATTGTGATGACAGTGGCCATCTATCATTACGATGAAAGGTATCACGGAGCACTGTGATGACAGGGGCCATGGAGCATTGTGATGACATGGGCATGGAGCATTATGATGAGAAGTGATCTGGAGCATTGCGATGACAAGGGTATGGGGCATTGTGATAACAGGGGCCAGGGATGATTGAGATGACAAGGGCAGGGAACATTGTGATGACAGCGGTCATGGATCATTGTGATGATATCTGCCATGGAACATTGTGCTGACAGGGGCCATAGAGCATTGTAATGACAGGTGTCATGTGGCATTGTGATGACAGTGGTCATAGAGCATTGTGATGAAAAGGATCATGGAGCAATGTGACTACAGGGGCCATGGAGCATTGTGAATACATAGGCCATGGAGCATTGTGATGACAGGGGTCAAGGAGCATTGTGATGACATGGGCATGGGGCATAATGATGACAAGAGTTCTGGAGCATTGTGATGTTAAGGCTATGGAGCATTGTGATTACAGGGGACCAGGAGCATTGTGATTACATGGGCAGTGAATATTGTGATGACAGGGGTCATGGAGCACCGTGACGACAAGTGTCATCGAACATTATGATGACAGGGATCATGGAGCATTGTGATGACAAGTGCCATGGCGAATAGTGATGACAGGTGTCATGGGGCATTGTGATGACAATGGTCATCTAGAATTGTGATGAAAGGTAACATGGAGCACTGTGATAACAGGGGCCATGGAGCATTGCGATGACAAAGGCCATGGAGCATTGTGAGGACAAGTGTCATGGAGCATTGTGATGAGGCGGGCATGGAGCATTATGATGACAAGAGTTCTGGAGCATTGCGTTGACAAGGGGATGGAGCATTGTGATTACAGGGACCATGGAGGATAGTGATGACATCTGTCATGGAACATTGTGCTGACAGGGGCCATGGAACTTTGTGATGACAGGTATAATGGGGCATGGTGATGACAGTGGTCATAGAGCATTGGGATGAAATGGATCATGGAGCAATGTGATTACAGGGACCATGTAGCATTGCGAATGCATAGGCTATGGAGCATTGTGATGACGGGAGTCAAGGAGCATTGTGATGTAAGTGGTCATGGATCATTGTGATGACAAGTGTCCTGGACCATTGTGATGCCACGGGTCATGGAGCATTGTGATGACAAGGGCCATGGCGAATTGTGATGACATGTGTCTCGGGGCATTGTGATGACAGTGGTCATCTAGAATTGTGATGAAAGGTATCATGGAGCACTGTGATGACGGGGGCCATGGAGTATAGTGATGACAAGGCCATGGAACATTGTGATGACAAGTATCATGGAGCTTTGTGATGACACGGGCATTCATCATTATGATGACAAGAGTTCTGGAGCATTGTGATGACAAGGGCATGGAGCATTGTGATTACAGGGGTCATGGAGCATTGTGATGACAACTGTCATGGAACATTGTGATGACAGTGTTCATGGAGCATTGTGATTAAAGGGGCCATGGAGCATTTTGATGACAAGGGCAGGCGAACATTTTGATTTCATTGGTAATGGAGCATTGTGATGACATGGGCAGGGAACATTGTGATGACAGGTGTCATGGAGCATTGTGATGACAATTGTCCTGTAACGTTGTGCTGACAGGGATCATGGAACTTTGTGATGAGACGGGCATTGGTGCGTTGTGATGACAGGTGTGCTGGAGCCTTCTGAGGAAAGGTGTCATGGGTCATTGTGATTACAGCCATCATGGAACATTGTGATGACAGTGGTCATGGAGCATTGTAATGACAGGGGCCATGGAGCAATGTGATGACAGGGCTCATGTGGCATTGTGATGACAGTGATCATGGAGCATTGTGATGAAAGGGGTCATGGAGCAATGTGACTACAGGGGCCATGGAGCATTGTGAATACATAGGCCATGGAGCATTGTGATGACAGGGGTCAAGGAGCATTGTGATGACATGGGCATGGGGCATAATGATGACAAGAGTTCTGGAGCATTGTGATGTTAAGGCTATGGAGCATTGTGATTACAGGGGACCAGGAGCATTGTGATTACATGGGCAGTGAATATTGTGATGACAGGGGTCATGGAGCACCGTGACGACAAGTGTCATCGAACATTATGATGACAGGGATCATGGAGCATTGTGATGACAAGTGCCATGGCGAATAGTGATGACAGGTGTCATGGGGCATTGTGATGACAATGGTCATCTAGAATTGTGATGAAAGGTAACATGGAGCACTGTGATAACAGGGGCCATGGAGCATTGCGATGACAAAGGCCATGGAGCATTGTGAGGACAAGTGTCATGGAGCATTGTGATGAGGCGGGCATGGAGCATTATGATGACAAGAGTTCTGGAGCATTGCGTTGACAAGGGGATGGAGCATTGTGATTACAGGGACCATGGAGGATAGTGATGACATCTGTCATGGAACATTGTGCTGACAGGGGCCATGGAACTTTGTGATGACAGGTATAATGGGGCATGGTGATGACAGTGGTCATAGAGCATTGGGATGAAATGGATCATGGAGCAATGTGATTACAGGGACCATGTAGCATTGCGAATGCATAGGCTATGGAGCATTGTGATGACGGGAGTCAAGGAGCATTGTGATGTAAGTGGTCATGGATCATTGTGATGACAAGTGTCCTGGACCATTGTGATGCCACGGGTCATGGAGCATTGTGATGACAAGGGCCATGGCGAATTGTGATGACATGTGTCTCGGGGCATTGTGATGACAGTGGTCATCTAGAATTGTGATGAAAGGTATCATGGAGCACTGTGATGACGGGGGCCATGGAGTATAGTGATGACAAGGCCATGGAACATTGTGATGACAAGTATCATGGAGCTTTGTGATGACACGGGCATTCATCATTATGATGACAAGAGTTCTGGAGCATTGTGATGACAAGGGCATGGAGCATTGTGATTACAGGGGTCATGGAGCATTGTGATGACAACTGTCATGGAACATTGTGATGACAGTGTTCATGGAGCATTGTGATTAAAGGGGCCATGGAGCATTTTGATGACAAGGGCAGGCGAACATTTTGATTTCATTGGTAATGGAGCATTGTGATGACATGGGCAGGGAACATTGTGATGACAGGTGTCATGGAGCATTGTGATGACAATTGTCCTGTAACGTTGTGCTGACAGGGATCATGGAACTTTGTGATGAGACGGGCATTGGTGCGTTGTGATGACAGGTGTGCTGGAGCCTTCTGAGGAAAGGTGTCATGGGTCATTGTGATTACAGCCATCATGGAACATTGTGATGACAGTGGTCATGGAGCATTGTAATGACAGGGGCCATGGAGCAATGTGATGACAGGGCTCATGTGGCATTGTGATGACAGTGATCATGGAGCATTGTGATGAAAGGGGTCATGGAGCAATGTGACTACAGGGGCCATGGAGCATTGTGAATACATAGGCCATGGAGCATTGTGATGACAGGGGTCAAGGAGCATTGTGATGACATGGGCATGGGGCATAATGATGACAAGAGTTCTGGAGCATTGTGATGTTAAGGCTATGGAGCATTGTGATTACAGGGGACCAGGAGCATTGTGATTACATGGGCAGTGAATATTGTGATGACAGGGGTCATGGAGCACCGTGACGACAAGTGTCATCGAACATTATGATGACAGGGATCATGGAGCATTGTGATGACAAGTGCCATGGCGAATAGTGATGACAGGTGTCATGGGGCATTGTGATGACAATGGTCATCTAGAATTGTGATGAAAGGTAACATGGAGCACTGTGATAACAGGGGCCATGGAGCATTGCGATGACAAAGGCCATGGAGCATTGTGAGGACAAGTGTCATGGAGCATTGTGATGAGGCGGGCATGGAGCATTATGATGACAAGAGTTCTGGAGCATTGCGTTGACAAGGGGATGGAGCATTGTGATTACAGGGACCATGGAGGATAGTGATGACATCTGTCATGGAACATTGTGCTGACAGGGGCCATGGAACTTTGTGATGACAGGTATAATGGGGCATGGTGATGACAGTGGTCATAGAGCATTGGGATGAAATGGATCATGGAGCAATGTGATTACAGGGACCATGTAGCATTGCGAATGCATAGGCTATGGAGCATTGTGATGACGGGAGTCAAGGAGCATTGTGATGTAAGTGGTCATGGATCATTGTGATGACAAGTGTCCTGGACCATTGTGATGCCACGGGTCATGGAGCATTGTGATGACAAGGGCCATGGCGAATTGTGATGACATGTGTCTCGGGGCATTGTGATGACAGTGGTCATCTAGAATTGTGATGAAAGGTATCATGGAGCACTGTGATGACGGGGGCCATGGAGTATAGTGATGACAAGGCCATGGAACATTGTGATGACAAGTATCATGGAGCTTTGTGATGACACGGGCATTCATCATTATGATGACAAGAGTTCTGGAGCATTGTGATGACAAGGGCATGGAGCATTGTGATTACAGGGGTCATGGAGCATTGTGATGACAACTGTCATGGAACATTGTGATGACAGTGTTCATGGAGCATTGTGATTAAAGGGGCCATGGAGCATTTTGATGACAAGGGCAGGCGAACATTTTGATTTCATTGGTAATGGAGCATTGTGATGACATGGGCAGGGAACATTGTGATGACAGGTGTCATGGAGCATTGTGATGACAATTGTCCTGTAACGTTGTGCTGACAGGGATCATGGAACTTTGTGATGAGACGGGCATTGGAGCGTTGTGATGACAGGTGTGCTGGAGCCTTCTGAGGAAAGGTGTCATGGGTCATTGTGATTACAGCCATCATGGAACATTGTGATGACAGTGGTCATGGAGCATTGTAATGACAGGGGCCATGGAGCAATGTGATGACAGGGCTCATGTGGCATTGTGATGACAGTGATCATGGAGCATTGTGATGAAAGGGGTCATGGAGCAATGTGACTACAGGGGCCATGGAGCATTGTGAATACATAGGCCATGGAGCATTGTGATGACAGGGGTCATGTATCATTGTGATGACAGGGGTCATGCAGCATTGTGATGACATGGGCATGGAGCATAGTGATGACAAGAGTTCTGGAGCATTTTGATGACAAGGGCATGGATCATTGTGATGACAGGGGCCATGAAGCATTGAGATGACAAGGAAATGGAGCATTGTGATGAAAGCGGTCCTGGAGAATTGTGAGGAAACCGGTCATGGATTATTGTGATGGAAGGGTTCCTGGAGCATTCTGACGACAAGTTCCATGCAGCATTTTAATGAACGGGGTATTGGAGCATTGTACAGAAATGGTTCATGGATCATCGTGATTACACGGATCATGGAATATTGTGATGATAAGGGTTTCGGGGCATTGTGAGGACAGGGGTCATGGAGCATTGTAATAGCAGGGGTGATGGGGCATTGTGATGACAGGGGCATGGAGCATTGTGATGACAGAAGTCATAGAATATTGTGATGACAAGGGCCATGGAGCATTGTCATGAAAGGTCTTATCTGGCATGGTGATGAGAGTGGTCATGGAGCATTGTGATAAATGTTGTCCTGAAGCACTGTTATTACAGGGGCCATGTAGAATTTTGATGACAAAGGCCATGGAGCATTGTGAGGACAGGCATCATGGAGCAATTTGATGAAAGTGGTCATGGAGCATTGTGATGAAATGCGCCATGGAACATTGTGAAGACAAGTGTCCTGGAGCATTGTGATGACAAGGGCCATGGCCAAATCTGATGACAGGTGTCATGGAGCATTGTGATGACAGTGGCCATCTATCATTACGATGAAAGGTATCACGGAGCACTGTGATGACAGGGGCCATGGAGCATTGTGATGACATGGGCATGGAGCATTATGATGAGAAGTGATCTGGAGCATTGCGATGACAAGGGTATGGGGCATTGTGATAACAGGGGCCAGGGATGATTGAGATGACAAGGGCAGGGAACATTGTGATGACAGCGGTCATGGATCATTGTGATGATATCTGCCATGGAACATTGTGCTGACAGGGGCCATAGAGCATTGTAATGACAGGTGTCATGTGGCATTGTGATGACAGTGGTCATAGAGCATTGTGATGAAAAGGATCATGGAGCAATGTGACTACAGGGGCCATGGAGCATTGTGAATACATAGGCCATGGAGCATTGTGATGACAGGGGTCAAGGAGCATTGTGATGACATGGGCATGGGGCATAATGATGACAAGAGTTCTGGAGCATTGTGATGTTAAGGCTATGGAGCATTGTGATTACAGGGGACCAGGAGCATTGTGATTACATGGGCAGTGAATATTGTGATGACAGGGGTCATGGAGCACCGTGACGACAAGTGTCATCGAACATTATGATGACAGGGATCATGGAGCATTGTGATGACAAGTGCCATGGCGAATAGTGATGACAGGTGTCATGGGGCATTGTGATGACAATGGTCATCTAGAATTGTGATGAAAGGTAACATGGAGCACTGTGATAACAGGGGCCATGGAGCATTGCGATGACAAAGGCCATGGAGCATTGTGAGGACAAGTGTCATGGAGCATTGTGATGAGGCGGGCATGGAGCATTATGATGACAAGAGTTCTGGAGCATTGCGTTGACAAGGGGATGGAGCATTGTGATTACAGGGACCATGGAGGATAGTGATGACATCTGTCATGGAACATTGTGCTGACAGGGGCCATGGAACTTTGTGATGACAGGTATAATGGGGCATGGTGATGACAGTGGTCATAGAGCATTGGGATGAAATGGATCATGGAGCAATGTGATTACAGGGACCATGTAGCATTGCGAATGCATAGGCTATGGAGCATTGTGATGACGGGAGTCAAGGAGCATTGTGATGTAAGTGGTCATGGATCATTGTGATGACAAGTGTCCTGGACCATTGTGATGCCACGGGTCATGGAGCATTGTGATGACAAGGGCCATGGCGAATTGTGATGACATGTGTCTCGGGGCATTGTGATGACAGTGGTCATCTAGAATTGTGATGAAAGGTATCATGGAGCACTGTGATGACGGGGGCCATGGAGTATAGTGATGACAAGGCCATGGAACATTGTGATGACAAGTATCATGGAGCTTTGTGATGACACGGGCATTCATCATTATGATGACAAGAGTTCTGGAGCATTGTGATGACAAGGGCATGGAGCATTGTGATTACAGGGGTCATGGAGCATTGTGATGACAACTGTCATGGAACATTGTGATGACAGTGTTCATGGAGCATTGTGATTAAAGGGGCCATGGAGCATTTTGATGACAAGGGCAGGCGAACATTTTGATTTCATTGGTAATGGAGCATTGTGATGACATGGGCAGGGAACATTGTGATGACAGGTGTCATGGAGCATTGTGATGACAATTGTCCTGTAACGTTGTGCTGACAGGGATCATGGAACTTTGTGATGAGACGGGCATTGGTGCGTTGTGATGACAGGTGTGCTGGAGCCTTCTGAGGAAAGGTGTCATGGGTCATTGTGATTACAGCCATCATGGAACATTGTGATGACAGTGGTCATGGAGCATTGTAATGACAGGGGCCATGGAGCAATGTGATGACAGGGCTCATGTGGCATTGTGATGACAGTGATCATGGAGCATTGTGATGAAAGGGGTCATGGAGCAATGTGACTACAGGGGCCATGGAGCATTGTGAATACATAGGCCATGGAGCATTGTGATGACAGGGGTCAAGGAGCATTGTGATGACATGGGCATGGGGCATAATGATGACAAGAGTTCTGGAGCATTGTGATGTTAAGGCTATGGAGCATTGTGATTACAGGGGACCAGGAGCATTGTGATTACATGGGCAGTGAATATTGTGATGACAGGGGTCATGGAGCACCGTGACGACAAGTGTCATCGAACATTATGATGACAGGGATCATGGAGCATTGTGATGACAAGTGCCATGGCGAATAGTGATGACAGGTGTCATGGGGCATTGTGATGACAATGGTCATCTAGAATTGTGATGAAAGGTAACATGGAGCACTGTGATAACAGGGGCCATGGAGCATTGCGATGACAAAGGCCATGGAGCATTGTGAGGACAAGTGTCATGGAGCATTGTGATGAGGCGGGCATGGAGCATTATGATGACAAGAGTTCTGGAGCATTGCGTTGACAAGGGGATGGAGCATTGTGATTACAGGGACCATGGAGGATAGTGATGACATCTGTCATGGAACATTGTGCTGACAGGGGCCATGGAACTTTGTGATGACAGGTATAATGGGGCATGGTGATGACAGTGGTCATAGAGCATTGGGATGAAATGGATCATGGAGCAATGTGATTACAGGGACCATGTAGCATTGCGAATGCATAGGCTATGGAGCATTGTGATGACGGGAGTCAAGGAGCATTGTGATGTAAGTGGTCATGGATCATTGTGATGACAAGTGTCCTGGACCATTGTGATGCCACGGGTCATGGAGCATTGTGATGACAAGGGCCATGGCGAATTGTGATGACATGTGTCTCGGGGCATTGTGATGACAGTGGTCATCTAGAATTGTGATGAAAGGTATCATGGAGCACTGTGATGACGGGGGCCATGGAGTATAGTGATGACAAGGCCATGGAACATTGTGATGACAAGTATCATGGAGCTTTGTGATGACACGGGCATTCATCATTATGATGACAAGAGTTCTGGAGCATTGTGATGACAAGGGCATGGAGCATTGTGATTACAGGGGTCATGGAGCATTGTGATGACAACTGTCATGGAACATTGTGATGACAGTGTTCATGGAGCATTGTGATTAAAGGGGCCATGGAGCATTTTGATGACAAGGGCAGGCGAACATTTTGATTTCATTGGTAATGGAGCATTGTGATGACATGGGCAGGGAACATTGTGATGACAGGTGTCATGGAGCATTGTGATGACAATTGTCCTGTAACGTTGTGCTGACAGGGATCATGGAACTTTGTGATGAGACGGGCATTGGAGCGTTGTGATGACAGGTGTGCTGGAGCCTTCTGAGGAAAGGTGTCATGGGTCATTGTGATTACAGCCATCATGGAACATTGTGATGACAGTGGTCATGGAGCATTGTAATGACAGGGGCCATGGAGCAATGTGATGACAGGGCTCATGTGGCATTGTGATGACAGTGATCATGGAGCATTGTGATGAAAGGGGTCATGGAGCACTGTGATTACAGGGGCCATGTATAATTGTGATGACAAAGGCCATGGAGCATTGTGGTGACAGTTGTCATGGAGCAGTGTGTTGAAAGGGGCATGGAGCATTGTGACGACAATGGTCATGGATTATTGTGATGACTGGTATCATGGAGCATTGTTATGAAAAAGGTCATGGGACAGTGTAATGACAAGTATCATGGAGCATGTGATGAAAGGAGTCATGGAGCATTGTGAGTAAAAGGATCATGAGGCATTTTGATGACAAGAGTCATGGAACATTGTGATGACAGGGATAATGGAGCATTGTGATGACAAGTGCTATGGAGCATTGTGATGACTGGGGTCCTGGGGCATGGTGATGACAGTGGTCATGGAGCATTGTGGTGACAAAGAGCACGGAGCATTGTGATGACAGGTGTCATGGAGCATTGTGATGAAAGGGGTCATGGATCACTACGATGACATGGGTAATGGAGCATTGTGATGACATGGGCAGGGAACATTGTGATGACAGGTGTAATGGAACATTGTGATTACAGGGGACATGGAGCATTTTGATGACATGGGCAGGCAACATTGTGATGACAGTTGTCATGGAGCATTGTGATGACAATTGTCCTGTAACGTTGTGCTGTCACGGATCATGGAGCATTGTGATGAGATGGGCATTGGAGCATTCTGATGACAGGCGTAATGGAGCCTTCTGAGGAAAGGTGTCATGGGTCATTGTGATTACAGCGATCATGGAACATTGTGATGACAGTGGTCATGGAGCATTGTAATGACAGGGATCATGGAGCAATGTGATGACAGGATTCATGTGGCATTGTGATGACAGTGGTCATGTATCATTGTGATGACAGGGGTCATGCAGCATTGTGATGACATGGGCATGGAGCATAGTGATGACAAGAGTTCTGGAGCATTTTGATGACAAGGGCATGGATCATTGTGATGACAGGGGCCATGAAGCATTGAGATGACAAGGAAATGGAGCATTGTGATGAAAGCGGTCCTGGAGAATTGTGAGGAAACGGGTCATGGATTATTGTGATGGAAGTGTTCCTGGAGCATTCTGATGACAAGTTCCATGCAGCATTTTAATGAACGGGGTATTGGAGCATTGTACAGAAATGGTTCATGGATCATCGTGATTACACGGATCATGGAATATTGTGATGATAAGGGTTTCGGGGCATTGTGAGGACAGGGGTCATGGAGCATTGTAATAGCAGGGGTGATGGGGCATTGTGATGACAGGGGCATGGAGCATTGTGATGACAGAAGTCATAGAATATTGTGATGACAAGGGCCATGGAGCATTGTCATGAAAGGTCTTATCTGGCATGGTGATGAGAGTGGTCATGGAGCATTGTGATAAATGTTGTCCTGAAGCACTGTTATTACAGGGGCCATGTAGAATTTTGATGACAAAGGCCATGGAGCATTGTGAGGACAGGCATCATGGAGCAATTTGATGAAAGTGGTCATGGAGCATTGTGATGAAATGCGCCATGGAACATTGTGAAGACAAGTGTCCTGGAGCATTGTGATGACAAGGGCCATGGCCAAATCTGATGACAGGTGTCATGGAG
The DNA here is from genome assembly GCF_028023285.1 of Balaenoptera ricei. Lineage (NCBI taxonomy): Eukaryota > Metazoa > Chordata > Mammalia > Artiodactyla > Balaenopteridae > Balaenoptera > Balaenoptera ricei. The sequence goes on from NW_026777490.1 coordinate 251,009, forward strand.
CATTGTGATGACAGTGGCCATCTATCATTACGATGAAAGGTATCACGGAGCACTGTGATGACAGGGGCCATGGAGCATTGTGATGACATGGGCATGGAGCATTATGATGAGAAGTGATCTGGAGCATTGCGATGACAAGGGTATGGGGCATTGTGATAACAGGGGCCAGGGATGATTGAGATGACAAGGGCAGGGAACATTGTGATGACAGCGGTCATGGATCATTGTGATGATATCTGCCATGGAACATTGTGCTGACAGGGGCCATAGAGCATTGTAATGACAGGTGTCATGTGGCATTGTGATGACAGTGGTCATAGAGCATTGTGATGAAAAGGATCATGGAGCAATGTGACTACAGGGGCCATGGAGCATTGTGAATACATAGGCCATGGAGCATTGTGATGACAGGGGTCAAGGAGCATTGTGATGACATGGGCATGGGGCATAATGATGACAAGAGTTCTGGAGCATTGTGATGTTAAGGCTATGGAGCATTGTGATTACAGGGGACCAGGAGCATTGTGATTACATGGGCAGTGAATATTGTGATGACAGGGGTCATGGAGCACCGTGACGACAAGTGTCATCGAACATTATGATGACAGGGATCATGGAGCATTGTGATGACAAGTGCCATGGCGAATAGTGATGACAGGTGTCATGGGGCATTGTGATGACAATGGTCATCTAGAATTGTGATGAAAGGTAACATGGAGCACTGTGATAACAGGGGCCATGGAGCATTGCGATGACAAAGGCCATGGAGCATTGTGAGGACAAGTGTCATGGAGCATTGTGATGAGGCGGGCATGGAGCATTATGATGACAAGAGTTCTGGAGCATTGCGTTGACAAGGGGATGGAGCATTGTGATTACAGGGACCATGGAGGATAGTGATGACATCTGTCATGGAACATTGTGCTGACAGGGGCCATGGAACTTTGTGATGACAGGTATAATGGGGCATGGTGATGACAGTGGTCATAGAGCATTGGGATGAAATGGATCATGGAGCAATGTGATTACAGGGACCATGTAGCATTGCGAATGCATAGGCTATGGAGCATTGTGATGACGGGAGTCAAGGAGCATTGTGATGTAAGTGGTCATGGATCATTGTGATGACAAGTGTCCTGGACCATTGTGATGCCACGGGTCATGGAGCATTGTGATGACAAGGGCCATGGCGAATTGTGATGACATGTGTCTCGGGGCATTGTGATGACAGTGGTCATCTAGAATTGTGATGAAAGGTATCATGGAGCACTGTGATGACGGGGGCCATGGAGTATAGTGATGACAAGGCCATGGAACATTGTGATGACAAGTATCATGGAGCTTTGTGATGACACGGGCATTCATCATTATGATGACAAGAGTTCTGGAGCATTGTGATGACAAGGGCATGGAGCATTGTGATTACAGGGGTCATGGAGCATTGTGATGACAACTGTCATGGAACATTGTGATGACAGTGTTCATGGAACATTGTGATTAAAGGGGCCATGGAGCATTTTGATGACAAGGGCAGGCGAACATTTTGATTTCATTGGTAATGGAGCATTGTGATGACATGGGCAGGGAACATTGTGATGACAGGTGTCATGGAGCATTGTGATGACAATTGTCCTGTAACGTTGTGCTGACAGGGATCATGGAACTTTGTGATGAGACGGGCATTGGAGCGTTGTGATGACAGGTGTGCTGGAGCCTTCTGAGGAAAGGTGTCATGGGTCATTGTGATTACAGCCATCATGGAACATTGTGATGACAGTGGTCATGGAGCATTGTAATGACAGGGTCCATGGAGCAATGTGATGACAGGGCTCATGTGGCATTGTGATGACAGTGATCATGGAGCATTGTGATGAAAGGGGTCATGGAGCACTGTGATTACAGGGGTCATGTATAATTGTGATGACAAAGGCCATGGAGCATTGTGGTGACAGTTGTCATGGAGCAGTGTGTTGAAAGGGGCATGGAGCATTGTGACGACAATGGTCATGGATTATTGTGATGACTGGTATCATGGAGCATTGTTATGAAAAAGGTCATGGGACAGTGTAATGACAAGTATCATGGAGCATGTGATGAAAGGAGTCATGGAGCATTGTGAGTAAAAGGATCATGAGGCATTTTGATGACAAGAGTCATGGAACATTGTGATGACAGTGGTCATGGAGCATTGTAATGACAGGGTCCATGGAGCAATGTGATGACAGGGCTCATGTGGCATTGTGATGACAGTGATCATGGAGCATTGTGATGAAAGGGGTCATGGAGCACTGTGATTACAGGGGCCATGTATAATTGTGATGACAAAGGCCATGGAGCATTGTGGTGACAGTTGTCATGGAGCAGTGTGTTGAAAGGGGCATGGAGCATTGTGACGACAATGGTCATGGATTATTGTGATGACTGGTATCATGGAGCATTGTTATGAAAAAGGTCATGGGACAGTGTAATGACAAGTATCATGGAGCATGTGATGAAAGGAGTCATGGAGCATTGTGAGTAAAAGGATCATGAGGCATTTTGATGACAAGAGTCATGGAACATTGTGATGACAGGGATAATGGAGCATTGTGATGACAAGTGCTATGGAGCATTGTGATGACTGGGGTCCTGGGGCATGGTGATGACAGTGGTCATGGAGCATTGTGGTGACAAAGAGCACGGAGCATTGTGATGACAGGTGTCATGGAGCATTGTGATGAAAGGGGTCATGGATCACTACGATGACATGGGTAATGGAGCATTGTGATGACATGGGCAGGGAACATTGTGATGACAGGTGTAATGGAACATTGTGATTACAGGGGACATGGAGCATTTTGATGACATGGGCAGGCAACATTGTGATGACAGTTGTCATGGAGCATTGTGATGACAATTGTCCTGTAACGTTGTGCTGTCACGGATCATGGAGCATTGTGATGAGATGGGCATTGGAGCATTCTGATGACAGGCGTAATGGAGCCTTCTGAGGAAAGGTGTCATGGGTCATTGTGATTACAGCGATCATGGAACATTGTGATGACAGTGGTCATGGAGCATTGTAATGACAGGGATCATGGAGCAATGTGATGACAGGGTTCATGTGGCATTGTGATGACAGTGGTCATGTATCATTGTGATGACAGGGGTCATGCAGCATTGTGATGACATGGGCATGGAGCATAGTGATGACAAGAGTTCTGGAGCATTTTGATGACAAGGGCATGGATCATTGTGATGACAGGGGCCATGAAGCATTGAGATGACAAGGAAATGGAGCATTGTGATGAAAGCGGTCCTGGAGAATTGTGAGGAAACGGGTCATGGATTATTGTGATGGAAGTGTTCCTGGAGCATTCTGATGACAAGTTCCATGCAGCATTTTAATGAACGGGGTATTGGAGCATTGTACAGAAATGGTTCATGGATCATCGTGATTACACGGATCATGGAATATTGTGATGATAAGGGTTTCGGGGCATTGTGAGGACAGGGGTCATGGAGCATTGTAATAGCAGGGGTGATGGGGCATTGTGATGACAGGGGCATGGAGCATTGTGATGACAGAAGTCATAGAATATTGTGATGACAAGGGCCATGGAGCATTGTCATGAAAGGTCTTATCTGGCATGGTGATGAGAGTGGTCATGGAGCATTGTGATAAATGTTGTCCTGAAGCACTGTTATTACAGGGGCCATGTAGAATTTTGATGACAAAGGCCATGGAGCATTGTGAGGACAGGCATCATGGAGCAATTTGATGAAAGTGGTCATGGAGCATTGTGATGAAATGCGCCATGGAACATTGTGAAGACAAGTGTCCTGGAGCATTGTGATGACAAGGGCCATGGCCAAATCTGATGACAGGTGTCATGGAGCATTGTGATGACAGTGGCCATCTATCATTACGATGAAAGGTATCACGGAGCACTGTGATGACAGGGGCCATGGAGCATTGTGATGACATGGGCATGGAGCATTATGATGAGAAGTGATCTGGAGCATTGCGATGACAAGGGTATGGGGCATTGTGATAACAGGGGCCAGGGATGATTGAGATGACAAGGGCAGGGAACATTGTGATGACAGCGGTCATGGATCATTGTGATGATATCTGCCATGGAACATTGTGCTGACAGGGGCCATAGAGCATTGTAATGACAGGTGTCATGTGGCATTGTGATGACAGTGGTCATAGAGCATTTTGATGAAAAGGATCATGGAGCAATGTGACTACAGGGGCCATGGAGCATTGTGAATACATAGGCCATGGAGCATTGTGATGACAGGGGTCAAGGAGCATTGTGATGACATGGGCATGGGGCATAATGATGACAAGAGTTCTGGAGCATTGTGATGTTAAGGCTATGGAGCATTGTGATTACAGGGGACCAGGAGCATTGTGATTACATGGGCAGTGAATATTGTGATGACAGGGGTCATGGAGCACCGTGACGACAAGTGTCATCGAACATTATGATGACAGGGATCATGGAGCATTGTGATGACAAGTGCCATGGCGAATAGTGATGACAGGTGTCATGGGGCATTGTGATGACAATGGTCATCTAGAATTGTGATGAAAGGTAACATGGAGCACTGTGATAACAGGGGCCATGGAGCATTGCGATGACAAAGGCCATGGAGCATTGTGAGGACAAGTGTCATGGAGCATTGTGATGAGGCGGGCATGGAGCATTATGATGACAAGAGTTCTGGAGCATTGCGTTGACAAGGGGATGGAGCATTGTGATTACAGGGACCATGGAGGATAGTGATGACATCTGTCATGGAACATTGTGCTGACAGGGGCCATGGAACTTTGTGATGACAGGTATAATGGGGCATGGTGATGACAGTGGTCATAGAGCATTGGGATGAAATGGATCATGGAGCAATGTGATTACAGGGACCATGTAGCATTGCGAATGCATAGGCTATGGAGCATTGTGATGACGGGAGTCAAGGAGCATTGTGATGTAAGTGGTCATGGATCATTGTGATGACAAGTGTCCTGGACCATTGTGATGCCACGGGTCATGGAGCATTGTGATGACAAGGGCCATGGCGAATTGTGATGACATGTGTCTCGGGGCATTGTGATGACAGTGGTCATCTAGAATTGTGATGAAAGGTATCATGGAGCACTGTGATGACGGGGGCCATGGAGTATAGTGATGACAAGGCCATGGAACATTGTGATGACAAGTATCATGGAGCTTTGTGATGACACGGGCATTCATCATTATGATGACAAGAGTTCTGGAGCATTGTGATGACAAGGGCATGGAGCATTGTGATTACAGGGGTCATGGAGCATTGTGATGACAACTGTCATGGAACATTGTGATGACAGTGTTCATGGAACATTGTGATTAAAGGGGCCATGGAGCATTTTGATGACAAGGGCAGGCGAACATTTTGATTTCATTGGTAATGGAGCATTGTGATGACATGGGCAGGGAACATTGTGATGACAGGTGTCATGGAGCATTGTGATGACAATTGTCCTGTAACGTTGTGCTGACAGGGATCATGGAACTTTGTGATGAGACGGGCATTGGAGCGTTGTGATGACAGGTGTGCTGGAGCCTTCTGAGGAAAGGTGTCATGGGTCATTGTGATTACAGCCATCATGGAACATTGTGATGACAGTGGTCATGGAGCATTGTAATGACAGGGTCCATGGAGCAATGTGATGACAGGGCTCATGTGGCATTGTGATGACAGTGATCATGGAGCATTGTGATGAAAGGGGTCATGGAGCACTGTGATTACAGGGGTCATGTATAATTGTGATGACAAAGGCCATGGAGCATTGTGGTGACAGTTGTCATGGAGCAGTGTGTTGAAAGGGGCATGGAGCATTGTGACGACAATGGTCATGGATTATTGTGATGACTGGTATCATGGAGCATTGTTATGAAAAAGGTCATGGGACAGTGTAATGACAAGTATCATGGAGCATGTGATGAAAGGAGTCATGGAGCATTGTGAGTAAAAGGATCATGAGGCATTTTGATGACAAGAGTCATGGAACATTGTGATGACAGTGGTCATGGAGCATTGTAATGACAGGGTCCATGGAGCAATGTGATGACAGGGCTCATGTGGCATTGTGATGACAGTGATCATGGAGCATTGTGATGAAAGGGGTCATGGAGCACTGTGATTACAGGGGCCATGTATAATTGTGATGACAAAGGCCATGGAGCATTGTGGTGACAGTTGTCATGGAGCAGTGTGTTGAAAGGGGCATGGAGCACTGTGACGACAATGGTCATGGATTATTGTGATGACTGGTATCATGGAGCATTGTTATGAAAAAGGTCATGGGACAGTGTAATGACAAGTATCATGGAGCATGTGATGAAAGGAGTCATGGAGCATTGTGAGTAAAAGGATCATGAGGCATTTTGATGACAAGAGTCATGGAACATTGTGATGACAGGGATAATGGAGCATTGTGATGACAAGTGCTATGGAGCATTGTGATGACTGGGGTCCTGGGGCATGGTGATGACAGTGGTCATGGAGCATTGTGGTGACAAAGAGCACGGAGCATTGTGATGACAGGTGTCATGGAGCATTGTGATGAAAGGGGTCATGGATCACTACGATGACATGGGTAATGGAGCATTGTGATGACATGGGCAGGGAACATTGTGATGACAGGTGTAATGGAACATTGTGATTACAGGGGACATGGAGCATTTTGATGACATGGGCAGGCAACATTGTGATGACAGTTGTCATGGAGCATTGTGATGACAATTGTCCTGTAACGTTGTGCTGTCACGGATCATGGAGCATTGTGATGAGATGGGCATTGGAGCATTCTGATGACAGGCGTAATGGAGCCTTCTGAGGAAAGGTGTCATGGGTCATTGTGATTACAGCGATCATGGAACATTGTGATGACAGTGGTCATGGAGCATTGTAATGACAGGGATCATGGAGCAATGTGATGACAGGGTTCATGTGGCATTGTGATGACAGTGGTCATGTATCATTGTGATGACAGGGGTCATGCAGCATTGTGATGACATGGGCATGGAGCATAGTGATGACAAGAGTTCTGGAGCATTTTGATGACAAGGGCATGGATCATTGTGATGACAGGGGCCATGAAGCATTGAGATGACAAGGAAATGGAGCATTGTGATGAAAGCGGTCCTGGAGAATTGTGAGGAAACGGGTCATGGATTATTGTGATGGAAGTGTTCCTGGAGCATTCTGATGACAAGTTCCATGCAGCATTTTAATGAACGGGGTATTGGAGCATTGTACAGAAATGGTTCATGGATCATCGTGATTACACGGATCATGGAATATTGTGATGATAAGGGTTTCGGGGCATTGTGAGGACAGGGGTCATGGAGCATTGTAATAGCAGGGGTGATGGGGCATTGTGATGACAGGGGCATGGAGCATTGTGATGACAGAAGTCATAGAATATTGTGATGACAAGGGCCATGGAGCATTGTCATGAAAGGTCTTATCTGGCATGGTGATGAGAGTGGTCATGGAGCATTGTGATAAATGTTGTCCTGAAGCACTGTTATTACAGGGGCCATGTAGAATTTTGATGACAAAGGCCATGGAGCATTGTGAGGACAGGCATCATGGAGCAATTTGATGAAAGTGGTCATGGAGCATTGTGATGAAATGCGCCATGGAACATTGTGAAGACAAGTGTCCTGGAGCATTGTGATGACAAGGGCCATGGCCAAATCTGATGACAGGTGTCATGGAGCATTGTGATGACAGTGGCCATCTATCATTACGATGAAAGGTATCACGGAGCACTGTGATGACAGGGGCCATGGAGCATTGTGATGACATGGGCATGGAGCATTATGATGAGAAGTGATCTGGAGCATTGCGATGACAAGGGTATGGGGCATTGTGATAACAGGGGCCAGGGATCATTGAGATGACAAGGGCAGGGAACATTGTGATGACAGCGGTCATGGATCATTGTGATGATATCTGCCATGGAACATTGTGCTGACAGGGGCCATAGAGCATTGTAATGACAGGTGTCATGTGGCATTGTGATGACAGTGGTCATAGAGCATTGTGATGAAAAGGATCATGGAGCAATGTGACTACAGGGGCCATGGAGCATTGTGAATACATAGGCCATGGAGCATTGTGATGACAGGGGTCAAGGAGCATTGTGATGACATGGGCATGGGGCATAATGATGACAAGAGTTCTGGAGCATTGTGATGTTAAGGCTATGGAGCATTGTGATTACAGGGGACCAGGAGCATTGTGATTACATGGGCAGTGAATATTGTGATGACAGGGGTCATGGAGCACCGTGACGACAAGTGTCATCGAACATTATGATGACAGGGATCATGGAGCATTGTGATGACAAGTGCCATGGCGAATAGTGATGACAGGTGTCATGGGGCATTGTGATGACAATGGTCATCTAGAATTGTGATGAAAGGTAACATGGAGCACTGTGATAACAGGGGCCATGGAGCATTGCGATGACAAAGGCCATGGAGCATTGTGAGGACAAGTGTCATGGAGCATTGTGATGAGGCGGGCATGGAGCATTATGATGACAAGAGTTCTGGAGCATTGCGTTGACAAGGGGATGGAGCATTGTGATTACAGGGACCATGGAGGATAGTGATGACATCTGTCATGGAACATTGTGCTGACAGGGGCCATGGAACTTTGTGATGACAGGTATAATGGGGCATGGTGATGACAGTGGTCATAGAGCATTGGGATGAAATGGATCATGGAGCAATGTGATTACAGGGACCATGTAGCATTGCGAATGCATAGGCTATGGAGCATTGTGATGACGGGAGTCAAGGAGCATTGTGATGTAAGTGGTCATGGATCATTGTGATGACAAGTGTCCTGGACCATTGTGATGCCACGGGTCATGGAGCATTGTGATGACAAGGGCCATGGCGAATTGTGATGACATGTGTCTCGGGGCATTGTGATGACAGTGGTCATCTAGAATTGTGATGAAAGGTATCATGGAGCACTGTGATGACGGGGGCCATGGAGTATAGTGATGACAAGGCCATGGAACATTGTGATGACAAGTATCATGGAGCTTTGTGATGACACGGGCATTCATCATTATGATGACAAGAGTTCTGGAGCATTGTGATGACAAGGGCATGGAGCATTGTGATTACAGGGGTCATGGAGCATTGTGATGACAACTGTCATGGAACATTGTGATGACAGTGTTCATGGAACATTGTGATTAAAGGGGCCATGGAGCATTTTGATGACAAGGGCAGGCGAACATTTTGATTTCATTGGTAATGGAGCATTGTGATGACATGGGCAGGGAACATTGTGATGACAGGTGTCATGGAGCATTGTGATGACAATTGTCCTGTAACGTTGTGCTGACAGGGATCATGGAACTTTGTGATGAGACGGGCATTGGAGCGTTGTGATGACAGGTGTGCTGGAGCCTTCTGAGGAAAGGTGTCATGGGTCATTGTGATTACAGCCATCATGGAACATTGTGATGACAGTGGTCATGGAGCATTGTAATGACAGGGTCCATGGAGCAATGTGATGACAGGGCTCATGTGGCATTGTGATGACAGTGATCATGGAGCATTGTGATGAAAGGGGTCATGGAGCACTGTGATTACAGGGGCCATGTATAATTGTGATGACAAAGGCCATGGAGCATTGTGGTGACAGTTGTCATGGAGCAGTGTGTTGAAAGGGGCATGGAGCATTGTGACGACAATGGTCATGGATTATTGTGATGACTGGTATCATGGAGCATTGTTATGAAAAAGGTCATGGGACAGTGTAATGACAAGTATCATGGAGCATGTGATGAAAGGAGTCATGGAGCATTGTGAGTAAAAGGATCATGAGGCATTTTGATGACAAGAGTCATGGAACATTGTGATGACAGTGGTCATGGAGCATTGTAATGACAGGGGCCATGGAGCAATGTGATGACAGGGCTCATGTGGCATTGTGATGACAGTGATCATGGAGCATTGTGATGAAAGGGGTCATGGAGCACTGTGATTACAGGGGCCATGTATAATTGTGATGACAAAGGCCATGGAGCATTGTGGTGACAGTTGTCATGGAGCAGTGTGTTGAAAGGGGCATGGAGCATTGTGACGACAATGGTCATGGATTATTGTGATGACTGGTATCATGGAGCATTGTTATGAAAAAGGTCATGGGACAGTGTAATGACAAGTATCATGGAGCATGTGATGAAAGGAGTCATGGAGCATTGTGAGTAAAAGGATCATGAGGCATTTTGATGACAAGAGTCATGGAACATTGTGATGACAGGGATAATGGAGCATTGTGATGACAAGTGCTATGGAGCATTGTGATGACTGGGGTCCTGGGGCATGGTGATGACAGTGGTCATGGAGCATTGTGGTGACAAAGAGCACGGAGCATTGTGATGACAGGTGTCATGGAGCATTGTGATGAAAGGGGTCATGGATCACTACGATGACATGGGTAATGGAGCATTGTGATGACATGGGCAGGGAACATTGTGATGACAGGTGTAATGGAACATTGTGATTACAGGGGACATGGAGCATTTTGATGACATGGGCAGGCAACATTGTGATGACAGTTGTCATGGAGCATTGTGATGACAATTGTCCTGTAACGTTGTGCTGTCACGGATCATGGAGCATTGTGATGAGATGGGCATTGGAGCATTCTGATGACAGGCGTAATGGAGCCTTCTGAGGAAAGGTGTCATGGGTCATTGTGATTACAGCGATCATGGAACATTGTGATGACAGTGGTCATGGAGCATTGTAATGACAGGGATCATGGAGCAATGTGATGACAGGGTTCATGTGGCATTGTGATGACAGTGGTCATGTATCATTGTGATGACAGGGGTCATGCAGCATTGTGATGACATGGGCATGGAGCATAGTGATGACAAGAGTTCTGGAGCATTTTGATGACAAGGCATGGATCATTGTGATGACAGGGGCCATGAAGCATTGAGATGACAAGGAAATGGAGCATTGTGATGAAAGCGGTCCTGGAGAATTGTGAGGAAACGGGTCATGGATTATTGTGATGGAAGGGTTCCTGGAGCATTCTGATGACAAGTTCCATGCAGCATTTTAATGAACGGGGTATTGGAGCATTGTACAGAAATGGTTCATGGATCATCGTGATTACACGGATCATGGAATATTGTGATGATAAGGGTTTCGGGGCATTGTGAGGACAGGGGTCATGGAGCATTGTAATAGCAGGGGTGATGGGGCATTGTGATGACAGGGGCATGGAGCATTGTGATGACAGAAGTCATAGAATATTGTGATGACAAGGGCCATGGAGCATTGTCATGAAAGGTCTTATCTGGCATGGTGATGAGAGTGGTCATGGAGCATTGTGATAAATGTTGTCCTGAAGCACTGTTATTACAGGGGCCATGTAGAATTTTGATGACAAAGGCCATGGAGCATTGTGAGGACAGGCATCATGGAGCAATTTGATGAAAGTGGTCATGGAGCATTGTGATGAAATGCGCCATGGAACATTGTGAAGACAAGTGTCCTGGAGCATTGTGATGACAAGGGCCATGGCCAAATCTGATGACAGGTGTCATGGAGCATTGTGATGACAGTGGCCATCTATCATTACGATGAAAGGTATCACGGAGCACTGTGATGACAGGGGCCATGGAGCATTGTGATGACATGGGCATGGAGCATTATGATGAGAAGTGATCTGGAGCATTGCGATGACAAGGGTATGGGGCATTGTGATAACAGGGGCCAGGGATGATTGAGATGACAAGGGCAGGGAACATTGTGATGACAGCGGTCATGGATCATTGTGATGATATCTGCCATGGAACATTGTGCTGACAGGGGCCATAGAGCATTGTAATGACAGGTGTCATGTGGCATTGTGATGACAGTGGTCATAGAGCATTGTGATGAAAAGGATCATGGAGCAATGTGACTACAGGGGCCATGGAGCATTGTGAATACATAGGCCATGGAGCATTGTGATGACAGGGGTCAAGGAGCATTGTGATGACATGGGCATGGGGCATAATGATGACAAGAGTTCTGGAGCATTGTGATGTTAAGGCTATGGAGCATTGTGATTACAGGGGACCAGGAGCATTGTGATTACATGGGCAGTGAATATTGTGATGACAGGGGTCATGGAGCACCGTGACGACAAGTGTCATCGAACATTATGATGACAGGGATCATGGAGCATTGTGATGACAAGTGCCATGGCGAATAGTGATGACAGGTGTCATGGGGCATTGTGATGACAATGGTCATCTAGAATTGTGATGAAAGGTAACATGGAGCACTGTGATAACAGGGGCCATGGAGCATTGCGATGACAAAGGCCATGGAGCATTGTGAGGACAAGTGTCATGGAGCATTGTGATGAGGCGGGCATGGAGCATTATGATGACAAGAGTTCTGGAGCATTGCGTTGACAAGGGGATGGAGCATTGTGATTACAGGGACCATGGAGGATAGTGATGACATCTGTCATGGAACATTGTGCTGACAGGGGCCATGGAACTTTGTGATGACAGGTATAATGGGGCATGGTGATGACAGTGGTCATAGAGCATTGGGATGAAATGGATCATGGAGCAATGTGATTACAGGGACCATGTAGCATTGCGAATGCATAGGCTATGGAGCATTGTGATGACGGGAGTCAAGGAGCATTGTGATGTAAGTGGTCATGGATCATTGTGATGACAAGTGTCCTGGACCATTGTGATGCCACGGGTCATGGAGCATTGTGATGACAAGGGCCATGGCGAATTGTGATGACATGTGTCTCGGGGCATTGTGATGACAGTGGTCATCTAGAATTGTGATGAAAGGTATCATGGAGCACTGTGATGACGGGGGCCATGGAGTATAGTGATGACAAGGCCATGGAACATTGTGATGACAAGTATCATGGAGCTTTGTGATGACACGGGCATTCATCATTATGATGACAAGAGTTCTGGAGCATTGTGATGACAAGGGCATGGAGCATTGTGATTACAGGGGTCATGGAGCATTGTGATGACAACTGTCATGGAACATTGTGATGACAGTGTTCATGGAACATTGTGATTAAAGGGGCCATGGAGCATTTTGATGACAAGGGCAGGCGAACATTTTGATTTCATTGGTAATGGAGCATTGTGATGACATGGGCAGGGAACATTGTGATGACAGGTGTCATGGAGCATTGTGATGACAATTGTCCTGTAACGTTGTGCTGACAGGGATCATGGAACTTTGTGATGAGACGGGCATTGGAGCGTTGTGATGACAGGTGTGCTGGAGCCTTCTGAGGAAAGGTGTCATGGGTCATTGTGATTACAGCCATCATGGAACATTGTGATGACAGTGGTCATGGAGCATTGTAATGACAGGGTCCATGGAGCAATGTGATGACAGGGCTCATGTGGCATTGTGATGACAGTGATCATGGAGCATTGTGATGAAAGGGGTCATGGAGCACTGTGATTACAGGGGTCATGTATAATTGTGATGACAAAGGCCATGGAGCATTGTGGTGACAGTTGTCATGGAGCAGTGTGTTGAAAGGGGCATGGAGCATTGTGACGACAATGGTCATGGATTATTGTGATGACTGGTATCATGGAGCATTGTTATGAAAAAGGTCATGGGACAGTGTAATGACAAGTATCATGGAGCATGTGATGAAAGGAGTCATGGAGCATTGTGAGTAAAAGGATCATGAGGCATTTTGATGACAAGAGTCATGGAACATTGTGATGACAGTGGTCATGGAGCATTGTAATGACAGGGTCCATGGAGCAATGTGATGACAGGGCTCATGTGGCATTGTGATGACAGTGATCATGGAGCATTGTGATGAAAGGGGTCATGGAGCACTGTGATTACAGGGGCCATGTATAATTGTGATGACAAAGGCCATGGATTATTGTGATGACTGGTATCATGGAGCATTGTTATGAAAAAGGTCATGGGACAGTGTAATGACAAGTATCATGGAGCATGTGATGAAAGGAGTCATGGAGCATTGTGAGTAAAAGGATCATGAGGCATTTGGATGACAAGAGTCATGGAACATTGTGATGACAGGGATAATGGAGCATTGTGATGACAAGTGCTATGGAGCATTGTGATGACTGGGGTCCTGGGGCATGGTGATGACAGTGGTCATGGAGCATTGTGGTGACAAAGAGCACGGAGCATTGTGATGACAGGTGTCATGGAGCATTGTGATGAAAGGGGTCATGGATCACTACGATGACATGGGTAATGGAGCATTGTGATGACATGGGCAGGGAACATTGTGATGACAGGTGTAATGGAACATTGTGATTACAGGGGACATGGAGCATTTTGATGACATGGGCAGGCAACATTGTGATGACAGTTGTCATGGAGCATTGTGATGACAATTGTCCTGTAATGTTGTGCTGTCACGGATCATGGAGCATTGTGATGAGATGGGCATTGGAGCATTCTGATGACAGGCGTAATGGAGCCTTCTGAGGAAAGGTGTCATGGGTCATTGTGATTACAGCGATCATGGAACATTGTGATGACAGTGGTCATGGAGCATTGTAATGACAGGGATCATGGAGCAATGTGATGACAGGGTTCATGTGGCATTGTGATGACAGTGGTCATGTATCATTGTGATGACAGGGGTCATGCAGCATTGTGATGACATGGGCATGGAGCATAGTGATGACAAGAGTTCTGGAGCATTTTGATGACAAGGGCATGGATCATTGTGATGACAGGGGCCATGAAGCATTGAGATGACAAGGAAATGGAGCATTGTGATGAAAGCGGTCCTGGAGAATTGTGAGGAAACGGGTCATGGATTATTGTGATGGAAGTGTTCCTGGAGCATTCTGATGACAAGTTCCATGCAGCATTTTAATGAACGGGGTATTGGAGCATTGTACAGAAATGGTTCATGGATCATCGTGATTACACGGATCATGGAATATTGTGATGATAAGGGTTTCGGGGCATTGTGAGGACAGGGGTCATGGAGCATTGTAATAGCAGGGGTGATGGGGCATTGTGATGACAGGGGCATGGAGCATTGTGATGACAGAAGTCATAGAATATTGTGATGACAAGGGCCATGGAGCATTGTCATGAAAGGTCTTATCTGGCATGGTGATGAGAGTGGTCATGGAGCATTGTGATAAATGTTGTCCTGAAGCACTGTTATTACAGGGGCCATGTAGAATTTTGATGACAAAGGCCATGGAGCATTGTGAGGACAGGCATCATGGAGCAATTTGATGAAAGTGGTCATGGAGCATTGTGATGAAATGCGCCATGGAACATTGTGAAGACAAGTGTCCTGGAGCATTGTGATGACAAGGGCCATGGCCAAATCTGATGACAGGTGTCATGGAGCATTGTGATGACAGTGGCCATCTATCATTACGATGAAAGGTATCACGGAGCACTGTGATGACAGGGGCCATGGAGCATTGTGATGACATGGGCATGGAGCATTATGATGAGAAGTGATCTGGAGCATTGCGATGACAAGGGTATGGGGCATTGTGATAACAGGGGCCAGGGATGATTGAGATGACAAGGGCAGGGAACATTGTGATGACAGCGGTCATGGATCATTGTGATGATATCTGCCATGGAACATTGTGCTGACAGGGGCCATAGAGCATTGTAATGACAGGTGTCATGTGGCATTGTGATGACAGTGGTCATAGAGCATTGTGATGAAAAGGATCATGGAGCAATGTGACTACAGGGGCCATGGAGCATTGTGAATACATAGGCCATGGAGCATTGTGATGACAGGGGTCAAGGAGCATTGTGATGACATGGGCATGGGGCATAATGATGACAAGAGTTCTGGAGCATTGTGATGTTAAGGCTATGGAGCATTGTGATTACAGGGGACCAGGAGCATTGTGATTACATGGGCAGTGAATATTGTGATGACAGGGGTCATGGAGCACCGTGACGACAAGTGTCATCGAACATTATGATGACAGGGATCATGGAGCATTGTGATGACAAGTGCCATGGCGAATAGTGATGACAGGTGTCATGGGGCATTGTGATGACAATGGTCATCTAGAATTGTGATGAAAGGTAACATGGAGCACTGTGATAACAGGGGCCATGGAGCATTGCGATGACAAAGGCCATGGAGCATTGTGAGGACAAGTGTCATGGAGCATTGTGATGAGGCGGGCATGGAGCATTATGATGACAAGAGTTCTGGAGCATTGCGTTGACAAGGGGATGGAGCATTGTGATTACAGGGACCATGGAGGATAGTGATGACATCTGTCATGGAACATTGTGCTGACAGGGGCCATGGAACTTTGTGATGACAGGTATAATGGGGCATGGTGATGACAGTGGTCATAGAGCATTGGGATGAAATGGATCATGGAGCAATGTGATTACAGGGACCATGTAGCATTGCGAATGCATAGGCTATGGAGCATTGTGATGACGGGAGTCAAGGAGCATTGTGATGTAAGTGGTCATGGATCATTGTGATGACAAGTGTCCTGGACCATTGTGATGCCACGGGTCATGGAGCATTGTGATGACAAGGGCCATGGCGAATTGTGATGACATGTGTCTCGGGGCATTGTGATGACAGTGGTCATCTAGAATTGTGATGAAAGGTATCATGGAGCACTGTGATGACGGGGGCCATGGAGTATAGTGATGACAAGGCCATGGAACATTGTGATGACAAGTATCATGGAGCTTTGTGATGACACGGGCATTCATCATTATGATGACAAGAGTTCTGGAGCATTGTGATGACAAGGGCATGGAGCATTGTGATTACAGGGGTCATGGAGCATTGTGATGACAACTGTCATGGAACATTGTGATGACAGTGTTCATGGAACATTGTGATTAAAGGGGCCATGGAGCATTTTGATGACAAGGGCAGGCGAACATTTTGATTTCATTGGTAATGGAGCATTGTGATGACATGGGCAGGGAACATTGTGATGACAGGTGTCATGGAGCATTGTGATGACAATTGTCCTGTAACGTTGTGCTGACAGGGATCATGGAACTTTGTGATGAGACGGGCATTGGAGCGTTGTGATGACAGGTGTGCTGGAGCCTTCTGAGGAAAGGTGTCATGGGTCATTGTGATTACAGCCATCATGGAACATTGTGATGACAGTGGTCATGGAGCATTGTAATGACAGGGTCCATGGAGCAATGTGATGACAGGGCTCATGTGGCATTGTGATGACAGTGATCATGGAGCATTGTGATGAAAGGGGTCATGGAGCACTGTGATTACAGGGGCCATGTATAATTGTGATGACAAAGGCCATGGAGCATTGTGGTGACAGTTGTCATGGAGCAGTGTGTTGAAAGGGGCATGGAGCATTGTGACGACAATGGTCATGGATTATTGTGATGACTGGTATCATGGAGCATTGTTATGAAAAAGGTCATGGGACAGTGTAATGACAAGTATCATGGAGCATGTGATGAAAGGAGTCATGGAGCATTGTGAGTAAAAGGATCATGAGGCATTTTGATGACAAGAGTCATGGAACATTGTGATGACAGTGGTCATGGAGCATTGTAATGACAGGGGCCATGGAGCAATGTGATGACAGGGCTCATGTGGCATTGTGATGACAGTGATCATGGAGCATTGTGATGAAAGGGGTCATGGAGCACTGTGATTACAGGGGCCATGTATAATTGTGATGACAAAGGCCATGGATTATTGTGATGACTGGTATCATGGAGCATTGTTATGAAAAAGGTCATGGGACAGTGTAATGACAAGTATCATGGAGCATGTGATGAAAGGAGTCATGGAGCATTGTGAGTAAAAGGATCATGAGGCATTTGGATGACAAGAGTCATGGAACATTGTGATGACAGGGATAATGGAGCATTGTGATGACAAGTGCTATGGAGCATTGTGATGACTGGGGTCCTGGGGCATGGTGATGACAGTGGTCATGGAGCATTGTGGTGACAAAGAGCACGGAGCATTGTGATGACAGGTGTCATGGAGCATTGTGATGAAAGGGGTCATGGATCACTACGATGACATGGGTAATGGAGCATTGTGATGACATGGGCAGGGAACATTGTGATGACAGGTGTAATGGAACATTGTGATTACAGGGGACATGGAGCATTTTGATGACATGGGCAGGCAACATTGTGATGACAGTTGTCATGGAGCATTGTGATGACAATTGTCCTGTAATGTTGTGCTGTCACGGATCATGGAGCATTGTGATGAGATGGGCATTGGAGCATTCTGATGACAGGCGTAATGGAGCCTTCTGAGGAAAGGTGTCATGGGTCATTGTGATTACAGCGATCATGGAACATTGTGATGACAGTGGTCATGGAGCATTGTAATGACAGGGATCATGGAGCAATGTGATGACAGGGTTCATGTGGCATTGTGATGACAGTGGTCATGTATCATTGTGATGACAGGGGTCATGCAGCATTGTGATGACATGGGCATGGAGCATAGTGATGACAAGAGTTCTGGAGCATTTTGATGACAAGGGCATGGATCATTGTGATGACAGGGGCCATGAAGCATTGAGATGACAAGGAAATGGAGCATTGTGATGAAAGCGGTCCTGGAGAATTGTGAGGAAACGGGTCATGGATTATTGTGATGGAAGTGTTCCTGGAGCATTCTGATGACAAGTTCCATGCAGCATTTTAATGAACGGGGTATTGGAGCATTGTACAGAAATGGTTCATGGATCATCGTGATTACACGGATCATGGAATATTGTGATGATAAGGGTTTCGGGGCATTGTGAGGACAGGGGTCATGGAGCATTGTAATAGCAGGGGTGATGGGGCATTGTGATGACAGGGGCATGGAGCATTGTGATGACAGAAGTCATAGAATATTGTGATGACAAGGGCCATGGAGCATTGTCATGAAAGGTCTTATCTGGCATGGTGATGAGAGTGGTCATGGAGCATTGTGATAAATGTTGTCCTGAAGCACTGTTATTACAGGGGCCATGTAGAATTTTGATGACAAAGGCCATGGAGCATTGTGAGGACAGGCATCATGGAGCAATTTGATGAAAGTGGTCATGGAGCATTGTGATGAAATGCGCCATGGAACATTGTGAAGACAAGTGTCCTGGAGCATTGTGATGACAAGGGCCATGGCCAAATCTGATGACAGGTGTCATGGAGCATTGTGATGACAGTGGCCATCTATCATTACGATGAAAGGTATCACGGAGCACTGTGATGACAGGGGCCATGGAGCATTGTGATGACATGGGCATGGAGCATTATGATGAGAAGTGATCTGGAGCATTGCGATGACAAGGGTATGGGGCATTGTGATAACAGGGGCCAGGGATGATTGAGATGACAAGGGCAGGGAACATTGTGATGACAGCGGTCATGGATCATTGTGATGATATCTGCCATGGAACATTGTGCTGACAGGGGCCATAGAGCATTGTAATGACAGGTGTCATGTGGCATTGTGATGACAGTGGTCATAGAGCATTGTGATGAAAAGGATCATGGAGCAATGTGACTACAGGGGCCATGGAGCATTGTGAATACATAGGCCATGGAGCATTGTGATGACAGGGGTCAAGGAGCATTGTGATGACATGGGCATGGGGCATAATGATGACAAGAGTTCTGGAGCATTGTGATGTTAAGGCTATGGAGCATTGTGATTACAGGGGACCAGGAGCATTGTGATTACATGGGCAGTGAATATTGTGATGACAGGGGTCATGGAGCACCGTGACGACAAGTGTCATCGAACATTATGATGACAGGGATCATGGAGCATTGTGATGACAAGTGCCATGGCGAATAGTGATGACAGGTGTCATGGGGCATTGTGATGACAATGGTCATCTAGAATTGTGATGAAAGGTAACATGGAGCACTGTGATAACAGGGGCCATGGAGCATTGCGATGACAAAGGCCATGGAGCATTGTGAGGACAAGTGTCATGGAGCATTGTGATGAGGCGGGCATGGAGCATTATGATGACAAGAGTTCTGGAGCATTGCGTTGACAAGGGGATGGAGCATTGTGATTACAGGGACCATGGAGGATAGTGATGACATCTGTCATGGAACATTGTGCTGACAGGGGCCATGGAACTTTGTGATGACAGGTATAATGGGGCATGGTGATGACAGTGGTCATAGAGCATTGGGATGAAATGGATCATGGAGCAATGTGATTACAGGGACCATGTAGCATTGCGAATGCATAGGCTATGGAGCATTGTGATGACGGGAGTCAAGGAGCATTGTGATGTAAGTGGTCATGGATCATTGTGATGACAAGTGTCCTGGACCATTGTGATGCCACGGGTCATGGAGCATTGTGATGACAAGGGCCATGGCGAATTGTGATGACATGTGTCTCGGGGCATTGTGATGACAGTGGTCATCTAGAATTGTGATGAAAGGTATCATGGAGCACTGTGATGACGGGGGCCATGGAGTATAGTGATGACAAGGCCATGGAACATTGTGATGACAAGTATCATGGAGCTTTGTGATGACACGGGCATTCATCATTATGATGACAAGAGTTCTGGAGCATTGTGATGACAAGGGCATGGAGCATTGTGATTACAGGGGTCATGGAGCATTGTGATGACAACTGTCATGGAACATTGTGATGACAGTGTTCATGGAGCATTGTGATTAAAGGGGCCATGGAGCATTTTGATGACAAGGGCAGGCGAACATTTTGATTTCATTGGTAATGGAGCATTGTGATGACATGGGCAGGGAACATTGTGATGACAGGTGTCATGGAGCATTGTGATGACAATTGTCCTGTAACGTTGTGCTGACAGGGATCATGGAACTTTGTGATGAGACGGGCATTGGAGCGTTGTGATGACAGGTGTGCTGGAGCCTTCTGAGGAAAGGTGTCATGGGTCATTGTGATTACAGCCATCATGGAACATTGTGATGACAGTGGTCATGGAGCATTGTAATGACAGGGTCCATGGAGCAATGTGATGACAGGGCTCATGTGGCATTGTGATGACAGTGATCATGGAGCATTGTGATGAAAGGGGTCATGGAGCACTGTGATTACAGGGGCCATGTATAATTGTGATGACAAAGGCCATGGAGCATTGTGGTGACAGTTGTCATGGAGCAGTGTGTTGAAAGGGGCATGGAGCATTGTGACGACAATGGTCATGGATTATTGTGATGACTGGTATCATGGAGCATTGTTATGAAAAAGGTCATGGGACAGTGTAATGACAAGTATCATGGAGCATGTGATGAAAGGAGTCATGGAGCATTGTGAGTAAAAGGATCATGAGGCATTTTGATGACAAGAGTCATGGAACATTGTGATGACAGGGATAATGGAGCATTGTGATGACAAGTGCTATGGAGCATTGTGATGACTGGGGTCATGGGGCATGGTGATGACAGTGGTCATGGAGCATTGTGGTGACAAAGAGCACGGAGCATTGTGATGACAGGTGTCATGGAGCATTGTGATGAAAGGGGTCATGGATCACTACGATGACATGGGTAATGGAGCATTGTGATGACATGGGCAGGGAACATTGTGATGACAGGTGTAATGGAACATTGTGATTACAGGGGACATGGAGCATTTTGATGACGTGGGCAGGCAACATTGTGATGACAGTTGTCATGGAGCATTGTGATGACAATTGTCCTGTAACGTTGTGCTGTCACGGATCATGGAGCATTGTGATGAGATGGGCATTGGAGCATTCTGATGACAGGCGTAATGGAGCCTTCTGAGGAAAGGTGTCATGGGTCATTGTGATTACAGCGATCATGGAACATTGTGATGACAGTGGTCATGGAGCATTGTAATGACAGGGATCATGGAGCAATGTGATGACAGGGTTCATGTGGCATTGTGATGACAGTGGTCATGTATCATTGTGATGACAGGGGTCATGCAGCATTGTGATGACATGGGCATGGAGCATAGTGATGACAAGAGTTCTGGAGCATTTTGATGACAAGGGCATGGATCATTGTGATGACAGGGGCCATGAAGCATTGAGATGACAAGGAAATGGAGCATTGTGATGAAAGCGGTCCTGGAGAATTGTGAGGAAACGGGTCATGGATTATTGTGATGGAAGGGTTCCTGGAGCATTCTGATGACAAGTTCCATGCAGCATTTTAATGAACGGGGTATTGGAGCATTGTACAGAAATGGTTCATGGATCATCGTGATTACACGGATCATGGAATATTGTGATGATAAGGGTTTCGGGGCATTGTGAGGACAGGGGTCATGGAGCATTGTAATAGCAGGGGTGATGGGGCATTGTGATGACAGGGGCATGGAGCATTGTGATGACAGAAGTCATAGAATATTGTGATGACAAGGGCCATGGAGCATTGTCATGAAAGGTCTTATCTGGCATGGTGATGAGAGTGGTCATGGAGCATTGTGATAAATGTTGTCCTGAAGCACTGTTATTACAGGGGCCATGTAGAATTTTGATGACAAAGGCCATGGAGCATTGTGAGGACAGGCATCATGGAGCAATTTGATGAAAGTGGTCATGGAGCATTGTGATGAAATGCGCCATGGAACATTGTGAAGACAAGTGTCCTGGAGCATTGTGATGACAAGGGCCATGGCCAAATCTGATGACAGGTGTCATGGAGCATTGTGATGACAGTGGCCATCTATCATTACGATGAAAGGTATCACGGAGCACTGTGATGACAGGGGCCATGGAGCATTGTGATGACATGGGCATGGAGCATTATGATGAGAAGTGATCTGGAGCATTGCGATGACAAGGGTATGGGGCATTGTGATAAGAGGGGCCAGGGATCATTGAGATGACAAGGGCAGGGAACATTGTGATGACAGCGGTCATGGATCATTGTGATGATATCTGCCATGGAACATTGTGCTGACAGGGGCCATAGAGCATTGTAATGACAGGTGTCATGTGGCATTGTGATGACAGTGGTCATAGAGCATTGTGATGAAAAGGATCATGGAGCAATGTGACTACAGGGGCCATGGAGCATTGTGAATACATAGGCCATGGAGCATTGTGATGACAGGGGTCAAGGAGCATTGTGATGACATGGGCATGGGGCATAATGATGACAAGAGTTCTGGAGCATTGTGATGTTAAGGCTATGGAGCATTGTGATTACAGGGGACCAGGAGCATTGTGATTACATGGGCAGTGAATATTGTGATGACAGGGGTCATGGAGCACCGTGACGACAAGTGTCATCGAACATTTTGATGACAGGGATCATGGAGCATTGTGATGACAAGTGCCATGGCGAATAGTGATGACAGGTGTCATGGGGCATTGTGATGACAATGGTCATCTAGAATTGTGATGAAAGGTAACATGGAGCACTGTGATAACAGGGGCCATGGAGCATTGCGATGACAAAGGCCATGGAGCATTGTGAGGACAAGTGTCATGGAGCATTGTGATGAGGCGGGCATGGAGCATTATGATGACAAGAGTTCTGGAGCATTGCGTTGACAAGGGGATGGAGCATTGTGATTACAGGGACCATGGAGGATAGTGATGACATCTGTCATGGAACATTGTGCTGACAGGGGCCATGGAACTTTGTGATGACAGGTATAATGGGGCATGGTGATGACAGTGGTCATAGAGCATTGGGATGAAATGGATCATGGAGCAATGTGATTACAGGGACCATGTAGCATTGCGAATGCATAGGCTATGGAGCATTGTGATGACGGGAGTCAAGGAGCATTGTGATGTAAGTGGTCATGGATCATTGTGATGACAAGTGTCCTGGACCATTGTGATGCCACGGGTCATGGAGCATTGTGATGACAAGGGCCATGGCGAATTGTGATGACATGTGTCTCGGGGCATTGTGATGACAGTGGTCATCTAGAATTGTGATGAAAGGTATCATGGAGCACTGTGATGACGGGGGCCATGGAGTATAGTGATGACAAGGCCATGGAACATTGTGATGACAAGTATCATGGAGCTTTGTGATGACACGGGCATTCATCATTATGATGACAAGAGTTCTGGAGCATTGTGATGACAAGGGCATGGAGCATTGTGATTACAGGGGTCATGGAGCATTGTGATGACAACTGTCATGGAACATTGTGATGACAGTGTTCATGGAGCATTGTGATTAAAGGGGCCATGGAGCATTTTGATGACAAGGGCAGGCGAACATTTTGATTTCATTGGTAATGGAGCATTGTGATGACATGGGCAGGGAACATTGTGATGACAGGTGTCATGGAGCATTGTGATGACAATTGTCCTGTAACGTTGTGCTGACAGGGATCATGGAACTTTGTGATGAGACGGGCATTGGAGCGTTGTGATGACAGGTGTGCTGGAGCCTTCTGAGGAAAGGTGTCATGGGTCATTGTGATTACAGCCATCATGGAACATTGTGATGACAGTGGTCATGGAGCATTGTAATGACAGGGGCCATGGAGCAATGTGATGACAGGGCTCATGTGGCATTGTGATGACAGTGATCATGGAGCATTGTGATGAAAGGGGTCATGGAGCACTGTGATTACAGGGGCCATGTATAATTGTGATGACAAAGGCCATGGAGCATTGTGGTGACAGTTGTCATGGAGCAGTGTGTTGAAAGGGGCATGGAGCATTGTGACGACAATGGTCATGGATTATTGTGATGACTGGTATCATGGAGCATTGTTATGAAAAAGGTCATGGGACAGTGTAATGACAAGTATCATGGAGCATGTGATGAAAGGAGTCATGGAGCATTGTGAGTAAAAGGATCATGAGGCATTTTGATGACAAGAGTCATGGAACATTGTGATGACAGGGATAATGGAGCATTGTGATGACAAGTGCTATGGAGCATTGTGATGACTGGGGTCATGGGGCATGGTGATGACAGTGGTCATGGAGCATTGTGGTGACAAAGAGCACGGAGCATTGTGATGACAGGTGTCATGGAGCATTGTGATGAAAGGGGTCATGGATCACTACGATGACATGGGTAATGGAGCATTGTGATGACATGGGCAGGGAACATTGTGATGACAGGTGTAATGGAACATTGTGATTACAGGGGACATGGAGCATTTTGATGACATGGGCAGGCAACATTGTGATGACAGTTGTCATGGAGCATTGTGATGACAATTGTCCTGTAACGTTGTGCTGTCACGGATCATGGAGCATTGTGATGAGATGGGCATTGGAGCATTCTGATGACAGGCGTAATGGAGCCTTCTGAGGAAAGGTGTCATGGGTCATTGTGATTACAGCGATCATGGAACATTGTGATGACAGTGGTCATGGAGCATTGTAATGACAGGGATCATGGAGCAATGTGATGACAGGGTTCATGTGGCATTGTGATGACAGTGGTCATGTATCATTGTGATGACAGGGGTCATGCAGCATTGTGATGACATGGGCATGGAGCATAGTGATGACAAGAGTTCTGGAGCATTTTGATGACAAGGGCATGGATCATTGTGATGACAGGGGCCATGAAGCATTGAGATGACAAGGAAATGGAGCATTGTGATGAAAGCGGTCCTGGAGAATTGTGAGGAAACGGGTCATGGATTATTGTGATGGAAGGGTTCCTGGAGCATTCTGATGACAAGTTCCATGCAGCATTTTAATGAACGGGGTATTGGAGCATTGTACAGAAATGGTTCATGGATCATCGTGATTACACGGATCATGGAATATTGTGATGATAAGGGTTTCGGGGCATTGTGAGGACAGGGGTCATGGAGCATTGTAATAGCAGGGGTGATGGGGCATTGTGATGACAGGGGCATGGAGCATTGTGATGACAGAAGTCATAGAATATTGTGATGACAAGGGCCATGGAGCATTGCATGAAAGGTCTTATCTGGCATGGTGATGAGAGTGGTCATGGAGCATTGTGATAAATGTTGTCCTGAAGCACTGTTATTACAGGGGCCATGTAGAATTTTGATGACAAAGGCCATGGAGCATTGTGAGGACAGGCATCATGGAGCAATTTGATGAAAGTGGTCATGGAGCATTGTGATGAAATGCGCCATGGAACATTGTGAAGACAAGTGTCCTGGAGCATTGTGATGACAAGGGCCATGGCCAAATCTGATGACAGGTGTCATGGAGCATTGTGATGACAGTGGCCATCTATCATTACGATGAAAGGTATCACGGAGCACTGTGATGACAGGGGCCATGGAGCATTGTGATGACATGGGCATGGAGCATTATGATGAGAAGTGATCTGGAGCATTGCGATGACAAGGGTATGGGGCATTGTGATAACAGGGGCCAGGGATGATTGAGATGACAAGGGCAGGGAACATTGTGATGACAGCGGTCATGGATCATTGTGATGATATCTGCCATGGAACATTGTGCTGACAGGGGCCATAGAGCATTGTAATGACAGGTGTCATGTGGCATTGTGATGACAGTGATCATAGAGCATTGTGATGAAAAGGATCATGGAGCAATGTGACTACAGGGGCCATGGAGCATTGTGAATACATAGGCCATGGAGCATTGTGATGACAGGGGTCAAGGAGCATTGTGATGACATGGGCATGGGGCATAATGATGACAAGAGTTCTGGAGCATTGTGATGTTAAGGCTATGGAGCATTGTGATTACAGGGGACCAGGAGCATTGTGATTACATGGGCAGTGAATATTGTGATGACAGGGGTCATGGAGCACCGTGACGACAAGTGTCATCGAACATTATGATGACAGGGATCATGGAGCATTGTGATGACAAGTGCCATGGCGAATAGTGATGACAGGTGTCATGGGGCATTGTGATGACAATGGTCATCTAGAATTGTGATGAAAGGTAACATGGAGCACTGTGATAACAGGGGCCATGGAGCATTGCGATGACAAAGGCCATGGAGCATTGTGAGGACAAGTGTCATGGAGCATTGTGATGAGGCGGGCATGGAGCATTATGATGACAAGAGTTCTGGAGCATTGCGTTGACAAGGGGATGGAGCATTGTGATTACAGGGACCATGGAGGATAGTGATGACATCTGTCATGGAACATTGTGCTGACAGGGGCCATGGAACTTTGTGATGACAGGTATAATGGGGCATGGTGATGACAGTGGTCATAGAGCATTGGGATGAAATGGATCATGGAGCAATGTGATTACAGGGACCATGTAGCATTGCGAATGCATAGGCTATGGAGCATTGTGATGACGGGAGTCAAGGAGCATTGTGATGTAAGTGGTCATGGATCATTGTGATGACAAGTGTCCTGGACCATTGTGATGCCACGGGTCATGGAGCATTGTGATGACAAGGGCCATGGCGAATTGTGATGACATGTGTCTCGGGGCATTGTGATGACAGTGGTCATCTAGAATTGTGATGAAAGGTATCATGGAGCACTGTGATGACGGGGGCCATGGAGTATAGTGATGACAAGGCCATGGAACATTGTGATGACAAGTATCATGGAGCTTTGTGATGACACGGGCATTCATCATTATGATGACAAGAGTTCTGGAGCATTGTGATGACAAGGGCATGGAGCATTGTGATTACAGGGGTCATGGAGCATTGTGATGACAACTGTCATGGAACATTGTGATGACAGTGTTCATGGAGCATTGTGATTAAAGGGGCCATGGAGCATTTTGATGACAAGGGCAGGCGAACATTTTGATTTCATTGGTAATGGAGCATTGTGATGACATGGGCAGGGAACATTGTGATGACAGGTGTCATGGAGCATTGTGATGACAATTGTCCTGTAACGTTGTGCTGACAGGGATCATGGAACTTTGTGATGAGACGGGCATTGGAGCGTTGTGATGACAGGTGTGCTGGAGCCTTCTGAGGAAAGGTGTCATGGGTCATTGTGATTACAGCCATCATGGAACATTGTGATGACAGTGGTCATGGAGCATTGTAATGACAGGGTCCATGGAGCACTGTGATGACAGGGCTCATGTGGCATTGTGATGACAGTGATCATGGAGCATTGTGATGAAAGGGGTCATGGAGCACTGTGATTACAGGGGCCATGTATAATTGTGATGACAAAGGCCATGGAGCATTGTGGTGACAGTTGTCATGGAGCAGTGTGTTGAAAGGGGCATGGAGCATTGTGACGACAATGGTCATGGATTATTGTGATGACTGGTATCATGGAGCATTGTTATGAAAAAGGTCATGGGACAGTGTAATGACAAGTATCATGGAGCATGTGATGAAAGGAGTCATGGAGCATTGCGAGTAAAAGGATCATGAGGCATTTTGATGACAAGAGTCATGGAACATTGTGATGACAGGGATAATGGAGCATTGTGATGACAAGTGCTATGGAGCATTGTGATGACTGGGGTCATGGGGCATGGTGATGACAGTGGTCATGGAGCATTGTGGTGACAAAGAGCACGGAGCATTGTGATGACAGGTGTCATGGAGCATTGTGATGAAAGGGGTCATGGATCACTACGATGACATGGGTAATGGAGCATTGTGATGACATGGGCAGGGAACATTGTGATGACAGGTGTAATGGAACATTGTGATTACAGGGGACATGGAGCATTTTGATGACATGGGCAGGCAACATTGTGATGACAGTTGTCATGGAGCATTGTGATGACAATTGTCCTGTAACGTTGTGCTGTCACGGATCATGGAGCATTGTGATGAGATGGGCATTGGAGCATTCTGATGACAGGCGTAATGGAGCCTTCTGAGGAAAGGTGTCATGGGTCATTGTGATTACAGCGATCATGGAACATTGTGATGACAGTGGTCATGGAGCATTGTAATGACAGGGATCATGGAGCAATGTGATGACAGGGTTCATGTGGCATTGTGATGACAGTGGTCATGTATCATTGTGATGACAGGGGTCATGCAGCATTGTGATGACATGGGCATGGAGCATAGTGATGACAAGTGTTCTGGAGCATTTTGATGACAAGGGCATGGATCATTGTGATGACAGGGGCCATGAAGCATTGAGATGACAAGGAAATGGAGCATTGTGATGAAAGCGGTCCTGGAGAATTGTGAGGAAACGGGTCATGGATTATTGTGATGGAAGGGTTCCTGGAGCATTCTGATGACAAGTTCCATGCAGCATTTTAATGAACGGGGTATTGGAGCATTGTACAGAAATGGTTCATGGATCATCGTGATTACACGGATCATGGAATATTGTGATGATAAGGGTTTCGGGGCATTGTGAGGACAGGGGTCATGGAGCATTGTAATAGCAGGGGTGATGGGGCATTGTGATGACAGGGGCATGGAGCATTGTGATGACAGAAGTCATAGAATATTGTGATGACAAGGGCCATGGAGCATTGTCATGAAAGGTCTTATCTGGCATGGTGATGAGAGTGGTCATGGAGCATTGTGATAAATGTTGTCCTGAAGCACTGTTATTACAGGGGCCATGTAGAATTTTGATGACAAAGGCCATGGAGCATTGTGAGGACAGGCATCATGGAGCAATTTGATGAAAGTGGTCATGGAGCATTGTGATGAAATGCGCCATGGAACATTGTGAAGACAAGTGTCCTGGAGCATTGTGATGACAAGGGCCATGGCCAAATCTGATGACAGGTGTCATGGAGCATTGTGATGACAGTGGCCATCTATCATTACGATGAAAGGTATCACGGAGCACTGTGATGACAGGGGCCATGGAGCATTGTGATGACATGGGCATGGAGCATTATGATGAGAAGTGATCTGGAGCATTGCGATGACAAGGGTATGGGGCATTGTGATAACAGGGGCCAGGGATGATTGAGATGACAAGGGCAGGGAACATTGTGATGACAGCGGTCATGGATCATTGTGATGATATCTGCCATGGAACATTGTGCTGACAGGGGCCATAGAGCATTGTAATGACAGGTGTCATGTGGCATTGTGATGACAGTGGTCATAGAGCATTGTGATGAAAAGGATCATGGAGCAATGTGACTACAGGGGCCATGGAGCATTGTGAATACATAGGCCATGGAGCATTGTGATGACAGGGGTCAAGGAGCATTGTGATGACATGGGCATGGGGCATAATGATGACAAGAGTTCTGGAGCATTGTGATGTTAAGGCTATGGAGCATTGTGATTACAGGGGACCAGGAGCATTGTGATTACATGGGCAGTGAATATTGTGATGACAGGGGTCATGGAGCACCGTGACGACAAGTGTCATCGAACATTATGATGACAGGGATCATGGAGCATTGTGATGACAAGTGCCATGGCGAATAGTGATGACAGGTGTCATGGGGCATTGTGATGACAATGGTCATCTAGAATTGTGATGAAAGGTAACATGGAGCACTGTGATAACAGGGGCCATGGAGCATTGCGATGACAAAGGCCATGGAGCATTGTGAGGACAAGTGTCATGGAGCATTGTGATGAGGCGGGCATGGAGCATTATGATGACAAGAGTTCTGGAGCATTGCGTTGACAAGGGGATGGAGCATTGTGATTACAGGGACCATGGAGGATAGTGATGACATCTGTCATGGAACATTGTGCTGACAGGGGCCATGGAACTTTGTGATGACAGGTATAATGGGGCATGGTGATGACAGTGGTCATAGAGCATTGGGATGAAATGGATCATGGAGCAATGTGATTACAGGGACCATGTAGCATTGCGAATGCATAGGCTATGGAGCATTGTGATGACGGGAGTCAAGGAGCATTGTGATGTAAGTGGTCATGGATCATTGTGATGACAAGTGTCCTGGACCATTGTGATGCCACGGGTCATGGAGCATTGTGATGACAAGGGCCATGGCGAATTGTGATGACATGTGTCTCGGGGCATTGTGATGACAGTGGTCATCTAGAATTGTGATGAAAGGTATCATGGAGCACTGTGATGACGGGGGCCATGGAGTATAGTGATGACAAGGCCATGGAACATTGTGATGACAAGTATCATGGAGCTTTGTGATGACACGGGCATTCATCATTATGATGACAAGAGTTCTGGAGCATTGTGATGACAAGGGCATGGAGCATTGTGATTACAGGGGTCATGGAGCATTGTGATGACAACTGTCATGGAACATTGTGATGACAGTGTTCATGGAGCATTGTGATTAAAGGGGCCATGGAGCATTTTGATGACAAGGGCAGGCGAACATTTTGATTTCATTGGTAATGGAGCATTGTGATGACATGGGCAGGGAACATTGTGATGACAGGTGTCATGGAGCATTGTGATGACAATTGTCCTGTAACGTTGTGCTGACAGGGATCATGGAACTTTGTGATGAGACGGGCATTGGAGCGTTGTGATGACAGGTGTGCTGGAGCCTTCTGAGGAAAGGTGTCATGGGTCATTGTGATTACAGCCATCATGGAACATTGTGATGACAGTGGTCATGGAGCATTGTAATGACAGGGGCCATGGAGCAATGTGATGACAGGGCTCATGTGGCATTGTGATGACAGTGATCATGGAGCATTGTGATGAAAGGGGTCATGGAGCACTGTGATTACAGGGGCCATGTATAATTGTGATGACAAAGGCCATGGAGCATTGTGGTGACAGTTGTCATGGAGCAGTGTGTTGAAAGGGGCATGGAGCATTGTGACGACAATGGTCATGGATTATTGTGATGACTGGTATCATGGAGCATTGTTATGAAAAAGGTCATGGGACAGTGTAATGACAAGTATCATGGAGCATGTGATGAAAGGAGTCATGGAGCATTGTGAGTAAAAGGATCATGAGGCATTTTGATGACAAGAGTCATGGAACATTGTGATGACAGGGATAATGGAGCATTGTGATGACAAGTGCTATGGAGCATTGTGAGGACTGGGGTCATGGGGCATGGTGATGACAGTGGTCATGGAGCATTGTGGTGACAAAGAGCACGGAGCATTGTGATGACAGGTGTCATGGAGCATTGTGATGAAAGGGGTCATGGATCACTACGATGACATGGGTAATGGAGCATTGTGATGACATGGGCAGGGAACATTGTGATGACAGGTGTAATGGAACATTGTGATTACAGGGGACATGGAGCATTTTGATGACATGGGCAGGCAACATTGTGATGACAGTTGTCATGGAGCATTGTGGTGACAATTGTCCTGTAACGTTGTGCTGTCACGGATCATGGAGCATTGTGATGAGATGGGCATTGGAGCATTCTGATGACAGGCGTAATGGAGCCTTCTGAGGAAAGGTGTCATGGGTCATTGTGATTACAGCGATCATGGAACATTGTGATGACAGTGGTCATGGAGCATTGTAATGACAGGGATCATGGAGCAATGTGATGACAGGGTTCATGTGGCATTGTGATGACAGTGGTCATGTATCATTGTGATGACAGGGGTCATGCAGCATTGTGATGACATGGGCATGGAGCATAGTGATGACAAGTGTTCTGGAGCATTTTGATGACAAGGGCATGGATCATTGTGATGACAGGGGCCATGAAGCATTGAGATGACAAGGAAATGGAGCATTGTGATGAAAGCGGTCCTGGAGAATTGTGAGGAAACGGGTCATGGATTATTGTGATGGAAGGGTTCCTGGAGCATTCTGATGACAAGTTCCATGCAGCATTTTAATGAACGGGGTATTGGAGCATTGTACAGAAATGGTTCATGGATCATCGTGATTACACGGATCATGGAATATTGTGATGATAAGGGTTTCGGGGCATTGTGAGGACAGGGGTCATGGAGCATTGTAATAGCAGGGGTGATGGGGCATTGTGATGACAGGGGCATGGAGCATTGTGATGACAGAAGTCATAGAATATTGTGATGACAAGGGCCATGGAGCATTGTCATGAAAGGTCTTATCTGGCATGGTGATGAGAGTGGTCATGGAGCATTGTGATAAATGTTGTCCTGAAGCACTGTTATTACAGGGGCCATGTAGAATTTTGATGACAAAGGCCATGGAGCATTGTGAGGGCAGGCATCATGGAGCAATTTGATGAAAGTGGTCATGGAGCATTGTGATGAAATGCGCCATGGAACATTGTGAAGACAAGTGTCCTGGAGCATTGTGATGACAAGGGCCATGGCCAAATCTGATGACAGGTGTCATGGAGCATTGTGATGACAGTGGCCATCTATCATTACGATGAAAGGTATCACGGAGCACTGTGATGACAGGGGCCATGGAGCATTGTGATGACATGGGCATGGAGCATTATGATGAGAAGTGATCTGGAGCATTGCGATGACAAGGGTATGGGGCATTGTGATAACAGGGGCCAGGGATGATTGAGATGACAAGGGCAGGGAACATTGTGATGACAGCGGTCATGGATCATTGTGATGATATCTGCCATGGAACATTGTGCTGACAGGGGCCATAGAGCATTGTAATGACAGGTGTCATGTGGCATTGTGATGACAGTGGTCATAGAGCATTGTGATGAAAAGGATCATGGAGCAATGTGACTACAGGGGCCATGGAGCATTGTGAATACATAGGCCATGGAGCATTGTGATGACAGGGGTCAAGGAGCATTGTGATGACATGGGCATGGGGCATAATGATGACAAGAGTTCTGGAGCATTGTGATGTTAAGGCTATGGAGCATTGTGATTACAGGGGACCAGGAGCATTGTGATTACATGGGCAGTGAATATTGTGATGACAGGGGTCATGGAGCACCGTGACGACAAGTGTCATCGAACATTATGATGACAGGGATCATGGAGCATTGTGATGACAAGTGCCATGGCGAATAGTGATGACAGGTGTCATGGGGCATTGTGATGACAATGGTCATCTAGAATTGTGATGAAAGGTAACATGGAGCACTGTGATAACAGGGGCCATGGAGCATTGCGATGACAAAGGCCATGGAGCATTGTGAGGACAAGTGTCATGGAGCATTGTGATGAGGCGGGCATGGAGCATTATGATGACAAGAGTTCTGGAGCATTGCGTTGACAAGGGGATGGAGCATTGTGATTACAGGGACCATGGAGGATAGTGATGACATCTGTCATGGAACATTGTGCTGACAGGGGCCATGGAACTTTGTGATGACAGGTATAATGGGGCATGGTGATGACAGTGGTCATAGAGCATTGGGATGAAATGGATCATGGAGCAATGTGATTACAGGGACCATGTAGCATTGCGAATGCATAGGCTATGGAGCATTGTGATGACGGGAGTCAAGGAGCATTGTGATGTAAGTGGTCATGGATCATTGTGATGACAAGTGTCCTGGACCATTGTGATGCCACGGGTCATGGAGCATTGTGATGACAAGGGCCATGGCGAATTGTGATGACATGTGTCTCGGGGCATTGTGATGACAGTGGTCATCTAGAATTGTGATGAAAGGTATCATGGAGCACTGTGATGACGGGGGCCATGGAGTATAGTGATGACAAGGCCATGGAACATTGTGATGACAAGTATCATGGAGCTTTGTGATGACACGGGCATTCATCATTATGATGACAAGAGTTCTGGAGCATTGTGATGACAAGGGCATGGAGCATTGTGATTACAGGGGTCATGGAGCATTGTGATGACAACTGTCATGGAACATTGTGATGACAGTGTTCATGGAGCATTGTGATTAAAGGGGCCATGGAGCATTTTGATGACAAGGGCAGGCGAACATTTTGATTTCATTGGTAATGGAGCATTGTGATGACATGGGCAGGGAACATTGTGATGACAGGTGTCATGGAGCATTGTGATGACAATTGTCCTGTAACGTTGTGCTGACAGGGATCATGGAACTTTGTGATGAGACGGGCATTGGTGCGTTGTGATGACAGGTGTGCTGGAGCCTTCTGAGGAAAGGTGTCATGGGTCATTGTGATTACAGCCATCATGGAACATTGTGATGACAGTGGTCATGGAGCATTGTAATGACAGGGGCCATGGAGCAATGTGATGACAGGGCTCATGTGGCATTGTGATGACAGTGATCATGGAGCATTGTGATGAAAGGGGTCATGGAGCAATGTGACTACAGGGGCCATGGAGCATTGTGAATACATAGGCCATGGAGCATTGTGATGACAGGGGTCAAGGAGCATTGTGATGACATGGGCATGGGGCATAATGATGACAAGAGTTCTGGAGCATTGTGATGTTAAGGCTATGGAGCATTGTGATTACAGGGGACCAGGAGCATTGTGATTACATGGGCAGTGAATATTGTGATGACAGGGGTCATGGAGCACCGTGACGACAAGTGTCATCGAACATTATGATGACAGGGATCATGGAGCATTGTGATGACAA
This sequence comes from Balaenoptera ricei, assembly GCF_028023285.1. Taxonomy (NCBI): domain Eukaryota; kingdom Metazoa; phylum Chordata; class Mammalia; order Artiodactyla; family Balaenopteridae; genus Balaenoptera; species Balaenoptera ricei. The sequence goes on from NW_026777490.1 coordinate 286,343, forward strand.
GTGCCATGGCGAATAGTGATGACAGGTGTCATGGGGCATTGTGATGACAATGGTCATCTAGAATTGTGATGAAAGGTAACATGGAGCACTGTGATAACAGGGGCCATGGAGCATTGCGATGACAAAGGCCATGGAGCATTGTGAGGACAAGTGTCATGGAGCATTGTGATGAGGCGGGCATGGAGCATTATGATGACAAGAGTTCTGGAGCATTGCGTTGACAAGGGGATGGAGCATTGTGATTACAGGGACCATGGAGGATAGTGATGACATCTGTCATGGAACATTGTGCTGACAGGGGCCATGGAACTTTGTGATGACAGGTATAATGGGGCATGGTGATGACAGTGGTCATAGAGCATTGGGATGAAATGGATCATGGAGCAATGTGATTACAGGGACCATGTAGCATTGCGAATGCATAGGCTATGGAGCATTGTGATGACGGGAGTCAAGGAGCATTGTGATGTAAGTGGTCATGGATCATTGTGATGACAAGTGTCCTGGACCATTGTGATGCCACGGGTCATGGAGCATTGTGATGACAAGGGCCATGGCGAATTGTGATGACATGTGTCTCGGGGCATTGTGATGACAGTGGTCATCTAGAATTGTGATGAAAGGTATCATGGAGCACTGTGATGACGGGGGCCATGGAGTATAGTGATGACAAGGCCATGGAACATTGTGATGACAAGTATCATGGAGCTTTGTGATGACACGGGCATTCATCATTATGATGACAAGAGTTCTGGAGCATTGTGATGACAAGGGCATGGAGCATTGTGATTACAGGGGTCATGGAGCATTGTGATGACAACTGTCATGGAACATTGTGATGACAGTGTTCATGGAGCATTGTGATTAAAGGGGCCATGGAGCATTTTGATGACAAGGGCAGGCGAACATTTTGATTTCATTGGTAATGGAGCATTGTGATGACATGGGCAGGGAACATTGTGATGACAGGTGTCATGGAGCATTGTGATGACAATTGTCCTGTAACGTTGTGCTGACAGGGATCATGGAACTTTGTGATGAGACGGGCATTGGAGCGTTGTGATGACAGGTGTGCTGGAGCCTTCTGAGGAAAGGTGTCATGGGTCATTGTGATTACAGCCATCATGGAACATTGTGATGACAGTGGTCATGGAGCATTGTAATGACAGGGGCCATGGAGCAATGTGATGACAGGGCTCATGTGGCATTGTGATGACAGTGATCATGGAGCATTGTGATGAAAGGGGTCATGGAGCAATGTGACTACAGGGGCCATGGAGCATTGTGAATACATAGGCCATGGAGCATTGTGATGACAGGGGTCAAGGAGCATTGTGATGACATGGGCATGGGGCATAATGATGACAAGAGTTCTGGAGCATTGTGATGTTAAGGCTATGGAGCATTGTGATTACAGGGGACCAGGAGCATTGTGATTACATGGGCAGTGAATATTGTGATGACAGGGGTCATGGAGCACCGTGACGACAAGTGTCATCGAACATTATGATGACAGGGATCATGGAGCATTGTGATGACAAGTGCCATGGCGAATAGTGATGACAGGTGTCATGGGGCATTGTGATGACAATGGTCATCTAGAATTGTGATGAAAGGTAACATGGAGCACTGTGATAACAGGGGCCATGGAGCATTGCGATGACAAAGGCCATGGAGCATTGTGAGGACAAGTGTCATGGAGCATTGTGATGAGGCGGGCATGGAGCATTATGATGACAAGAGTTCTGGAGCATTGCGTTGACAAGGGGATGGAGCATTGTGATTACAGGGACCATGGAGGATAGTGATGACATCTGTCATGGAACATTGTGCTGACAGGGGCCATGGAACTTTGTGATGACAGGTATAATGGGGCATGGTGATGACAGTGGTCATAGAGCATTGGGATGAAATGGATCATGGAGCAATGTGATTACAGGGACCATGTAGCATTGCGAATGCATAGGCTATGGAGCATTGTGATGACGGGAGTCAAGGAGCATTGTGATGTAAGTGGTCATGGATCATTGTGATGACAAGTGTCCTGGACCATTGTGATGCCACGGGTCATGGAGCATTGTGATGACAAGGGCCATGGCGAATTGTGATGACATGTGTCTCGGGGCATTGTGATGACAGTGGTCATCTAGAATTGTGATGAAAGGTATCATGGAGCACTGTGATGACGGGGGCCATGGAGTATAGTGATGACAAGGCCATGGAACATTGTGATGACAAGTATCATGGAGCTTTGTGATGACACGGGCATTCATCATTATGATGACAAGAGTTCTGGAGCATTGTGATGACAAGGGCATGGAGCATTGTGATTACAGGGGTCATGGAGCATTGTGATGACAACTGTCATGGAACATTGTGATGACAGTGTTCATGGAGCATTGTGATTAAAGGGGCCATGGAGCATTTTGATGACAAGGGCAGGCGAACATTTTGATTTCATTGGTAATGGAGCATTGTGATGACATGGGCAGGGAACATTGTGATGACAGGTGTCATGGAGCATTGTGATGACAATTGTCCTGTAACGTTGTGCTGACAGGGATCATGGAACTTTGTGATGAGACGGGCATTGGAGCGTTGTGATGACAGGTGTGCTGGAGCCTTCTGAGGAAAGGTGTCATGGGTCATTGTGATTACAGCCATCATGGAACATTGTGATGACAGTGGTCATGGAGCATTGTAATGACAGGGGCCATGGAGCAATGTGATGACAGGGCTCATGTGGCATTGTGATGACAGTGATCATGGAGCATTGTGATGAAAGGGGTCATGGAGCACTGTGATTACAGGGGCCATGTATAATTGTGATGACAAAGGCCATGGAGCATTGTGGTGACAGTTGTCATGGAGCAGTGTGTTGAAAGGGGCATGGAGCATTGTGACGACAATGGTCATGGATTATTGTGATGACTGGTATCATGGAGCATTGTTATGAAAAAGGTCATGGGACAGTGTAATGACAAGTATCATGGAGCATGTGATGAAAGGAGTCATGGAGCATTGTGAGTAAAAGGATCATGAGGCATTTTGATGACAAGAGTCATGGAACATTGTGATGACAGGGATAATGGAGCATTGTGATGACAAGTGCTATGGAGCATTGTGATGACTGGGGTCATGGGGCATGGTGATGACAGTGGTCATGGAGCATTGTGGTGACAAAGAGCACGGAGCATTGTGATGACAGGTGTCATGGAGCATTGTGATGAAAGGGGTCATGGATCACTACGATGACATGGGTAATGGAGCATTGTGATGACATGGGCAGGGAACATTGTGATGACAGGTGTAATGGAACATTGTGATTACAGGGGACATGGAGCATTTTGATGACATGGGCAGGCAACATTGTGATGACAGTTGTCATGGAGCATTGTGATGACAATTGTCCTGTAACGTTGTGCTGTCACGGATCATGGAGCATTGTGATGAGATGGGCATTGGAGCATTCTGATGACAGGCGTAATGGAGCCTTCTGAGGAAAGGTGTCATGGGTCATTGTGATTACAGCGATCATGGAACATTGTGATGACAGTGGTCATGGAGCATTGTAATGACAGGGATCATGGAGCAATGTGATGACAGGGTTCATGTGGCATTGTGATGACAGTGGTCATGTATCATTGTGATGACAGGGGTCATGCAGCATTGTGATGACATGGGCATGGAGCATAGTGATGACAAGAGTTCTGGAGCATTTTGATGACAAGGGCATGGATCATTGTGATGACAGGGGCCATGAAGCATTGAGATGACAAGGAAATGGAGCATTGTGATGAAAGCGGTCCTGGAGAATTGTGAGGAAACGGGTCATGGATTATTGTGATGGAAGGGTTCCTGGAGCATTCTGATGACAAGTTCCATGCAGCATTTTAATGAACGGGGTATTGGAGCATTGTACAGAAATGGTTCATGGATCATCGTGATTACACGGATCATGGAATATTGTGATGATAAGGGTTTCGGGGCATTGTGAGGACAGGGGTCATGGAGCATTGTAATAGCAGGGGTGATGGGGCATTGTGATGACAGGGGCATGGAGCATTGTGATGACAGAAGTCATAGAATATTGTGATGACAAGGGCCATGGAGCATTGTCATGAAAGGTCTTATCTGGCATGGTGATGAGAGTGGTCATGGAGCATTGTGATAAATGTTGTCCTGAAGCACTGTTATTACAGGGGCCATGTAGAATTTTGATGACAAAGGCCATGGAGCATTGTGAGGACAGGCATCATGGAGCAATTTGATGAAAGTGGTCATGGAGCATTGTGATGAAATGCGCCATGGAACATTGTGAAGACAAGTGTCCTGGAGCATTGTGATGACAAGGGCCATGGCCAAATCTGATGACAGGTGTCATGGAGCATTGTGATGACAGTGGCCATCTATCATTACGATGAAAGGTATCACGGAGCACTGTGATGACAGGGGCCATGGAGCATTGTGATGACATGGGCATGGAACATTATGATGAGAAGTGATCTGGAGCATTGCGATGACAAGGGTATGGGGCATTGTGATTACAGGGGCCAGGGATCATTGAGATGACAAGGGCAGGGAACATTGTGATGACAGCGGTCATGGATCATTGTGATGATATCTGCCATGGAACATTGTGCTGACAGGGGCCATAGAGCATTGTAATGACAGGTGTCATGTGGCATTGTGATGACAGTGGTCATAGAGCATTGTGATGAAAAGGATCATGGAGCAATGTGACTACAGGGGCCATGGAGCATTGTGAATACATAGGCCATGGAGCATTGTGATGACAGGGGTCAAGGAGCATTGTGATGACATGGGCATGGGGCATAATGATGACAAGAGTTCTGGAGCATTGTGATGTTAAGGCTATGGAGCATTGTGATTACAGGGGACCAGGAGCATTGTGATTACATGGGCAGTGAATATTGTGATGACAGGGGTCATGGAGCACCGTGACGACAAGTGTCATCGAACATTATGATGACAGGGATCATGGAGCATTGTGATGACAAGTGCCATGGCGAATAGTGATGACAGGTGTCATGGGGCATTGTGATGACAATGGTCATCTAGAATTGTGATGAAAGGTAACATGGAGCACTGTGATAACAGGGGCCATGGAGCATTGCGATGACAAAGGCCATGGAGCATTGTGAGGACAAGTGTCATGGAGCATTGTGATGAGGCGGGCATGGAGCATTATGATGACAAGAGTTCTGGAGCATTGCGTTGACAAGGGGATGGAGCATTGTGATTACAGGGACCATGGAGGATAGTGATGACATCTGTCATGGAACATTGTGCTGACAGGGGCCATGGAACTTTGTGATGACAGGTATAATGGGGCATGGTGATGACAGTGGTCATAGAGCATTGGGATGAAATGGATCATGGAGCAATGTGATTACAGGGACCATGTAGCATTGCGAATGCATAGGCTATGGAGCATTGTGATGACGGGAGTCAAGGAGCATTGTGATGTAAGTGGTCATGGATCATTGTGATGACAAGTGTCCTGGACCATTGTGATGCCACGGGTCATGGAGCATTGTGATGACAAGGGCCATGGCGAATTGTGATGACATGTGTCTCGGGGCATTGTGATGACAGTGGTCATCTAGAATTGTGATGAAAGGTATCATGGAGCACTGTGATGACGGGGGCCATGGAGTATAGTGATGACAAGGCCATGGAACATTGTGATGACAAGTATCATGGAGCTTTGTGATGACACGGGCATTCATCATTATGATGACAAGAGTTCTGGAGCATTGTGATGACAAGGGCATGGAGCATTGTGATTACAGGGGTCATGGAGCATTGTGATGACAACTGTCATGGAACATTGTGATGACAGTGTTCATGGAGCATTGTGATTAAAGGGGCCATGGAGCATTTTGATGACAAGGGCAGGCGAACATTTTGATTTCATTGGTAATGGAGCATTGTGATGACATGGGCAGGGAACATTGTGATGACAGGTGTCATGGAGCATTGTGATGACAATTGTCCTGTAACGTTGTGCTGACAGGGATCATGGAACTTTGTGATGAGACGGGCATTGGAGCGTTGTGATGACAGGTGTGCTGGAGCCTTCTGAGGAAAGGTGTCATGGGTCATTGTGATTACAGCCATCATGGAACATTGTGATGACAGTGGTCATGGAGCATTGTAATGACAGGGTCCATGGAGCAATGTGATGACAGGGCTCATGTGGCATTGTGATGACAGTGATCATGGAGCATTGTGATGAAAGGGGTCATGGAGCACTGTGATTACAGGGGCCATGTATAATTGTGATGACAAAGGCCATGGAGCATTGTGGTGACAGTTGTCATGGAGCAGTGTGTTGAAAGGGGCATGGAGCATTGTGACGACAATGGTCATGGATTATTGTGATGACTGGTATCATGGAGCATTGTTATGAAAAAGGTCATGGGACAGTGTAATGACAAGTATCATGGAGCATGTGATGAAAGGAGTCATGGAGCATTGCGAGTAAAAGGATCATGAGGCATTTTGATGACAAGAGTCATGGAACATTGTGATGACAGGGATAATGGAGCATTGTGATGACAAGTGCTATGGAGCATTGTGATGACTGGGGTCATGGGGCATGGTGATGACAGTGGTCATGGAGCATTGTGGTGACAAAGAGCACGGAGCATTGTGATGACAGGTGTCATGGAGCATTGTGATGAAAGGGGTCATGGATCACTACGATGACATGGGTAATGGAGCATTGTGATGACATGGGCAGGGAACATTGTGATGACAGGTGTAATGGAACATTGTGATTACAGGGGACATGGAGCATTTTGATGACATGGGCAGGCAACATTGTGATGACAGTTGTCATGGAGCATTGTGATGACAATTGTCCTGTAACGTTGTGCTGTCACGGATCATGGAGCATTGTGATGAGATGGGCATTGGAGCATTCTGATGACAGGCGTAATGGAGCCTTCTGAGGAAAGGTGTCATGGGTCATTGTGATTACAGCGATCATGGAACATTGTGATGACAGTGGTCATGGAGCATTGTAATGACAGGGATCATGGAGCAATGTGATGACAGGGTTCATGTGGCATTGTGATGACAGTGGTCATGTATCATTGTGATGACAGGGGTCATGCAGCATTGTGATGACATGGGCATGGAGCATAGTGATGACAAGTGTTCTGGAGCATTTTGATGACAAGGGCATGGATCATTGTGATGACAGGGGCCATGAAGCATTGAGATGACAAGGAAATGGAGCATTGTGATGAAAGCGGTCCTGGAGAATTGTGAGGAAACGGGTCATGGATTATTGTGATGGAAGGGTTCCTGGAGCATTCTGATGACAAGTTCCATGCAGCATTTTAATGAACGGGGTATTGGAGCATTGTACAGAAATGGTTCATGGATCATCGTGATTACACGGATCATGGAATATTGTGATGATAAGGGTTTCGGGGCATTGTGAGGACAGGGGTCATGGAGCATTGTAATAGCAGGGGTGATGGGGCATTGTGATGACAGGGGCATGGAGCATTGTGATGACAGAAGTCATAGAATATTGTGATGACAAGGGCCATGGAGCATTGTCATGAAAGGTCTTATCTGGCATGGTGATGAGAGTGGTCATGGAGCATTGTGATAAATGTTGTCCTGAAGCACTGTTATTACAGGGGCCATGTAGAATTTTGATGACAAAGGCCATGGAGCATTGTGAGGGCAGGCATCATGGAGCAATTTGATGAAAGTGGTCATGGAGCATTGTGATGAAATGCGCCATGGAACATTGTGAAGACAAGTGTCCTGGAGCATTGTGATGACAAGGGCCATGGCCAAATCTGATGACAGGTGTCATGGAGCATTGTGATGACAGTGGCCATCTATCATTACGATGAAAGGTATCACGGAGCACTGTGATGACAGGGGCCATGGAGCATTGTGATGACATGGGCATGGAGCATTATGATGAGAAGTGATCTGGAGCATTGCGATGACAAGGGTATGGGGCATTGTGATAACAGGGGCCAGGGATGATTGAGATGACAAGGGCAGGGAACATTGTGATGACAGCGGTCATGGATCATTGTGATGATATCTGCCATGGAACATTGTGCTGACAGGGGCCATAGAGCATTGTAATGACAGGTGTCATGTGGCATTGTGATGACAGTGGTCATAGAGCATTGTGATGAAAAGGATCATGGAGCAATGTGACTACAGGGGCCATGGAGCATTGTGAATACATAGGCCATGGAGCATTGTGATGACAGGGGTCAAGGAGCATTGTGATGACATGGGCATGGGGCATAATGATGACAAGAGTTCTGGAGCATTGTGATGTTAAGGCTATGGAGCATTGTGATTACAGGGGACCAGGAGCATTGTGATTACATGGGCAGTGAATATTGTGATGACAGGGGTCATGGAGCACCGTGACGACAAGTGTCATCGAACATTATGATGACAGGGATCATGGAGCATTGTGATGACAAGTGCCATGGCGAATAGTGATGACAGGTGTCATGGGGCATTGTGATGACAATGGTCATCTAGAATTGTGATGAAAGGTAACATGGAGCACTGTGATAACAGGGGCCATGGAGCATTGCGATGACAAAGGCCATGGAGCATTGTGAGGACAAGTGTCATGGAGCATTGTGATGAGGCGGGCATGGAGCATTATGATGACAAGAGTTCTGGAGCATTGCGTTGACAAGGGGATGGAGCATTGTGATTACAGGGACCATGGAGGATAGTGATGACATCTGTCATGGAACATTGTGCTGACAGGGGCCATGGAACTTTGTGATGACAGGTATAATGGGGCATGGTGATGACAGTGGTCATAGAGCATTGGGATGAAATGGATCATGGAGCAATGTGATTACAGGGACCATGTAGCATTGCGAATGCATAGGCTATGGAGCATTGTGATGACGGGAGTCAAGGAGCATTGTGATGTAAGTGGTCATGGATCATTGTGATGACAAGTGTCCTGGACCATTGTGATGCCACGGGTCATGGAGCATTGTGATGACAAGGGCCATGGCGAATTGTGATGACATGTGTCTCGGGGCATTGTGATGACAGTGGTCATCTAGAATTGTGATGAAAGGTATCATGGAGCACTGTGATGACGGGGGCCATGGAGTATAGTGATGACAAGGCCATGGAACATTGTGATGACAAGTATCATGGAGCTTTGTGATGACACGGGCATTCATCATTATGATGACAAGAGTTCTGGAGCATTGTGATGACAAGGGCATGGAGCATTGTGATTACAGGGGTCATGGAGCATTGTGATGACAACTGTCATGGAACATTGTGATGACAGTGTTCATGGAGCATTGTGATTAAAGGGGCCATGGAGCATTTTGATGACAAGGGCAGGCGAACATTTTGATTTCATTGGTAATGGAGCATTGTGATGACATGGGCAGGGAACATTGTGATGACAGGTGTCATGGAGCATTGTGATGACAATTGTCCTGTAACGTTGTGCTGACAGGGATCATGGAACTTTGTGATGAGACGGGCATTGGTGCGTTGTGATGACAGGTGTGCTGGAGCCTTCTGAGGAAAGGTGTCATGGGTCATTGTGATTACAGCCATCATGGAACATTGTGATGACAGTGGTCATGGAGCATTGTAATGACAGGGGCCATGGAGCAATGTGATGACAGGGCTCATGTGGCATTGTGATGACAGTGATCATGGAGCATTGTGATGAAAGGGGTCATGGAGCAATGTGACTACAGGGGCCATGGAGCATTGTGAATACATAGGCCATGGAGCATTGTGATGACAGGGGTCAAGGAGCATTGTGATGACATGGGCATGGGGCATAATGATGACAAGAGTTCTGGAGCATTGTGATGTTAAGGCTATGGAGCATTGTGATTACAGGGGACCAGGAGCATTGTGATTACATGGGCAGTGAATATTGTGATGACAGGGGTCATGGAGCACCGTGACGACAAGTGTCATCGAACATTATGATGACAGGGATCATGGAGCATTGTGATGACAAGTGCCATGGCGAATAGTGATGACAGGTGTCATGGGGCATTGTGATGACAATGGTCATCTAGAATTGTGATGAAAGGTAACATGGAGCACTGTGATAACAGGGGCCATGGAGCATTGCGATGACAAAGGCCATGGAGCATTGTGAGGACAAGTGTCATGGAGCATTGTGATGAGGCGGGCATGGAGCATTATGATGACAAGAGTTCTGGAGCATTGCGTTGACAAGGGGATGGAGCATTGTGATTACAGGGACCATGGAGGATAGTGATGACATCTGTCATGGAACATTGTGCTGACAGGGGCCATGGAACTTTGTGATGACAGGTATAATGGGGCATGGTGATGACAGTGGTCATAGAGCATTGGGATGAAATGGATCATGGAGCAATGTGATTACAGGGACCATGTAGCATTGCGAATGCATAGGCTATGGAGCATTGTGATGACGGGAGTCAAGGAGCATTGTGATGTAAGTGGTCATGGATCATTGTGATGACAAGTGTCCTGGACCATTGTGATGCCACGGGTCATGGAGCATTGTGATGACAAGGGCCATGGCGAATTGTGATGACATGTGTCTCGGGGCATTGTGATGACAGTGGTCATCTAGAATTGTGATGAAAGGTATCATGGAGCACTGTGATGACGGGGGCCATGGAGTATAGTGATGACAAGGCCATGGAACATTGTGATGACAAGTATCATGGAGCTTTGTGATGACACGGGCATTCATCATTATGATGACAAGAGTTCTGGAGCATTGTGATGACAAGGGCATGGAGCATTGTGATTACAGGGGTCATGGAGCATTGTGATGACAACTGTCATGGAACATTGTGATGACAGTGTTCATGGAGCATTGTGATTAAAGGGGCCATGGAGCATTTTGATGACAAGGGCAGGCGAACATTTTGATTTCATTGGTAATGGAGCATTGTGATGACATGGGCAGGGAACATTGTGATGACAGGTGTCATGGAGCATTGTGATGACAATTGTCCTGTAACGTTGTGCTGACAGGGATCATGGAACTTTGTGATGAGACGGGCATTGGAGCGTTGTGATGACAGGTGTGCTGGAGCCTTCTGAGGAAAGGTGTCATGGGTCATTGTGATTACAGCCATCATGGAACATTGTGATGACAGTGGTCATGGAGCATTGTAATGACAGGGGCCATGGAGCAATGTGATGACAGGGCTCATGTGGCATTGTGATGACAGTGATCATGGAGCATTGTGATGAAAGGGGTCATGGAGCAATGTGACTACAGGGGCCATGGAGCATTGTGAATACATAGGCCATGGAGCATTGTGATGACAGGGGTCAAGGAGCATTGTGATGACATGGGCATGGGGCATAATGATGACAAGAGTTCTGGAGCATTGTGATGTTAAGGCTATGGAGCATTGTGATTACAGGGGACCAGGAGCATTGTGATTACATGGGCAGTGAATATTGTGATGACAGGGGTCATGGAGCACCGTGACGACAAGTGTCATCGAACATTATGATGACAGGGATCATGGAGCATTGTGATGACAAGTGCCATGGCGAATAGTGATGACAGGTGTCATGGGGCATTGTGATGACAATGGTCATCTAGAATTGTGATGAAAGGTAACATGGAGCACTGTGATAACAGGGGCCATGGAGCATTGCGATGACAAAGGCCATGGAGCATTGTGAGGACAAGTGTCATGGAGCATTGTGATGAGGCGGGCATGGAGCATTATGATGACAAGAGTTCTGGAGCATTGCGTTGACAAGGGGATGGAGCATTGTGATTACAGGGACCATGGAGGATAGTGATGACATCTGTCATGGAACATTGTGCTGACAGGGGCCATGGAACTTTGTGATGACAGGTATAATGGGGCATGGTGATGACAGTGGTCATAGAGCATTGGGATGAAATGGATCATGGAGCAATGTGATTACAGGGACCATGTAGCATTGCGAATGCATAGGCTATGGAGCATTGTGATGACGGGAGTCAAGGAGCATTGTGATGTAAGTGGTCATGGATCATTGTGATGACAAGTGTCCTGGACCATTGTGATGCCACGGGTCATGGAGCATTGTGATGACAAGGGCCATGGCGAATTGTGATGACATGTGTCTCGGGGCATTGTGATGACAGTGGTCATCTAGAATTGTGATGAAAGGTATCATGGAGCACTGTGATGACGGGGGCCATGGAGTATAGTGATGACAAGGCCATGGAACATTGTGATGACAAGTATCATGGAGCTTTGTGATGACACGGGCATTCATCATTATGATGACAAGAGTTCTGGAGCATTGTGATGACAAGGGCATGGAGCATTGTGATTACAGGGGTCATGGAGCATTGTGATGACAACTGTCATGGAACATTGTGATGACAGTGTTCATGGAGCATTGTGATTAAAGGGGCCATGGAGCATTTTGATGACAAGGGCAGGCGAACATTTTGATTTCATTGGTAATGGAGCATTGTGATGACATGGGCAGGGAACATTGTGATGACAGGTGTCATGGAGCATTGTGATGACAATTGTCCTGTAACGTTGTGCTGACAGGGATCATGGAACTTTGTGATGAGACGGGCATTGGAGCGTTGTGATGACAGGTGTGCTGGAGCCTTCTGAGGAAAGGTGTCATGGGTCATTGTGATTACAGCCATCATGGAACATTGTGATGACAGTGGTCATGGAGCATTGTAATGACAGGGGCCATGGAGCAATGTGATGACAGGGCTCATGTGGCATTGTGATGACAGTGATCATGGAGCATTGTGATGAAAGGGGTCATGGAGCACTGTGATTACAGGGGCCATGTATAATTGTGATGACAAAGGCCATGGAGCATTGTGGTGACAGTTGTCATGGAGCAGTGTGTTGAAAGGGGCATGGAGCATTGTGACGACAATGGTCATGGATTATTGTGATGACTGGTATCATGGAGCATTGTTATGAAAAAGGTCATGGGACAGTGTAATGACAAGTATCATGGAGCATGTGATGAAAGGAGTCATGGAGCATTGTGAGTAAAAGGATCATGAGGCATTTTGATGACAAGAGTCATGGAACATTGTGATGACAGGGATAATGGAGCATTGTGATGACAAGTGCTATGGAGCATTGTGATGACTGGGGTCATGGGGCATGGTGATGACAGTGGTCATGGAGCATTGTGGTGACAAAGAGCACGGAGCATTGTGATGACAGGTGTCATGGAGCATTGTGATGAAAGGGGTCATGGATCACTACGATGACATGGGTAATGGAGCATTGTGATGACATGGGCAGGGAACATTGTGATGACAGGTGTAATGGAACATTGTGATTACAGGGGACATGGAGCATTTTGATGACATGGGCAGGCAACATTGTGATGACAGTTGTCATGGAGCATTGTGATGACAATTGTCCTGTAACGTTGTGCTGTCACGGATCATGGAGCATTGTGATGAGATGGGCATTGGAGCATTCTGATGACAGGCGTAATGGAGCCTTCTGAGGAAAGGTGTCATGGGTCATTGTGATTACAGCGATCATGGAACATTGTGATGACAGTGGTCATGGAGCATTGTAATGACAGGGATCATGGAGCAATGTGATGACAGGGTTCATGTGGCATTGTGATGACAGTGGTCATGTATCATTGTGATGACAGGGGTCATGCAGCATTGTGATGACATGGGCATGGAGCATAGTGATGACAAGAGTTCTGGAGCATTTTGATGACAAGGGCATGGATCATTGTGATGACAGGGGCCATGAAGCATTGAGATGACAAGGAAATGGAGCATTGTGATGAAAGCGGTCCTGGAGAATTGTGAGGAAACGGGTCATGGATTATTGTGATGGAAGGGTTCCTGGAGCATTCTGATGACAAGTTCCATGCAGCATTTTAATGAACGGGGTATTGGAGCATTGTACAGAAATGGTTCATGGATCATCGTGATTACACGGATCATGGAATATTGTGATGATAAGGGTTTCGGGGCATTGTGAGGACAGGGGTCATGGAGCATTGTAATAGCAGGGGTGATGGGGCATTGTGATGACAGGGGCATGGAGCATTGTGATGACAGAAGTCATAGAATATTGTGATGACAAGGGCCATGGAGCATTGTCATGAAAGGTCTTATCTGGCATGGTGATGAGAGTGGTCATGGAGCATTGTGATAAATGTTGTCCTGAAGCACTGTTATTACAGGGGCCATGTAGAATTTTGATGACAAAGGCCATGGAGCATTGTGAGGACAGGCATCATGGAGCAATTTGATGAAAGTGGTCATGGAGCATTGTGATGAAATGCGCCATGGAACATTGTGAAGACAAGTGTCCTGGAGCATTGTGATGACAAGGGCCATGGCCAAATCTGATGACAGGTGTCATGGAGCATTGTGATGACAGTGGCCATCTATCATTACGATGAAAGGTATCACGGAGCACTGTGATGACAGGGGCCATGGAGCATTGTGATGACATGGGCATGGAACATTATGATGAGAAGTGATCTGGAGCATTGCGATGACAAGGGTATGGGGCATTGTGATTACAGGGGCCAGGGATCATTGAGATGACAAGGGCAGGGAACATTGTGATGACAGCGGTCATGGATCATTGTGATGATATCTGCCATGGAACATTGTGCTGACAGGGGCCATAGAGCATTGTAATGACAGGTGTCATGTGGCATTGTGATGACAGTGGTCATAGAGCATTGTGATGAAAAGGATCATGGAGCAATGTGACTACAGGGGCCATGGAGCATTGTGAATACATAGGCCATGGAGCATTGTGATGACAGGGGTCAAGGAGCATTGTGATGACATGGGCATGGGGCATAATGATGACAAGAGTTCTGGAGCATTGTGATGTTAAGGCTATGGAGCATTGTGATTACAGGGGACCAGGAGCATTGTGATTACATGGGCAGTGAATATTGTGATGACAGGGGTCATGGAGCACCGTGACGACAAGTGTCATCGAACATTATGATGACAGGGATCATGGAGCATTGTGATGACAAGTGCCATGGCGAATAGTGATGACAGGTGTCATGGGGCATTGTGATGACAATGGTCATCTAGAATTGTGATGAAAGGTAACATGGAGCACTGTGATAACAGGGGCCATGGAGCATTGCGATGACAAAGGCCATGGAGCATTGTGAGGACAAGTGTCATGGAGCATTGTGATGAGGCGGGCATGGAGCATTATGATGACAAGAGTTCTGGAGCATTGCGTTGACAAGGGGATGGAGCATTGTGATTACAGGGACCATGGAGGATAGTGATGACATCTGTCATGGAACATTGTGCTGACAGGGGCCATGGAACTTTGTGATGACAGGTATAATGGGGCATGGTGATGACAGTGGTCATAGAGCATTGGGATGAAATGGATCATGGAGCAATGTGATTACAGGGACCATGTAGCATTGCGAATGCATAGGCTATGGAGCATTGTGATGACGGGAGTCAAGGAGCATTGTGATGTAAGTGGTCATGGATCATTGTGATGACAAGTGTCCTGGACCATTGTGATGCCACGGGTCATGGAGCATTGTGATGACAAGGGCCATGGCGAATTGTGATGACATGTGTCTCGGGGCATTGTGATGACAGTGGTCATCTAGAATTGTGATGAAAGGTATCATGGAGCACTGTGATGACGGGGGCCATGGAGTATAGTGATGACAAGGCCATGGAACATTGTGATGACAAGTATCATGGAGCTTTGTGATGACACGGGCATTCATCATTATGATGACAAGAGTTCTGGAGCATTGTGATGACAAGGGCATGGAGCATTGTGATTACAGGGGTCATGGAGCATTGTGATGACAACTGTCATGGAACATTGTGATGACAGTGTTCATGGAGCATTGTGATTAAAGGGGCCATGGAGCATTTTGACGACAAGGGCAGGCGAACATTTTGATTTCATTGGTAATGGAGCATTGTGATGACATGGGCAGGGAACATTGTGATGACAGGTGTCATGGAGCATTGTGATGACAATTGTCCTGTAACGTTGTGCTGACAGG
The DNA here is from genome assembly GCF_028023285.1 of Balaenoptera ricei. Classification (NCBI taxonomy): domain Eukaryota; kingdom Metazoa; phylum Chordata; class Mammalia; order Artiodactyla; family Balaenopteridae; genus Balaenoptera; species Balaenoptera ricei. Next base: position 302,426 of record NW_026777490.1, read on the forward strand.
GATCATGGAACTTTGTGATGAGACGGGCATTGGAGCGTTGTGATGACAGGTGTGCTGGAGCCTTCTGAGGAAAGGTGTCATGGGTCATTGTGATTACAGCCATCATGGAACATTGTGATGACAGTGGTCATGGAGCATTGTAATGACAGGGTCCATGGAGCAATGTGATGACAGGGCTCATGTGGCATTGTGATGACAGTGATCATGGAGCATTGTGATGAAAGGGGTCATGGAGCACTGTGATTACAGGGGCCATGTATAATTGTGATGACAAAGGCCATGGAGCATTGTGGTGACAGTTGTCATGGAGCAGTGTGTTGAAAGGGGCATGGAGCATTGTGACGACAATGGTCATGGATTATTGTGATGACTGGTATCATGGAGCATTGTTATGAAAAAGGTCATGGGACAGTGTAATGACAAGTATCATGGAGCATGTGATGAAAGGAGTCATGGAGCATTGCGAGTAAAAGGATCATGAGGCATTTTGATGACAAGAGTCATGGAACATTGTGATGACAGGGATAATGGAGCATTGTGATGACAAGTGCTATGGAGCATTGTGATGACTGGGGTCATGGGGCATGGTGATGACAGTGGTCATGGAGCATTGTGGTGACAAAGAGCACGGAGCATTGTGATGACAGGTGTCATGGAGCATTGTGATGAAAGGGGTCATGGATCACTACGATGACATGGGTAATGGAGCATTGTGATGACATGGGCAGGGAACATTGTGATGACAGGTGTAATGGAACATTGTGATTACAGGGGACATGGAGCATTTTGATGACATGGGCAGGCAACATTGTGATGACAGTTGTCATGGAGCATTGTGATGACAATTGTCCTGTAACGTTGTGCTGTCACGGATCATGGAGCATTGTGATGAGATGGGCATTGGAGCATTCTGATGACAGGCGTAATGGAGCCTTCTGAGGAAAGGTGTCATGGGTCATTGTGATTACAGCGATCATGGAACATTGTGATGACAGTGGTCATGGAGCATTGTAATGACAGGGATCATGGAGCAATGTGATGACAGGGTTCATGTGGCATTGTGATGACAGTGGTCATGTATCATTGTGATGACAGGGGTCATGCAGCATTGTGATGACATGGGCATGGAGCATAGTGATGACAAGTGTTCTGGAGCATTTTGATGACAAGGGCATGGATCATTGTGATGACAGGGGCCATGAAGCATTGAGATGACAAGGAAATGGAGCATTGTGATGAAAGCGGTCCTGGAGAATTGTGAGGAAACGGGTCATGGATTATTGTGATGGAAGGGTTCCTGGAGCATTCTGATGACAAGTTCCATGCAGCATTTTAATGAACGGGGTATTGGAGCATTGTACAGAAATGGTTCATGGATCATCGTGATTACACGGATCATGGAATATTGTGATGATAAGGGTTTCGGGGCATTGTGAGGACAGGGGTCATGGAGCATTGTAATAGCAGGGGTGATGGGGCATTGTGATGACAGGGGCATGGAGCATTGTGATGACAGAAGTCATAGAATATTGTGATGACAAGGGCCATGGAGCATTGTCATGAAAGGTCTTATCTGGCATGGTGATGAGAGTGGTCATGGAGCATTGTGATAAATGTTGTCCTGAAGCACTGTTATTACAGGGGCCATGTAGAATTTTGATGACAAAGGCCATGGAGCATTGTGAGGACAGGCATCATGGAGCAATTTGATGAAAGTGGTCATGGAGCATTGTGATGAAATGCGCCATGGAACATTGTGAAGACAAGTGTCCTGGAGCATTGTGATGACAAGGGCCATGGCCAAATCTGATGACAGGTGTCATGGAGCATTGTGATGACAGTGGCCATCTATCATTACGATGAAAGGTATCACGGAGCACTGTGATGACAGGGGCCATGGAGCATTGTGATGACATGGGCATGGAGCATTATGATGAGAAGTGATCTGGAGCATTGCGATGACAAGGGTATGGGGCATTGTGATAACAGGGGCCAGGGATGATTGAGATGACAAGGGCAGGGAACATTGTGATGACAGCGGTCATGGATCATTGTGATGATATCTGCCATGGAACATTGTGCTGACAGGGGCCATAGAGCATTGTAATGACAGGTGTCATGTGGCATTGTGATGACAGTGGTCATAGAGCATTGTGATGAAAAGGATCATGGAGCAATGTGACTACAGGGGCCATGGAGCATTGTGAATACATAGGCCATGGAGCATTGTGATGACAGGGGTCAAGGAGCATTGTGATGACATGGGCATGGGGCATAATGATGACAAGAGTTCTGGAGCATTGTGATGTTAAGGCTATGGAGCATTGTGATTACAGGGGACCAGGAGCATTGTGATTACATGGGCAGTGAATATTGTGATGACAGGGGTCATGGAGCACCGTGACGACAAGTGTCATCGAACATTATGATGACAGGGATCATGGAGCATTGTGATGACAAGTGCCATGGCGAATAGTGATGACAGGTGTCATGGGGCATTGTGATGACAATGGTCATCTAGAATTGTGATGAAAGGTAACATGGAGCACTGTGATAACAGGGGCCATGGAGCATTGCGATGACAAAGGCCATGGAGCATTGTGAGGACAAGTGTCATGGAGCATTGTGATGAGGCGGGCATGGAGCATTATGATGACAAGAGTTCTGGAGCATTGCGTTGACAAGGGGATGGAGCATTGTGATTACAGGGACCATGGAGGATAGTGATGACATCTGTCATGGAACATTGTGCTGACAGGGGCCATGGAACTTTGTGATGACAGGTATAATGGGGCATGGTGATGACAGTGGTCATAGAGCATTGGGATGAAATGGATCATGGAGCAATGTGATTACAGGGACCATGTAGCATTGCGAATGCATAGGCTATGGAGCATTGTGATGACGGGAGTCAAGGAGCATTGTGATGTAAGTGGTCATGGATCATTGTGATGACAAGTGTCCTGGACCATTGTGATGCCACGGGTCATGGAGCATTGTGATGACAAGGGCCATGGCGAATTGTGATGACATGTGTCTCGGGGCATTGTGATGACAGTGGTCATCTAGAATTGTGATGAAAGGTATCATGGAGCACTGTGATGACGGGGGCCATGGAGTATAGTGATGACAAGGCCATGGAACATTGTGATGACAAGTATCATGGAGCTTTGTGATGACACGGGCATTCATCATTATGATGACAAGAGTTCTGGAGCATTGTGATGACAAGGGCATGGAGCATTGTGATTACAGGGGTCATGGAGCATTGTGATGACAACTGTCATGGAACATTGTGATGACAGTGTTCATGGAGCATTGTGATTAAAGGGGCCATGGAGCATTTTGATGACAAGGGCAGGCGAACATTTTGATTTCATTGGTAATGGAGCATTGTGATGACATGGGCAGGGAACATTGTGATGACAGGTGTCATGGAGCATTGTGATGACAATTGTCCTGTAACGTTGTGCTGACAGGGATCATGGAACTTTGTGATGAGACGGGCATTGGAGCGTTGTGATGACAGGTGTGCTGGAGCCTTCTGAGGAAAGGTGTCATGGGTCATTGTGATTACAGCCATCATGGAACATTGTGATGACAGTGGTCATGGAGCATTGTAATGACAGGGGCCATGGAGCAATGTGATGACAGGGCTCATGTGGCATTGTGATGACAGTGATCATGGAGCATTGTGATGAAAGGGGTCATGGAGCACTGTGATTACAGGGGCCATGTATAATTGTGATGACAAAGGCCATGGAGCATTGTGGTGACAGTTGTCATGGAGCAGTGTGTTGAAAGGGGCATGGAGCATTGTGACGACAATGGTCATGGATTATTGTGATGACTGGTATCATGGAGCATTGTTATGAAAAAGGTCATGGGACAGTGTAATGACAAGTATCATGGAGCATGTGATGAAAGGAGTCATGGAGCATTGTGAGTAAAAGGATCATGAGGCATTTTGATGACAAGAGTCATGGAACATTGTGATGACAGGGATAATGGAGCATTGTGATGACAAGTGCTATGGAGCATTGTGATGACTGGGGTCATGGGGCATGGTGATGACAGTGGTCATGGAGCATTGTGGTGACAAAGAGCACGGAGCATTGTGATGACAGGTGTCATGGAGCATTGTGATGAAAGGGGTCATGGATCACTACGATGACATGGGTAATGGAGCATTGTGATGACATGGGCAGGGAACATTGTGATGACAGGTGTAATGGAACATTGTGATTACAGGGGACATGGAGCATTTTGATGACATGGGCAGGCAACATTGTGATGACAGTTGTCATGGAGCATTGTGGTGACAATTGTCCTGTAACGTTGTGCTGTCACGGATCATGGAGCATTGTGATGAGATGGGCATTGGAGCATTCTGATGACAGGCGTAATGGAGCCTTCTGAGGAAAGGTGTCATGGGTCATTGTGATTACAGCGATCATGGAACATTGTGATGACAGTGGTCATGGAGCATTGTAATGACAGGGATCATGGAGCAATGTGATGACAGGGTTCATGTGGCATTGTGATGACAGTGGTCATGTATCATTGTGATGACAGGGGTCATGCAGCATTGTGATGACATGGGCATGGAGCATAGTGATGACAAGAGTTCTGGAGCATTTTGATGACAAGGGCATGGATCATTGTGATGACAGGGGCCATGAAGCATTGAGATGACAAGGAAATGGAGCATTGTGATGAAAGCGGTCCTGGAGAATTGTGAGGAAACGGGTCATGGATTATTGTGATGGAAGGGTTCCTGGAGCATTCTGATGACAAGTTCCATGCAGCATTTTAATGAACGGGGTATTGGAGCATTGTACAGAAATGGTTCATGGATCATCGTGATTACACGGATCATGGAATATTGTGATGATAAGGGTTTCGGGGCATTGTGAGGACAGGGGTCATGGAGCATTGTAATAGCAGGGGTGATGGGGCATTGTGATGACAGGGGCATGGAGCATTGTGATGACAGAAGTCATAGAATATTGTGATGACAAGGGCCATGGAGCATTGTCATGAAAGGTCTTATCTGGCATGGTGATGAGAGTGGTCATGGAGCATTGTGATAAATGTTGTCCTGAAGCACTGTTATTACAGGGGCCATGTAGAATTTTGATGACAAAGGCCATGGAGCATTGTGAGGGCAGGCATCATGGAGCAATTTGATGAAAGTGGTCATGGAGCATTGTGATGAAATGCGCCATGGAACATTGTGAAGACAAGTGTCCTGGAGCATTGTGATGACAAGGGCCATGGCCAAATCTGATGACAGGTGTCATGGAGCATTGTGATGACAGTGGCCATCTATCATTACGATGAAAGGTATCACGGAGCACTGTGATGACAGGGGCCATGGAGCATTGTGATGACATGGGCATGGAGCATTATGATGAGAAGTGATCTGGAGCATTGCGATGACAAGGGTATGGGGCATTGTGATAACAGGGGCCAGGGATGATTGAGATGACAAGGGCAGGGAACATTGTGATGACAGCGGTCATGGATCATTGTGATGATATCTGCCATGGAACATTGTGCTGACAGGGGCCATAGAGCATTGTAATGACAGGTGTCATGTGGCATTGTGATGACAGTGGTCATAGAGCATTGTGATGAAAAGGATCATGGAGCAATGTGACTACAGGGGCCATGGAGCATTGTGAATACATAGGCCATGGAGCATTGTGATGACAGGGGTCAAGGAGCATTGTGATGACATGGGCATGGGGCATAATGATGACAAGAGTTCTGGAGCATTGTGATGTTAAGGCTATGGAGCATTGTGATTACAGGGGACCAGGAGCATTGTGATTACATGGGCAGTGAATATTGTGATGACAGGGGTCATGGAGCACCGTGACGACAAGTGTCATCGAACATTATGATGACAGGGATCATGGAGCATTGTGATGACAAGTGCCATGGCGAATAGTGATGACAGGTGTCATGGGGCATTGTGATGACAATGGTCATCTAGAATTGTGATGAAAGGTAACATGGAGCACTGTGATAACAGGGGCCATGGAGCATTGCGATGACAAAGGCCATGGAGCATTGTGAGGACAAGTGTCATGGAGCATTGTGATGAGGCGGGCATGGAGCATTATGATGACAAGAGTTCTGGAGCATTGCGTTGACAAGGGGATGGAGCATTGTGATTACAGGGACCATGGAGGATAGTGATGACATCTGTCATGGAACATTGTGCTGACAGGGGCCATGGAACTTTGTGATGACAGGTATAATGGGGCATGGTGATGACAGTGGTCATAGAGCATTGGGATGAAATGGATCATGGAGCAATGTGATTACAGGGACCATGTAGCATTGCGAATGCATAGGCTATGGAGCATTGTGATGACGGGAGTCAAGGAGCATTGTGATGTAAGTGGTCATGGATCATTGTGATGACAAGTGTCCTGGACCATTGTGATGCCACGGGTCATGGAGCATTGTGATGACAAGGGCCATGGCGAATTGTGATGACATGTGTCTCGGGGCATTGTGATGACAGTGGTCATCTAGAATTGTGATGAAAGGTATCATGGAGCACTGTGATGACGGGGGCCATGGAGTATAGTGATGACAAGGCCATGGAACATTGTGATGACAAGTATCATGGAGCTTTGTGATGACACGGGCATTCATCATTATGATGACAAGAGTTCTGGAGCATTGTGATGACAAGGGCATGGAGCATTGTGATTACAGGGGTCATGGAGCATTGTGATGACAACTGTCATGGAACATTGTGATGACAGTGTTCATGGAGCATTGTGATTAAAGGGGCCATGGAGCATTTTGATGACAAGGGCAGGCGAACATTTTGATTTCATTGGTAATGGAGCATTGTGATGACATGGGCAGGGAACATTGTGATGACAGGTGTCATGGAGCATTGTGATGACAATTGTCCTGTAACGTTGTGCTGACAGGGATCATGGAACTTTGTGATGAGACGGGCATTGGTGCGTTGTGATGACAGGTGTGCTGGAGCCTTCTGAGGAAAGGTGTCATGGGTCATTGTGATTACAGCCATCATGGAACATTGTGATGACAGTGGTCATGGAGCATTGTAATGACAGGGGCCATGGAGCAATGTGATGACAGGGCTCATGTGGCATTGTGATGACAGTGATCATGGAGCATTGTGATGAAAGGGGTCATGGAGCACTGTGATTACAGGGGCCATGTATAATTGTGATGACAAAGGCCATGGAGCATTGTGATGACAGGGGTCAAGGAGCATTGTGATGACATGGGCATGGGGCATAATGATGACAAGAGTTCTGGAGCATTGTGATGTTAAGGCTATGGAGCATTGTGATTACAGGGGACCAGGAGCATTGTGATTACATGGGCAGTGAATATTGTGATGACAGTGGTCATGGAGCACCGTGACGACAAGTGTCATCGAACATTATGATGACAGGGATCATGGAGCATTGTGATGACAAGTGCCATGGCGAATAGTGATGACAGGTGTCATGGGGCATTGTGATGACAATGGTCATCTAGAATTGTGATGAAAGGTAACATGGAGCACTGTGATAACAGGGGCCATGGAGCATTGCGATGACAAAGGCCATGGAGCATTGTGAGGACAAGTGTCATGGAGCATTGTGATGAGGCGGGCATGGAGCATTATGATGACAAGAGTTCTGGAGCATTGCGTTGACAAGGGGATGGAGCATTGTGATTACAGGGACCATGGAGGATAGTGATGACATCTGTCATGGAACATTGTGCTGACAGGGGCCATGGAACTTTGTGATGACAGGTATAATGGGGCATGGTGATGACAGTGGTCATAGAGCATTGGGATGAAATGGATCATGGAGCAATGTGATTACAGGGACCATGTAGCATTGCGAATGCATAGGCTATGGAGCATTGTGATGACGGGAGTCAAGGAGCATTGTGATGTAAGTGGTCATGGATCATTGTGATGACAAGTGTCCTGGACCATTGTGATGCCACGGGTCATGGAGCATTGTGATGACAAGGGCCATGGCGAATTGTGATGACATGTGTCTCGGGGCATTGTGATGACAGTGGTCATCTAGAATTGTGATGAAAGGTATCATGGAGCACTGTGATGACGGGGGCCATGGAGTATAGTGATGACAAGGCCATGGAACATTGTGATGACAAGTATCATGGAGCTTTGTGATGACACGGGCATTCATCATTATGATGACAAGAGTTCTGGAGCATTGTGATGACAAGGGCATGGAGCATTGTGATTACAGGGGTCATGGAGCATTGTGATGACAACTGTCATGGAACATTGTGATGACAGTGTTCATGGAGCATTGTGATTAAAGGGGCCATGGAGCATTTTGATGACAAGGGCAGGCGAACATTTTGATTTCATTGGTAATGGAGCATTGTGATAACATGGGCAGGGAACATTGTGATGACAGGTGTCATGGAGCATTGTGATGACAATTGTCCTGTAACGTTGTGCTGACAGGGATCATGGAACTTTGTGATGAGACGGGCATTGGAGCGTTGTGATGACAGGTGTGCTGGAGCCTTCTGAGGAAAGGTGTCATGGGTCATTGTGATTACAGCCATCATGGAACATTGTGATGACAGTGGTCATGGAGCATTGTAATGACAGGGGCCATGGAGCAATGTGATGACAGGGCTCATGTGGCATTGTGATGACAGTGATCATGGAGCATTGTGATGAAAGGGGTCATGGAGCAATGTGACTACAGGGGCCATGGAGCATTGTGAATACATAGGCCATGGAGCATTGTGATGACAGGGGTCAAGGAGCATTGTGATGACATGGGCATGGGGCATAATGATGACAAGAGTTCTGGAGCATTGTGATGTTAAGGCTATGGAGCATTGTGATTACAGGGGACCAGGAGCATTGTGATTACATGGGCAGTGAATATTGTGATGACAGGGGTCATGGAGCACCGTGACGACAAGTGTCATCGAACATTATGATGACAGGGATCATGGAGCATTGTGATGACAAGTGCCATGGCGAATAGTGATGACAGGTGTCATGGGGCATTGTGATGACAATGGTCATCTAGAATTGTGATGAAAGGTAACATGGAGCACTGTGATAACAGGGGCCATGGAGCATTGCGATGACAAAGGCCATGGAGCATTGTGAGGACAAGTGTCATGGAGCATTGTGATGAGGCGGGCATGGAGCATTATGATGACAAGAGTTCTGGAGCATTGCGTTGACAAGGGGATGGAGCATTGTGATTACAGGGACCATGGAGGATAGTGATGACATCTGTCATGGAACATTGTGCTGACAGGGGCCATGGAACTTTGTGATGACAGGTATAATGGGGCATGGTGATGACAGTGGTCATAGAGCATTGGGATGAAATGGATCATGGAGCAATGTGATTACAGGGACCATGTAGCATTGCGAATGCATAGGCTATGGAGCATTGTGATGACGGGAGTCAAGGAGCATTGTGATGTAAGTGGTCATGGATCATTGTGATGACAAGTGTCCTGGACCATTGTGATGCCACGGGTCATGGAGCATTGTGATGACAAGGGCCATGGCGAATTGTGATGACATGTGTCTCGGGGCATTGTGATGACAGTGGTCATCTAGAATTGTGATGAAAGGTATCATGGAGCACTGTGATGACGGGGGCCATGGAGTATAGTGATGACAAGGCCATGGAACATTGTGATGACAAGTATCATGGAGCTTTGTGATGACACGGGCATTCATCATTATGATGACAAGAGTTCTGGAGCATTGTGATGACAAGGGCATGGAGCATTGTGATTACAGGGGTCATGGAGCATTGTGATGACAACTGTCATGGAACATTGTGATGACAGTGTTCATGGAGCATTGTGATTAAAGGGGCCATGGAGCATTTTGATGACAAGGGCAGGCGAACATTTTGATTTCATTGGTAATGGAGCATTGTGATGACATGGGCAGGGAACATTGTGATGACAGGTGTCATGGAGCATTGTGATGACAATTGTCCTGTAACGTTGTGCTGACAGGGATCATGGAACTTTGTGATGAGACGGGCATTGGAGCGTTGTGATGACAGGTGTGCTGGAGCCTTCTGAGGAAAGGTGTCATGGGTCATTGTGATTACAGCCATCATGGAACATTGTGATGACAGTGGTCATGGAGCATTGTAATGACAGGGGCCATGGAGCAATGTGATGACAGGGCTCATGTGGCATTGTGATGACAGTGATCATGGAGCATTGTGATGAAAGGGGTCATGGAGCACTGTGATTACAGGGGCCATGTATAATTGTGATGACAAAGGCCATGGAGCATTGTGGTGACAGTTGTCATGGAGCAGTGTGTTGAAAGGGGCATGGAGCATTGTGACGACAATGGTCATGGATTATTGTGATGACTGGTATCATGGAGCATTGTTATGAAAAAGGTCATGGGACAGTGTAATGACAAGTATCATGGAGCATGTGATGAAAGGAGTCATGGAGCATTGTGAGTAAAAGGATCATGAGGCATTTTGATGACAAGAGTCATGGAACATTGTGATGACAGGGATAATGGAGCATTGTGATGACAAGTGCTATGGAGCATTGTGATGACTGGGGTCCTGGGGCATGGTGATGACAGTGGTCATGGAGCATTGTGGTGACAAAGAGCACGGAGCATTGTGATGACAGGTGTCATGGAGCATTGTGATGAAAGGGGTCATGGATCACTACGATGACATGGGTAATGGAGCATTGTGATGACATGGGCAGGGAACATTGTGATGACAGGTGTAATGGAACATTGTGATTACAGGGGACATGGAGCATTTTGATGACATGGGCAGGCAACATTGTGATGACAGTTGTCATGGAGCATTGTGATGACAATTGTCCTGTAACGTTGTGCTGTCACGGATCATGGAGCATTGTGATGAGATGGGCATTGGAGCATTCTGATGACAGGCGTAATGGAGCCTTCTGAGGAAAGGTGTCATGGGTCATTGTGATTACAGCGATCATGGAACATTGTGATGACAGTGGTCATGGAGCATTGTAATGACAGGGATCATGGAGCAATGTGATGACAGGGTTCATGTGGCATTGTGATGACAGTGGTCATGTATCATTGTGATGACAGGGGTCATGCAGCATTGTGATGACATGGGCATGGAGCATAGTGATGACAAGAGTTCTGGAGCATTTTGATGACAAGGGCATGGATCATTGTGATGACAGGGGCCATGAAGCATTGAGATGACAAGGAAATGGAGCATTGTGATGAAAGCGGTCCTGGAGAATTGTGAGGAAACGGGTCATGGATTATTGTGATGGAAGGGTTCCTGGAGCATTCTGATGACAAGTTCCATGCAGCATTTTAATGAACGGGGTATTGGAGCATTGTACAGAAATGGTTCATGGATCATCGTGATTACACGGATCATGGAATATTGTGATGATAAGGGTTTCGGGGCATTGTGAGGACAGGGGTCATGGAGCATTGTAATAGCAGGGGTGATGGGGCATTGTGATGACAGGGGCATGGAGCATTGTGATGACAGAAGTCATAGAATATTGTGATGACAAGGGCCATGGAGCATTGTCATGAAAGGTCTTATCTGGCATGGTGATGAGAGTGGTCATGGAGCATTGTGATAAATGTTGTCCTGAAGCACTGTTATTACAGGGGCCATGTAGAATTTTGATGACAAAGGCCATGGAGCATTGTGAGGGCAGGCATCATGGAGCAATTTGATGAAAGTGGTCATGGAGCATTGTGATGAAATGCGCCATGGAACATTGTGAAGACAAGTGTCCTGGAGCATTGTGATGACAAGGGCCATGGCCAAATCTGATGACAGGTGTCATGGAGCATTGTGATGACAGTGGCCATCTATCATTACGATGAAAGGTATCACGGAGCACTGTGATGACAGGGGCCATGGAGCATTGTGATGACATGGGCATGGAGCATTATGATGAGAAGTGATCTGGAGCATTGCGATGACAAGGGTATGGGGCATTGTGATAACAGGGGCCAGGGATGATTGAGATGACAAGGGCAGGGAACATTGTGATGACAGCGGTCATGGATCATTGTGATGATATCTGCCATGGAACATTGTGCTGACAGGGGCCATAGAGCATTGTAATGACAGGTGTCATGTGGCATTGTGATGACAGTGGTCATAGAGCATTGTGATGAAAAGGATCATGGAGCAATGTGACTACAGGGGCCATGGAGCATTGTGAATACATAGGCCATGGAGCATTGTGATGACAGGGGTCAAGGAGCATTGTGATGACATGGGCATGGGGCATAATGATGACAAGAGTTCTGGAGCATTGTGATGTTAAGGCTATGGAGCATTGTGATTACAGGGGACCAGGAGCATTGTGATTACATGGGCAGTGAATATTGTGATGACAGGGGTCATGGAGCACCGTGACGACAAGTGTCATCGAACATTATGATGACAGGGATCATGGAGCATTGTGATGACAAGTGCCATGGCGAATAGTGATGACAGGTGTCATGGGGCATTGTGATGACAATGGTCATCTAGAATTGTGATGAAAGGTAACATGGAGCACTGTGATAACAGGGGCCATGGAGCATTGCGATGACAAAGGCCATGGAGCATTGTGAGGACAAGTGTCATGGAGCATTGTGATGAGGCGGGCATGGAGCATTATGATGACAAGAGTTCTGGAGCATTGCGTTGACAAGGGGATGGAGCATTGTGATTACAGGGACCATGGAGGATAGTGATGACATCTGTCATGGAACATTGTGCTGACAGGGGCCATGGAACTTTGTGATGACAGGTATAATGGGGCATGGTGATGACAGTGGTCATAGAGCATTGGGATGAAATGGATCATGGAGCAATGTGATTACAGGGACCATGTAGCATTGCGAATGCATAGGCTATGGAGCATTGTGATGACGGGAGTCAAGGAGCATTGTGATGTAAGTGGTCATGGATCATTGTGATGACAAGTGTCCTGGACCATTGTGATGCCACGGGTCATGGAGCATTGTGATGACAAGGGCCATGGCGAATTGTGATGACATGTGTCTCGGGGCATTGTGATGACAGTGGTCATCTAGAATTGTGATGAAAGGTATCATGGAGCACTGTGATGACGGGGGCCATGGAGTATAGTGATGACAAGGCCATGGAACATTGTGATGACAAGTATCATGGAGCTTTGTGATGACACGGGCATTCATCATTATGATGACAAGAGTTCTGGAGCATTGTGATGACAAGGGCATGGAGCATTGTGATTACAGGGGTCATGGAGCATTGTGATGACAACTGTCATGGAACATTGTGATGACAGTGTTCATGGAGCATTGTGATTAAAGGGGCCATGGAGCATTTTGATGACAAGGGCAGGCGAACATTTTGATTTCATTGGTAATGGAGCATTGTGATGACATGGGCAGGGAACATTGTGATGACAGGTGTCATGGAGCATTGTGATGACAATTGTCCTGTAACGTTGTGCTGACAGGGATCATGGAACTTTGTGATGAGACGGGCATTGGTGCGTTGTGATGACAGGTGTGCTGGAGCCTTCTGAGGAAAGGTGTCATGGGTCATTGTGATTACAGCCATCATGGAACATTGTGATGACAGTGGTCATGGAGCATTGTAATGACAGGGTCCATGGAGCAATGTGATGACAGGGCTCATGTGGCATTGTGATGACAGTGATCATGGAGCATTGTGATGAAAGGGGTCATGGAGCACTGTGATTACAGGGGCCATGTATAATTGTGATGACAAAGGCCATGGAGCATTGTGGTGACAGTTGTCATGGAGCAGTGTGTTGAAAGGGGCATGGAGCATTGTGACGACAATGGTCATGGATTATTGTGATGACTGGTATCATGGAGCATTGTTATGAAAAAGGTCATGGGACAGTGTAATGACAAGTATCATGGAGCATGTGATGAAAGGAGTCATGGAGCATTGTGAGTAAAAGGATCATGAGGCATTTTGATGACAAGAGTCATGGAACATTGTGATGACAGGGATAATGGAGCATTGTGATGACAAGTGCTATGGAGCATTGTGATGACTGGGGTCATGGGGCATGGTGATGACAGTGGTCATGGAGCATTGTGGTGACAAAGAGCACGGAGCATTGTGATGACAGGTGTCATGGAGCATTGTGATGAAAGGGGTCATGGATCACTACGATGACATGGGTAATGGAGCATTGTGATGACATGGGCAGGGAACATTGTGATGACAGGTGTAATGGAACATTGTGATTACAGGGGACATGGAGCATTTTGATGACATGGGCAGGCAACATTGTGATGACAGTTGTCATGGAGCATTGTGGTGACAATTGTCCTGTAACGTTGTGCTGTCACGGATCATGGAGCATTGTGATGAGATGGGCATTGGAGCATTCTGATGACAGGCGTAATGGAGCCTTCTGAGGAAAGGTGTCATGGGTCATTGTGATTACAGCGATCATGGAACATTGTGATGACAGTGGTCATGGAGCATTGTAATGACAGGGATCATGGAGCAATGTGATGACAGGGTTCATGTGGCATTGTGATGACAGTGGTCATGTATCATTGTGATGACAGGGGTCATGCAGCATTGTGATGACATGGGCATGGAGCATAGTGATGACAAGAGTTCTGGAGCATTTTGATGACAAGGGCATGGATCATTGTGATGACAGGGGCCATGAAGCATTGAGATGACAAGGAAATGGAGCATTGTGATGAAAGCGGTCCTGGAGAATTGTGAGGAAACAGGTCATGGATTATTGTGATGGAAGGGTTCCTGGAGCATTCTGATGACAAGTTCCATGCAGCATTTTAATGAACGGGGTATTGTAGCATTGTACAGAAATGGTTCATGGATCATCGTGATTACACGGATCATGGAATATTGTGATGATAAGGGTTTCGGGGCATTGTGAGGACAGGGGTCATGGAGCATTGTAATAGCAGGGGTGATGGGGCATTGTGATGACAGGGGCATGGAGCATTGTGATGACAGAAGTCATAGAATATTGTGATGACAAGGGCCATGGAGCATTGTCATGAAAGGTCTTATCTGGCATGGTGATGAGAGTGGTCATGGAGCATTGTGATAAATGTTGTCCTGAAGCACTGTTATTACAGGGGCCATGTAGAATTTTGATGACAAAGGCCATGGAGCATTGTGAGGGCAGGCATCATGGAGCAATTTGATGAAAG
Organism: Balaenoptera ricei; assembly: GCF_028023285.1. NCBI lineage: Eukaryota > Metazoa > Chordata > Mammalia > Artiodactyla > Balaenopteridae > Balaenoptera > Balaenoptera ricei. Next base: position 317,664 of record NW_026777490.1, read on the forward strand.
TGGTCATGGAGCATTGTGATGAAATGCGCCATGGAACATTGTGAAGACAAGTGTCCTGGAGCATTGTGATGACAAGGGCCATGGCCAAATCTGATGACAGGTGTCATGGAGCATTGTGATGACAGTGGCCATCTATCATTACGATGAAAGGTATCACGGAGCACTGTGATGACAGGGGCCATGGAGCATTGTGATGACATGGGCATGGAGCATTATGATGAGAAGTGATCTGGAGCATTGCGATGACAAGGGTATGGGGCATTGTGATAACAGGGGCCAGGGATGATTGAGATGACAAGGGCAGGGAACATTGTGATGACAGCGGTCATGGATCATTGTGATGATATCTGCCATGGAACATTGTGCTGACAGGGGCCATAGAGCATTGTAATGACAGGTGTCATGTGGCATTGTGATGACAGTGGTCATAGAGCATTGTGATGAAAAGGATCATGGAGCAATGTGACTACAGGGGCCATGGAGCATTGTGAATACATAGGCCATGGAGCATTGTGATGACAGGGGTCAAGGAGCATTGTGATGACATGGGCATGGGGCATAATGATGACAAGAGTTCTGGAGCATTGTGATGTTAAGGCTATGGAGCATTGTGATTACAGGGGACCAGGAGCATTGTGATTACATGGGCAGTGAATATTGTGATGACAGGGGTCATGGAGCACCGTGACGACAAGTGTCATCGAACATTATGATGACAGGGATCATGGAGCATTGTGATGACAAGTGCCATGGCGAATAGTGATGACAGGTGTCATGGGGCATTGTGATGACAATGGTCATCTAGAATTGTGATGAAAGGTAACATGGAGCACTGTGATAACAGGGGCCATGGAGCATTGCGATGACAAAGGCCATGGAGCATTGTGAGGACAAGTGTCATGGAGCATTGTGATGAGGCGGGCATGGAGCATTATGATGACAAGAGTTCTGGAGCATTGCGTTGACAAGGGGATGGAGCATTGTGATTACAGGGACCATGGAGGATAGTGATGACATCTGTCATGGAACATTGTGCTGACAGGGGCCATGGAACTTTGTGATGACAGGTATAATGGGGCATGGTGATGACAGTGGTCATAGAGCATTGGGATGAAATGGATCATGGAGCAATGTGATTACAGGGACCATGTAGCATTGCGAATGCATAGGCTATGGAGCATTGTGATGACGGGAGTCAAGGAGCATTGTGATGTAAGTGGTCATGGATCATTGTGATGACAAGTGTCCTGGACCATTGTGATGCCACGGGTCATGGAGCATTGTGATGACAAGGGCCATGGCGAATTGTGATGACATGTGTCTCGGGGCATTGTGATGACAGTGGTCATCTAGAATTGTGATGAAAGGTATCATGGAGCACTGTGATGACGGGGGCCATGGAGTATAGTGATGACAAGGCCATGGAACATTGTGATGACAAGTATCATGGAGCTTTGTGATGACACGGGCATTCATCATTATGATGACAAGAGTTCTGGAGCATTGTGATGACAAGGGCATGGAGCATTGTGATTACAGGGGTCATGGAGCATTGTGATGACAACTGTCATGGAACATTGTGATGACAGTGTTCATGGAGCATTGTGATTAAAGGGGCCATGGAGCATTTTGATGACAAGGGCAGGCGAACATTTTGATTTCATTGGTAATGGAGCATTGTGATGACATGGGCAGGGAACATTGTGATGACAGGTGTCATGGAGCATTGTGATGACAATTGTCCTGTAACGTTGTGCTGACAGGGATCATGGAACTTTGTGATGAGACGGGCATTGGTGCGTTGTGATGACAGGTGTGCTGGAGCCTTCTGAGGAAAGGTGTCATGGGTCATTGTGATTACAGCCATCATGGAACATTGTGATGACAGTGGTCATGGAGCATTGTAATGACAGGGGCCATGGAGCAATGTGATGACAGGGCTCATGTGGCATTGTGATGACAGTGATCATGGAGCATTGTGATGAAAGGGGTCATGGAGCACTGTGATTACAGGGGCCATGTATAATTGTGATGACAAAGGCCATGGAGCATTGTGGTGACAGTTGTCATGGAGCAGTGTGTTGAAAGGGGCATGGAGCATTGTGACGACAATGGTCATGGATTATTGTGATGACTGGTATCATGGAGCATTGTTATGAAAAAGGTCATGGGACAGTGTAATGACAAGTATCATGGAGCATGTGATGAAAGGAGTCATGGAGCATTGCGAGTAAAAGGATCATGAGGCATTTTGATGACAAGAGTCATGGAACATTGTGATGACAGGGATAATGGAGCATTGTGATGACAAGTGCTATGGAGCATTGTGATGACTGGGGTCATGGGGCATGGTGATGACAGTGGTCATGGAGCATTGTGGTGACAAAGAGCACGGAGCATTGTGATGACAGGTGTCATGGAGCATTGTGATGAAAGGGGTCATGGATCACTACGATGACATGGGTAATGGAGCATTGTGATGACATGGGCAGGGAACATTGTGATGACAGGTGTAATGGAACATTGTGATTACAGGGGACATGGAGCATTTTGATGACATGGGCAGGCAACATTGTGATGACAGTTGTCATGGAGCATTGTGATGACAATTGTCCTGTAACGTTGTGCTGTCACGGATCATGGAGCATTGTGATGAGATGGGCATTGGAGCATTCTGATGACAGGCGTAATGGAGCCTTCTGAGGAAAGGTGTCATGGGTCATTGTGATTACAGCGATCATGGAACATTGTGATGACAGTGGTCATGGAGCATTGTAATGACAGGGATCATGGAGCAATGTGATGACAGGGTTCATGTGGCATTGTGATGACAGTGGTCATGTATCATTGTGATGACAGGGGTCATGCAGCATTGTGATGACATGGGCATGGAGCATAGTGATGACAAGAGTTCTGGAGCATTTTGATGACAAGGGCATGGATCATTGTGATGACAGGGGCCATGAAGCATTGAGATGACAAGGAAATGGAGCATTGTGATGAAAGCGGTCCTGGAGAATTGTGAGGAAACGGGTCATGGATTATTGTGATGGAAGGGTTCCTGGAGCATTCTGATGACAAGTTCCATGCAGCATTTTAATGAACGGGGTATTGGAGCATTGTACAGAAATGGTTCATGGATCATCGTGATTACACGGATCATGGAATATTGTGATGATAAGGGTTTCGGGGCATTGTGAGGACAGGGGTCATGGAGCATTGTAATAGCAGGGGTGATGGGGCATTGTGATGACAGGGGCATGGAGCATTGTGATGACAGAAGTCATAGAATATTGTGATGACAAGGGCCATGGAGCATTGTCATGAAAGGTCTTATCTGGCATGGTGATGAGAGTGGTCATGGAGCATTGTGATAAATGTTGTCCTGAAGCACTGTTATTACAGGGGCCATGTAGAATTTTGATGACAAAGGCCATGGAGCATTGTGAGGACAGGCATCATGGAGCAATTTGATGAAAGTGGTCATGGAGCATTGTGATGAAATGCGCCATGGAACATTGTGAAGACAAGTGTCCTGGAGCATTGTGATGACAAGGGCCATGGCCAAATCTGATGACAGGTGTCATGGAGCATTGTGATGACAGTGGTCATCTATCATTACGATGAAAGGTATCACGGAGCACTGTGATGACAGGGGCCATGGAGCATTGTGATGACATGGGCATGGAGCATTATGATGAGAAGTGATCTGGAGCATTGCGATGACAAGGGTATGGGGCATTGTGATAACAGGGGCCAGGGATGATTGAGATGACAAGGGCAGGGAACATTGTGATGACAGCGGTCATGGATCATTGTGATGATATCTGCCATGGAACATTGTGCTGACAGGGGCCATAGAGCATTGTAATGACAGGTGTCATGTGGCATTGTGATGACAGTGGTCATAGAGCATTGTGATGAAAAGGATCATGGAGCAATGTGACTACAGGGGCCATGGAGCATTGTGAATACATAGGCCATGGAGCATTGTGATGACAGGGGTCAAGGAGCATTGTGATGACATGGGCATGGGGCATAATGATGACAAGAGTTCTGGAGCATTGTGATGTTAAGGCTATGGAGCATTGTGATTACAGGGGACCAGGAGCATTGTGATTACATGGGCAGTGAATATTGTGATGACAGGGGTCATGGAGCACCGTGACGACAAGTGTCATCGAACATTATGATGACAGGGATCATGGAGCATTGTGATGACAAGTGCCATGGCGAATAGTGATGACAGGTGTCATGGGGCATTGTGATGACAATGGTCATCTAGAATTGTGATGAAAGGTAACATGGAGCACTGTGATAACAGGGGCCATGGAGCATTGCGATGACAAAGGCCATGGAGCATTGTGAGGACAAGTGTCATGGAGCATTGTGATGAGGCGGGCATGGAGCATTATGATGACAAGAGTTCTGGAGCATTGCGTTGACAAGGGGATGGAGCATTGTGATTACAGGGACCATGGAGGATAGTGATGACATCTGTCATGGAACATTGTGCTGACAGGGGCCATGGAACTTTGTGATGACAGGTATAATGGGGCATGGTGATGACAGTGGTCATAGAGCATTGGGATGAAATGGATCATGGAGCAATGTGATTACAGGGACCATGTAGCATTGCGAATGCATAGGCTATGGAGCATTGTGATGACGGGAGTCAAGGAGCATTGTGATGTAAGTGGTCATGGATCATTGTGATGACAAGTGTCCTGGACCATTGTGATGCCACGGGTCATGGAGCATTGTGATGACAAGGGCCATGGCGAATTGTGATGACATGTGTCTCGGGGCATTGTGATGACAGTGGTCATCTAGAATTGTGATGAAAGGTATCATGGAGCACTGTGATGACGGGGGCCATGGAGTATAGTGATGACAAGGCCATGGAACATTGTGATGACAAGTATCATGGAGCTTTGTGATGACACGGGCATTCATCATTATGATGACAAGAGTTCTGGAGCATTGTGATGACAAGGGCATGGAGCATTGTGATTACAGGGGTCATGGAGCATTGTGATGACAACTGTCATGGAACATTGTGATGACAGTGTTCATGGAGCATTGTGATTAAAGGGGCCATGGAGCATTTTGATGACAAGGGCAGGCGAACATTTTGATTTCATTGGTAATGGAGCATTGTGATGACATGGGCAGGGAACATTGTGATGACAGGTGTCATGGAGCATTGTGATGACAATTGTCCTGTAACGTTGTGCTGACAGGGATCATGGAACTTTGTGATGAGACGGGCATTGGAGCATTGTGATGACAGGTGTACTGGAGCCTTCTGAGGAAAGGTGTCATGGGTCATTGTGATTACAGCCATCATGGAACATTGTGATGACAGTGGTCATGGAGCATTGTAATGACAGGGGCCATGGAGCAATGTGATGACAGGGCTCATGTGGCATTGTGATGACAGTGATCATGGAGCATTGTGATGAAAGGGGTCATGGAGCACTGTGATTACAGGGGCCATGTATAATTGTGATGACAAAGGCCATGGAGCATTGTGGTGACAGTTGTCATGGAGCAGTGTGTTGAAAGGGGCATGGAGCATTGTGACGACAATGGTCATGGATTATTGTGATGACTGGTATCATGGAGCATTGTTATGAAAAAGGTCATGGGACAGTGTAATGACAAGTATCATGGAGCATGTGATGAAAGGAGTGATGGAGCATTGTGAGTAAAAGGATCATGAGGCATTTTGATGACAAGAGTCATGGAACATTGTGATGACAGGGATAATGGAGCATTGTGATGACAAGTGCTATGGAGCATTGTGATGACTGGGGTCATGGGGCATGGTGATGACAGTGGTCATGGAGCATTGTGATGACAAGTGCCATGGCGAATAGTGATGACAGGTGTCATGGGGCATTGTGATGACAATGGTCATCTAGAATTGTGATGAAAGGTAACATGGAGCACTGTGATAACAGGGGCCATGGAGCATTGCGATGACAAAGGCCATGGAGCATTGTGAGGACAAGTGTCATGGAGCATTGTGATGAGGCGGGCATGGAGCATTATGATGACAAGAGTTCTGGAGCATTGCGTTGACAAGGGGATGGAGCATTGTGATTACAGGGACCATGGAGGATAGTGATGACATCTGTCATGGAACATTGTGCTGACAGGGGCCATGGAACTTTGTGATGACAGGTATAATGGGGCATGGTGATGACAGTGGTCATAGAGCATTGGGATGAAATGGATCATGGAGCAATGTGATTACAGGGACCATGTAGCATTGCGAATGCATAGGCTATGGAGCATTGTGATGACGGGAGTCAAGGAGCATTGTGATGTAAGTGGTCATGGATCATTGTGATGACAAGTGTCCTGGACCATTGTGATGCCACGGGTCATGGAGCATTGTGATGACAAGGGCCATGGCGAATTGTGATGACATGTGTCTCGGGGCATTGTGATGACAGTGGTCATCTAGAATTGTGATGAAAGGTATCATGGAGCACTGTGATGACGGGGGCCATGGAGTATAGTGATGACAAGGCCATGGAACATTGTGATGACAAGTATCATGGAGCTTTGTGATGACACGGGCATTCATCATTATGATGACAAGAGTTCTGGAGCATTGTGATGACAAGGGCATGGAGCATTGTGATTACAGGGGTCATGGAGCATTGTGATGACAACTGTCATGGAACATTGTGATGACAGTGTTCATGGAGCATTGTGATTAAAGGGGCCATGGAGCATTTTGATGACAAGGGCAGGCGAACATTTTGATTTCATTGGTAATGGAGCATTGTGATGACATGGGCAGGGAACATTGTGATGACAGGTGTCATGGAGCATTGTGATGACAATTGTCCTGTAACGTTGTGCTGACAGGGATCATGGAACTTTGTGATGAGACGGGCATTGGAGCGTTGTGATGACAGGTGTGCTGGAGCCTTCTGAGGAAAGGTGTCATGGGTCATTGTGATTACAGCCATCATGGAACATTGTGATGACAGTGGTCATGGAGCATTGTAATGACAGGGGCCATGGAGCAATGTGATGACAGGGCTCATGTGGCATTGTGATGACAGTGATCATGGAGCATTGTGATGAAAGGGGTCATGGAGCACTGTGATTACAGGGGCCATGTATAATTGTGATGACAAAGGCCATGGAGCATTGTGGTGACAGTTGTCATGGAGCAGTGTGTTGAAAGGGGCATGGAGCATTGTGACGACAATGGTCATGGATTATTGTGATGACTGGTATCATGGAGCATTGTTATGAAAAAGGTCATGGGACAGTGTAATGACAAGTATCATGGAGCATGTGATGAAAGGAGTCATGGAGCATTGTGAGTAAAAGGATCATGAGGCATTTTGATGACAAGAGTCATGGAACATTGTGATGACAGGGATAATGGAGCATTGTGATGACAAGTGCTATGGAGCATTGTGATGACTGGGGTCATGGGGCATGGTGATGACAGTGGTCATGGAGCATTGTGGTGACAAAGAGCACGGAGCATTGTGATGACAGGTGTCATGGAGCATTGTGATGAAAGGGGTCATGGATCACTACGATGACATGGGTAATGGAGCATTGTGATGACATGGGCAGGGAACATTGTGATGACAGGTGTAATGGAACATTGTGATTACAGGGGACATGGAGCATTTTGATGACATGGGCAGGCAACATTGTGATGACAGTTGTCATGGAGCATTGTGATGACAATTGTCCTGTAACGTTGTGCTGTCACGGATCATGGAGCATTGTGATGAGATGGGCATTGGAGCATTCTGATGACAGGCGTAATGGAGCCTTCTGAGGAAAGGTGTCATGGGTCATTGTGATTACAGCGATCATGGAACATTGTGATGACAGTGGTCATGGAGCATTGTAATGACAGGGATCATGGAGCAATGTGATGACAGGGTTCATGTGGCATTGTGATGACAGTGGTCATGTATCATTGTGATGACAGGGGTCATGCAGCATTGTGATGACATGGGCATGGAGCATAGTGATGACAAGAGTTCTGGAGCATTTTGATGACAAGGGCATGGATCATTGTGATGACAGGGGCCATGAAGCATTGAGATGACAAGGAAATGGAGCATTGTGATGAAAGCGGTCCTGGAGAATTGTGAGGAAACGGGTCATGGATTATTGTGATGGAAGGGTTCCTGGAGCATTCTGATGACAAGTTCCATGCAGCATTTTAATGAACGGGGTATTGGAGCATTGTACAGAAATGGTTCATGGATCATCGTGATTACACGGATCATGGAATATTGTGATGATAAGGGTTTCGGGGCATTGTGAGGACAGGGGTCATGGAGCATTGTAATAGCAGGGGTGATGGGGCATTGTGATGACAGGGGCATGGAGCATTGTGATGACAGAAGTCATAGAATATTGTGATGACAAGGGCCATGGAGCATTGTCATGAAAGGTCTTATCTGGCATGGTGATGAGAGTGGTCATGGAGCATTGTGATAAATGTTGTCCTGAAGCACTGTTATTACAGGGGCCATGTAGAATTTTGATGACAAAGGCCATGGAGCATTGTGAGGGCAGGCATCATGGAGCAATTTGATGAAAGTGGTCATGGAGCATTGTGATGAAATGCGCCATGGAACATTGTGAAGACAAGTGTCCTGGAGCATTGTGATGACAAGGGCCATGGCCAAATCTGATGACAGGTGTCATGGAGCATTGTGATGACAGTGGCCATCTATCATTACGATGAAAGGTATCACGGAGCACTGTGATGACAGGGGCCATGGAGCATTGTGATGACATGGGCATGGAGCATTATGATGAGAAGTGATCTGGAGCATTGCGATGACAAGGGTATGGGGCATTGTGATAACAGGGGCCAGGGATGATTGAGATGACAAGGGCAGGGAACATTGTGATGACAGCGGTCATGGATCATTGTGATGATATCTGCCATGGAACATTGTGCTGACAGGGGCCATAGAGCATTGTAATGACAGGTGTCATGTGGCATTGTGATGACAGTGGTCATAGAGCATTGTGATGAAAAGGATCATGGAGCAATGTGACTACAGGGGCCATGGAGCATTGTGAATACATAGGCCATGGAGCATTGTGATGACAGGGGTCAAGGAGCATTGTGATGACATGGGCATGGGGCATAATGATGACAAGAGTTCTGGAGCATTGTGATGTTAAGGCTATGGAGCATTGTGATTACAGGGGACCAGGAGCATTGTGATTACATGGGCAGTGAATATTGTGATGACAGGGGTCATGGAGCACCGTGACGACAAGTGTCATCGAACATTATGATGACAGGGATCATGGAGCATTGTGATGACAAGTGCCATGGCGAATAGTGATGACAGGTGTCATGGGGCATTGTGATGACAATGGTCATCTAGAATTGTGATGAAAGGTAACATGGAGCACTGTGATAACAGGGGCCATGGAGCATTGCGATGACAAAGGCCATGGAGCATTGTGAGGACAAGTGTCATGGAGCATTGTGATGAGGCGGGCATGGAGCATTATGATGACAAGAGTTCTGGAGCATTGCGTTGACAAGGGGATGGAGCATTGTGATTACAGGGACCATGGAGGATAGTGATGACATCTGTCATGGAACATTGTGCTGACAGGGGCCATGGAACTTTGTGATGACAGGTATAATGGGGCATGGTGATGACAGTGGTCATAGAGCATTGGGATGAAATGGATCATGGAGCAATGTGATTACAGGGACCATGTAGCATTGCGAATGCATAGGCTATGGAGCATTGTGATGACGGGAGTCAAGGAGCATTGTGATGTAAGTGGTCATGGATCATTGTGATGACAAGTGTCCTGGACCATTGTGATGCCACGGGTCATGGAGCATTGTGATGACAAGGGCCATGGCGAATTGTGATGACATGTGTCTCGGGGCATTGTGATGACAGTGGTCATCTAGAATTGTGATGAAAGGTATCATGGAGCACTGTGATGACGGGGGCCATGGAGTATAGTGATGACAAGGCCATGGAACATTGTGATGACAAGTATCATGGAGCTTTGTGATGACACGGGCATTCATCATTATGATGACAAGAGTTCTGGAGCATTGTGATGACAAGGGCATGGAGCATTGTGATTACAGGGGTCATGGAGCATTGTGATGACAACTGTCATGGAACATTGTGATGACAGTGTTCATGGAGCATTGTGATTAAAGGGGCCATGGAGCATTTTGATGACAAGGGCAGGCGAACATTTTGATTTCATTGGTAATGGAGCATTGTGATGACATGGGCAGGGAACATTGTGATGACAGGTGTCATGGAGCATTGTGATGACAATTGTCCTGTAACGTTGTGCTGACAGGGATCATGGAACTTTGTGATGAGACGGGCATTGGTGCGTTGTGATGACAGGTGTGCTGGAGCCTTCTGAGGAAAGGTGTCATGGGTCATTGTGATTACAGCCATCATGGAACATTGTGATGACAGTGGTCATGGAGCATTGTAATGACAGGGGCCATGGAGCAATGTGATGACAGGGCTCATGTGGCATTGTGATGACAGTGATCATGGAGCATTGTGATGAAAGGGGTCATGGAGCACTGTGATTACAGGGGCCATGTATAATTGTGATGACAAAGGCCATGGAGCATTGTGGTGACAGTTGTCATGGAGCAGTGTGTTGAAAGGGGCATGGAGCATTGTGACGACAATGGTCATGGATTATTGTGATGACTGGTATCATGGAGCATTGTTATGAAAAAGGTCATGGGACAGTGTAATGACAAGTATCATGGAGCATGTGATGAAAGGAGTCATGGAGCATTGCGAGTAAAAGGATCATGAGGCATTTTGATGACAAGAGTCATGGAACATTGTGATGACAGGGATAATGGAGCATTGTGATGACAAGTGCTATGGAGCATTGTGATGACTGGGGTCATGGGGCATGGTGATGACAGTGGTCATGGAGCATTGTGGTGACAAAGAGCACGGAGCATTGTGATGACAGGTGTCATGGAGCATTGTGATGAAAGGGGTCATGGATCACTACGATGACATGGGTAATGGAGCATTGTGATGACATGGGCAGGGAACATTGTGATGACAGGTGTAATGGAACATTGTGATTACAGGGGACATGGAGCATTTTGATGACATGGGCAGGCAACATTGTGATGACAGTTGTCATGGAGCATTGTGGTGACAATTGTCCTGTAACGTTGTGCTGTCACGGATCATGGAGCATTGTGATGAGATGGGCATTGGAGCATTCTGATGACAGGCGTAATGGAGCCTTCTGAGGAAAGGTGTCATGGGTCATTGTGATTACAGCGATCATGGAACATTGTGATGACAGTGGTCATGGAGCATTGTAATGACAGGGATCATGGAGCAATGTGATGACAGGGTTCATGTGGCATTGTGATGACAGTGGTCATGTATCATTGTGATGACAGGGGTCATGCAGCATTGTGATGACATGGGCATGGAGCATAGTGATGACAAGAGTTCTGGAGCATTTTGATGACAAGGGCATGGATCATTGTGATGACAGGGGCCATGAAGCATTGAGATGACAAGGAAATGGAGCATTGTGATGAAAGCGGTCCTGGAGAATTGTGAGGAAACAGGTCATGGATTATTGTGATGGAAGGGTTCCTGGAGCATTCTGATGACAAGTTCCATGCAGCATTTTAATGAACGGGGTATTGGAGCATTGTACAGAAATGGTTCATGGATCATCGTGATTACACGGATCATGGAATATTGTGATGATAAGGGTTTCGGGGCATTGTGAGGACAGGGGTCATGGAGCATTGTAATAGCAGGGGTGATGGGGCATTGTGATGACAGGGGCATGGAGCATTGTGATGACAGAAGTCATAGAATATTGTGATGACAAGGGCCATGGAGCATTGTCATGAAAGGTCTTATCTGGCATGGTGATGAGAGTGGTCATGGAGCATTGTGATAAATGTTGTCCTGAAGCACTGTTATTACAGGGGCCATGTAGAATTTTGATGACAAAGGCCATGGAGCATTGTGAGGGCAGGCATCATGGAGCAATTTGATGAAAGTGGTCATGGAGCATTGTGATGAAATGCGCCATGGAACATTGTGAAGACAAGTGTCCTGGAGCATTGTGATGACAAGGGCCATGGCCAAATCTGATGACAGGTGTCATGGAGCATTGTGATGACAGTGGCCATCTATCATTACGATGAAAGGTATCACGGAGCACTGTGATGACAGGGGCCATGGAGCATTGTGATGACATGGGCATGGAGCATTATGATGAGAAGTGATCTGGAGCATTGCGATGACAAGGGTATGGGGCATTGTGATAACAGGGGCCAGGGATGATTGAGATGACAAGGGCAGGGAACATTGTGATGACAGCGGTCATGGATCATTGTGATGATATCTGCCATGGAACATTGTGCTGACAGGGGCCATAGAGCATTGTAATGACAGGTGTCATGTGGCATTGTGATGACAGTGGTCATAGAGCATTGTGATGAAAAGGATCATGGAGCAATGTGACTACAGGGGCCATGGAGCATTGTGAATACATAGGCCATGGAGCATTGTGATGACAGGGGTCAAGGAGCATTGTGATGACATGGGCATGGGGCATAATGATGACAAGAGTTCTGGAGCATTGTGATGTTAAGGCTATGGAGCATTGTGATTACAGGGGACCAGGAGCATTGTGATTACATGGGCAGTGAATATTGTGATGACAGGGGTCATGGAGCACCGTGACGACAAGTGTCATCGAACATTATGATGACAGGGATCATGGAGCATTGTGATGACAAGTGCCATGGCGAATAGTGATGACAGGTGTCATGGGGCATTGTGATGACAATGGTCATCTAGAATTGTGATGAAAGGTAACATGGAGCACTGTGATAACAGGGGCCATGGAGCATTGCGATGACAAAGGCCATGGAGCATTGTGAGGACAAGTGTCATGGAGCATTGTGATGAGGCGGGCATGGAGCATTATGATGACAAGAGTTCTGGAGCATTGCGTTGACAAGGGGATGGAGCATTGTGATTACAGGGACCATGGAGGATAGTGATGACATCTGTCATGGAACATTGTGCTGACAGGGGCCATGGAACTTTGTGATGACAGGTATAATGGGGCATGGTGATGACAGTGGTCATAGAGCATTGGGATGAAATGGATCATGGAGCAATGTGATTACAGGGACCATGTAGCATTGCGAATGCATAGGCTATGGAGCATTGTGATGACGGGAGTCAAGGAGCATTGTGATGTAAGTGGTCATGGATCATTGTGATGACAAGTGTCCTGGACCATTGTGATGCCACGGGTCATGGAGCATTGTGATGACAAGGGCCATGGCGAATTGTGATGACATGTGTCTCGGGGCATTGTGATGACAGTGGTCATCTAGAATTGTGATGAAAGGTATCATGGAGCACTGTGATGACGGGGGCCATGGAGTATAGTGATGACAAGGCCATGGAACATTGTGATGACAAGTATCATGGAGCTTTGTGATGACACGGGCATTCATCATTATGATGACAAGAGTTCTGGAGCATTGTGATGACAAGGGCATGGAGCATTGTGATTACAGGGGTCATGGAGCATTGTGATGACAACTGTCATGGAACATTGTGATGACAGTGTTCATGGAGCATTGTGATTAAAGGGGCCATGGAGCATTTTGATGACAAGGGCAGGCGAACATTTTGATTTCATTGGTAATGGAGCATTGTGATGACATGGGCAGGGAACATTGTGATGACAGGTGTCATGGAGCATTGTGATGACAATTGTCCTGTAACGTTGTGCTGACAGGGATCATGGAACTTTGTGATGAGACGGGCATTGGTGCGTTGTGATGACAGGTGTGCTGGAGCCTTCTGAGGAAAGGTGTCATGGGTCATTGTGATTACAGCCATCATGGAACATTGTGATGACAGTGGTCATGGAGCATTGTAATGACAGGGGCCATGGAGCAATGTGATGACAGGGCTCATGTGGCATTGTGATGACAGTGATCATGGAGCATTGTGATGAAAGGGGTCATGGAGCACTGTGATTACAGGGGCCATGTATAATTGTGATGACAAAGGCCATGGAGCATTGTGGTGACAGTTGTCATGGAGCAGTGTGTTGAAAGGGGCATGGAGCATTGTGACGACAATGGTCATGGATTATTGTGATGACTGGTATCATGGAGCATTGTTATGAAAAAGGTCATGGGACAGTGTAATGACAAGTATCATGGAGCATGTGATGAAAGGAGTCATGGAGCATTGCGAGTAAAAGGATCATGAGGCATTTTGATGACAAGAGTCATGGAACATTGTGATGACAGGGATAATGGAGCATTGTGATGACAAGTGCTATGGAGCATTGTGATGACTGGGGTCATGGGGCATGGTGATGACAGTGGTCATGGAGCATTGTGGTGACAAAGAGCACGGAGCATTGTGATGACAGGTGTCATGGAGCATTGTGATGAAAGGGGTCATGGATCACTACGATGACATGGGTAATGGAGCATTGTGATGACATGGGCAGGGAACATTGTGATGACAGGTGTAATGGAACATTGTGATTACAGGGGACATGGAGCATTTTGATGACATGGGCAGGCAACATTGTGATGACAGTTGTCATGGAGCATTGTGATGACAATTGTCCTGTAACGTTGTGCTGTCACGGATCATGGAGCATTGTGATGAGATGGGCATTGGAGCATTCTGATGACAGGCGTAATGGAGCCTTCTGAGGAAAGGTGTCATGGGTCATTGTGATTACAGCGATCATGGAACATTGTGATGACAGTGGTCATGGAGCATTGTAATGACAGGGATCATGGAGCAATGTGATGACAGGGTTCATGTGGCATTGTGATGACAGTGGTCATGTATCATTGTGATGACAGGGGTCATGCAGCATTGTGATGACATGGGCATGGAGCATAGTGATGACAAGAGTTCTGGAGCATTTTGATGACAAGGGCATGGATCATTGTGATGACAGGGGCCATGAAGCATTGAGATGACAAGGAAATGGAGCATTGTGATGAAAGCGGTCCTGGAGAATTGTGAGGAAACGGGTCATGGATTATTGTGATGGAAGGGTTCCTGGAGCATTCTGATGACAAGTTCCATGCAGCATTTTAATGAACGGGGTATTGGAGCATTGTACAGAAATGGTTCATGGATCATCGTGATTACACGGATCATGGAATATTGTGATGATAAGGGTTTCGGGGCATTGTGAGGACAGGGGTCATGGAGCATTGTAATAGCAGGGGTGATGGGGCATTGTGATGACAGGGGCATGGAGCATTGTGATGACAGAAGTCATAGAATATTGTGATGACAAGGGCCATGGAGCATTGTCATGAAAGGTCTTATCTGGCATGGTGATGAGAGTGGTCATGGAGCATTGTGATAAATGTTGTCCTGAAGCACTGTTATTACAGGGGCCATGTAGAATTTTGATGACAAAGGCCATGGAGCATTGTGAGGACAGGCATCATGGAGCAATTTGATGAAAGTGGTCATGGAGCATTGTGATGAAATGCGCCATGGAACATTGTGAAGACAAGTGTCCTGGAGCATTGTGATGACAAGGGCCATGGCCAAATCTGATGACAGGTGTCATGGAGCATTGTGATGACAGTGGTCATCTATCATTACGATGAAAGGTATCACGGAGCACTGTGATGACAGGGGCCATGGAGCATTGTGATGACATGGGCATGGAGCATTATGATGAGAAGTGATCTGGAGCATTGCGATGACAAGGGTATGGGGCATTGTGATAACAGGGGCCAGGGATGATTGAGATGACAAGGGCAGGGAACATTGTGATGACAGCGGTCATGGATCATTGTGATGATATCTGCCATGGAACATTGTGCTGACAGGGGCCATAGAGCATTGTAATGACAGGTGTCATGTGGCATTGTGATGACAGTGGTCATAGAGCATTGTGATGAAAAGGATCATGGAGCAATGTGACTACAGGGGCCATGGAGCATTGTGAATACATAGGCCATGGAGCATTGTGATGACAGGGGTCAAGGAGCATTGTGATGACATGGGCATGGGGCATAATGATGACAAGAGTTCTGGAGCATTGTGATGTTAAGGCTATGGAGCATTGTGATTACAGGGGACCAGGAGCATTGTGATTACATGGGCAGTGAATATTGTGATGGCAGGGGTCATGGAGCACCGTGACGACAAGTGTCATCGAACATTATGATGACAGGGATCATGGAGCATTGTGATGACAAGTGCCATGGCGAATAGTGATGACAGGTGTCATGGGGCATTGTGATGACAATGGTCATCTAGAATTGTGATGAAAGGTAACATGGAGCACTGTGATAACAGGGGCCATGGAGCATTGCGATGACAAAGGCCATGGAGCATTGTGAGGACAAGTGTCATGGAGCATTGTGATGAGGCGGGCATGGAGCATTATGATGACAAGAGTTCTGGAGCATTGCGTTGACAAGGGGATGGAGCATTGTGATTACAGGGACCATGGAGGATAGTGATGACATCTGTCATGGAACATTGTGCTGACAGGGGCCATGGAACTTTGTGATGACAGGTATAATGGGGCATGGTGATGACAGTGGTCATAGAGCATTGGGATGAAATGGATCATGGAGCAATGTGATTACAGGGACCATGTAGCATTGCGAATGCATAGGCTATGGAGCATTGTGATGACGGGAGTCAAGGAGCATTGTGATGTAAGTGGTCATGGATCATTGTGATGACAAGTGTCCTGGACCATTGTGATGCCACGGGTCATGGAGCATTGTGATGACAAGGGCCATGGCGAATTGTGATGACATGTGTCTCGGGGCATTGTGATGACAGTGGTCATCTAGAATTGTGATGAAAGGTATCATGGAGCACTGTGATGACGGGGGCCATGGAGTATAGTGATGACAAGGCCATGGAACATTGTGATGACAAGTATCATGGAGCTTTGTGATGACACGGGCATTCATCATTATGATGACAAGAGTTCTGGAGCATTGTGATGACAAGGGCATGGAGCATTGTGATTACAGGGGTCATGGAGCATTGTGATGACAACTGTCATGGAACATTGTGATGACAGTGTTCATGGAGCATTGTGATTAAAGGGGCCATGGAGCATTTTGATGACAAGGGCAGGCGAACATTTTGATTTCATTGGTAATGGAGCATTGTGATGACATGGGCAGGGAACATTGTGATGACAGGTGTCATGGAGCATTGTGATGACAATTGTCCTGTAACGTTGTGCTGACAGGGATCATGGAACTTTGTGATGAGACGGGCATTGGAGCATTGTGATGACAGGTGTACTGGAGCCTTCTGAGGAAAGGTGTCATGGGTCATTGTGATTACAGCCATCATGGAACATTGTGATGACAGTGGTCATGGAGCATTGTAATGACAGGGGCCATGGAGCAATGTGATGACAGGGCTCATGTGGCATTGTGATGACAGTGATCATGGAGCATTGTGATGAAAGGGGTCATGGAGCACTGTGATTACAGGGGCCATGTATAATTGTGATGACAAAGGCCATGGAGCATTGTGGTGACAGTTGTCATGGAGCATTGTGTTGAAAGGGGCATGGAGCATTGTGACGACAATGGTCATGGATTATTGTGATGACTGGTATCATGGAGCATTGTTATGAAAAAGGTCATGGGACAGTGTAATGACAAGTATCATGGAGCATGTGATGAAAGGAGTGATGGAGCATTGTGAGTAAAAGGATCATGAGGCATTTTGATGACAAGAGTCATGGAACATTGTGATGACAGGGATAATGGAGCATTGTGATGACAAGTGCTATGGAGCATTGTGATGACTGGGGTCATGGGGCATGGTGATGACAGTGGTCATGGAGCATTGTGGTGACAAAGAGCACGGAGCATTGTGATGACAGGTGTCATGGAGCATTGTGATGAAAGGGGTCATGGATCACTACGATGACATGGGTAATGGAGCATTGTGATGACATGGGCAGGGAACATTGTGATGACAGGTGTAATGGAACATTGTGATTACAGGGGACATGGAGCATTTTGATGACATGGGCAGGCAACATTGTGATGACAGTTGTCATGGAGCATTGTGGTGACAATTGTCCTGTAACGTTGTGCTGTCACGGATCATGGAGCATTGTGATGAGATGGGCATTGGAGCATTCTGATGACAGGCGTAATGGAGCCTTCTGAGGAAAGGTGTCATGGGTCATTGTGATTACAGCGATCATGGAACATTGTGATGACAGTGGTCATGGAGCATTGTAATGACAGGGATCATGGAGCAATGTGATGACAGGGTTCATGTGGCATTGTGATGACAGTGGTCATGTATCATTGTGATGACAGGGGTCATGCAGCATTGTGATGACATGGGCATGGAGCATAGTGATGACAAGAGTTCTGGAGCATTTTGATGACAAGGGCATGGATCATTGTGATGACAGGGGCCATGAAGCATTGAGATGACAAGGAAATGGAGCATTGTGATGAAAGCGGTCCTGGAGAATTGTGAGGAAACGGGTCATGGATTATTGTGATGGAAGGGTTCCTGGAGCATTCTGATGACAAGTTCCATGCAGCATTTTAATGAACGGGGTATTGGAGCATTGTACAGAAATGGTTCATGGATCATCGTGATTACACGGATCATGGAATATTGTGATGATAAGGGTTTCGGGGCATTGTGAGGACAGGGGTCATGGAGCATTGTAATAGCAGGGGTGATGGGGCATTGTGATGACAGGGGCATGGAGCATTGTGATGACAGAAGTCATAGAATATTGTGATGACAAGGGCCATGGAGCATTGTCATGAAAGGTCTTATCTGGCATGGTGATGAGAGTGGTCATGGAGCATTGTGATAAATGTTGTCCTGAAGCACTGTTATTACAGGGGCCATGTAGAATTTTGATGACAAAGGCCATGGAGCATTGTGAGGGCAGGCATCATGGAGCAATTTGATGAAAGTGGTCATGGAGCATTGTGATGAAATGCGCCATGGAACATTGTGAAGACAAGTGTCCTGGAGCATTGTGATGACAAGGGCCATGGCCAAATCTGATGACAGGTGTCATGGAGCATTGTGATGACAGTGGCCATCTATCATTACGATGAAAGGTATCACGGAGCACTGTGATGACAGGGGCCATGGAGCATTGTGATGACATGGGCATGGAGCATTATGATGAGAAGTGATCTGGAGCATTGCGATGACAAGGGTATGGGGCATTGTGATAACAGGGGCCAGGGATGATTGAGATGACAAGGGCAGGGAACATTGTGATGACAGCGGTCATGGATCATTGTGATGATATCTGCCATGGAACATTGTGCTGACAGGGGCCATAGAGCATTGTAATGACAGGTGTCATGTGGCATTGTGATGACAGTGGTCATAGAGCATTGTGATGAAAAGGATCATGGAGCAATGTGACTACAGGGGCCATGGAGCATTGTGAATACATAGGCCATGGAGCATTGTGATGACAGGGGTCAAGGAGCATTGTGATGACATGGGCATGGGGCATAATGATGACAAGAGTTCTGGAGCATTGTGATGTTAAGGCTATGGAGCATTGTGATTACAGGGGACCAGGAGCATTGTGATTACATGGGCAGTGAATATTGTGATGACAGGGGTCATGGAGCACCGTGACGACAAGTGTCATCGAACATTATGATGACAGGGATCATGGAGCATTGTGATGACAAGTGCCATGGCGAATAGTGATGACAGGTGTCATGGGGCATTGTGATGACAATGGTCATCTAGAATTGTGATGAAAGGTAACATGGAGCACTGTGATAACAGGGGCCATGGAGCATTGCGATGACAAAGGCCATGGAGCATTGTGAGGACAAGTGTCATGGAGCATTGTGATGAGGCGGGCATGGAGCATTATGATGACAAGAGTTCTGGAGCATTGCGTTGACAAGGGGATGGAGCATTGTGATTACAGGGACCATGGAGGATAGTGATGACATCTGTCATGGAACATTGTGCTGACAGGGGCCATGGAACTTTGTGATGACAGGTATAATGGGGCATGGTGATGACAGTGGTCATAGAGCATTGGGATGAAATGGATCATGGAGCAATGTGATTACAGGGACCATGTAGCATTGCGAATGCATAGGCTATGGAGCATTGTGATGACGGGAGTCAAGGAGCATTGTGATGTAAGTGGTCATGGATCATTGTGATGACAAGTGTCCTGGACCATTGTGATGCCACGGGTCATGGAGCATTGTGATGACAAGGGCCATGGCGAATTGTGATGACATGTGTCTCGGGGCATTGTGATGACAGTGGTCATCTAGAATTGTGATGAAAGGTATCATGGAGCACTGTGATGACGGGGGCCATGGAGTATAGTGATGACAAGGCCATGGAACATTGTGATGACAAGTATCATGGAGCTTTGTGATGACACGGGCATTCATCATTATGATGACAAGAGTTCTGGAGCATTGTGATGACAAGGGCATGGAGCATTGTGATTACAGGGGTCATGGAGCATTGTGATGACAACTGTCATGGAACATTGTGATGACAGTGTTCATGGAGCATTGTGATTAAAGGGGCCATGGAGCATTTTGATGACAAGGGCAGGCGAACATTTTGATTTCATTGGTAATGGAGCATTGTGATGACATGGGCAGGGAACATTGTGATGACAGGTGTCATGGAGCATTGTGATGACAATTGTCCTGTAACGTTGTGCTGACAGGGATCATGGAACTTTGTGATGAGACGGGCATTGGTGCGTTGTGATGACAGGTGTGCTGGAGCCTTCTGAGGAAAGGTGTCATGGGTCATTGTGATTACAGCCATCATGGAACATTGTGATGACAGTGGTCATGGAGCATTGTAATGACAGGGGCCATGGAGCAATGTGATGACAGGGCTCATGTGGCATTGTGATGACAGTGATCATGGAGCATTGTGATGAAAGGGGTCATGGAGCACTGTGATTACAGGGGCCATGTATAATTGTGATGACAAAGGCCATGGAGCATTGTGGTGACAGTTGTCATGGAGCAGTGTGTTGAAAGGGGCATGGAGCATTGTGACGACAATGGTCATGGATTATTGTGATGACTGGTATCATGGAGCATTGTTATGAAAAAGGTCATGGGACAGTGTAATGACAAGTATCATGGAGCATGTGATGAAAGGAGTCATGGAGCATTGCGAGTAAAAGGATCATGAGGCATTTTGATGACAAGAGTCATGGAACATTGTGATGACAGGGATAATGGAGCATTGTGATGACAAGTGCTATGGAGCATTGTGATGACTGGGGTCATGGGGCATGGTGATGACAGTGGTCATGGAGCATTGTGGTGACAAAGAGCACGGAGCATTGTGATGACAGGTGTCATGGAGCATTGTGATGAAAGGGGTCATGGATCACTACGATGACATGGGTAATGGAGCATTGTGATGACATGGGCAGGGAACATTGTGATGACAGGTGTAATGGAACATTGTGATTACAGGGGACATGGAGCATTTTGATGACATGGGCAGGCAACATTGTGATGACAGTTGTCATGGAGCATTGTGGTGACAATTGTCCTGTAACGTTGTGCTGTCACGGATCATGGAGCATTGTGATGAGATGGGCATTGGAGCATTCTGATGACAGGCGTAATGGAGCCTTCTGAGGAAAGGTGTCATGGGTCATTGTGATTACAGCGATCA